>NC_140015.1:29251362-29438862 GCF_964263955.1 Coregonus lavaretus | reverse complement strand
CCTGCACCAGGCTGGGAAGACTGAATCTGCAATAGGTAAGCAGCTTGGTTTGAAGAAATCAACTGTGGGAGCAATTATTAGGAAATGGAAGACATACAAGACCACTGATAATCTCCCTCGATCTGGGGCTCCACGCAAGATCTCACCCCGTGGGGTCAAAATGATCACAAGAACGGTGAGCAAAAATCCCAGAACCACATGGGGGGACCTAGTGAATGACCTGCAGAGAGCTGGGACCAAAGTAACAAAGCCTACCATCAGTAACACACTACGCCGCCAGGGACTCAAATCCTGCAGTGCCAGACGTGTCCCCCTGCTTAAGCCAGTACATGTAGTTTGCTAGAGTGCATTTGGATGATCCAGAAGAGGATTGGGAGAATGTCATATGGTCAGATGAAACTTTTTGGTAAAAACTCAACTTGTCGTGTTTGGAGGACAAAGAATGCTGAGTTGCATCCAAAGAACACCATACCTACTGTGAAGCATGGGGGTGGAAACATCATGCTTTGGGGCTGTTTTTCTGCAAAGGGACCAGGACGACTGATCCGTGTAAAGGAAAGAATGAATGGGGCCATGTATCGTGAGATTTTGAGTGAAAACCTCCTTCCATCAGCAAGGGCATTGAAGATGAAACGTGGCTGGGTCTTTCAGCATGACAATGATCCCAAACACACCGCCCGGGCAACGAAGGAGTGGCTTCGTAAGATGCATTTCAAGGTCCTGGAGTGGCCTAGCCAGTCTCCAGATCTCAACCCCATAGAAAATCTTTGGAGGGAGTTGAAAGTCCGTGTTGCCCAGCGACAGCCCCAAAACATCACTGCTCTAGAGGAGATCTGCATGGAGGAATGGGCCAAAATACCAGCAACAGTGTGTGAAAACCTTGTGAAGACTTACAGAAAACATTTGACCTGTGTCATTGCCAACAAAGGGTATATAAAAAAGTATTGAGAAACTTTTGTTATTGACCAAATACTTATTTTCCACCATAATTTGCAAATAAATTCATAAAAAATCCTACAATGTGATTTTCTGGAATTTTTTTCCTCATTTTGTCTGTCATAGTTGACGTGTACCTATGATGAAAATTACAGGCCTCTCTCATCTTTTTAAGTGGGAGAACTTGCACAATTGGTGGCTGACTAAATACTTTTTTCCCCCACTGTAACTCAACATTAACATTAGCATGTAAGACCACAAAGACATCAGACCTTCTAGAAAATAGACGAGTAAACTGAATCAACTCTCCACAACCCTCTTCTCCTCCAGTGTTTGTTCAGAACAGGTATATTTGGACATTCCTCTCCTCTCAAGCAGGATCCTCCATTTTTTTACATCTTCAACAGTACTGGCTACAGCACATAACTGAACATCAAACAAGCAATAATTGATTCTTCAAAATGTAACTTATGACCATCTAAAACAAAATATAAATAATCTAATGTTACATTTCCATATATAACTAATTGATTTAATTAACAGGGGCTGGTCTTTAGTCAGGATCACAAAGAGATGATTCTAAGGATGTCATACATGTTCATGATAAGTCTTATTTAAGCAATAAGGCCCGATGAGGTGTGGTATATGGTCAATATACCACGGCTAAGGGCTGTTCTTATGCACGACGAAACGCGTAGTGACTGGACCCAGCCCTTAGCCGTGGTATATTGGCCATATATCACAACCCCCCGAGGTGCCTTATTGCTATTATAAACTGGTTACCAACATAATTAGAGCAGTAAAAATAAATGTTTTGTCATACCCATGGTATACGGTCTGATATACCACGGCTGTCAGACAATCAGCATTCTGGGCTCGACCCACCCAGTTTATAAAAGTTATTATACCTGCATCATAATGCATTATATCTGCAGGCTTTAAGGACAGTGTTACCAGTGCCACCACCTCTATAAGGCAGAGACTGTAGTTCCAGGGTCTTAATGAGCCAGTGGCCCCTGGAGGCTCAGTCAAGTGTTTTTCTAACAGCCACATCACATCACAGGAGGAATAGAGCTTCTAATTGACTGGTTTGGATTAGGTCTTCTGATGTATTCAAAAGGTTAATATACCATACTGCTGAAGACTGGCCAATTATCATATTAATTCTGTGCACTCGTGCACACATGCACACTGTGTGGAGGCTTAGGTAGCCTAGTGGGTAAGAGCGTACAGCCAAGTATCCGAAAGGTCGCTGGTTCGAATATCCAAGCCGACTAGGTGAAAAATGTGCCAATGTGCCCTTGAGCAAGGCACTTAGCCCTAATTGCTCCTGTAAGGTGCTCTAGGTAAGACATCTGTTAAATGACAAAAATAAAAAATTTAAACGTATTGAAAAAAGAAAGAGGATTAGGGACAGACACAGACAGGTAACGCTGGGAGGTTAATGTAAACTCTGACTAGTTGCATCCTTTACTCTCTTTTAGTGTGTGGTATGTGGTGTGTGGTGTGTGGTGTGTGATGTGTGGTGTGTGGTGTGTGGTGTGTGGTATGTGATGTGTGGTGTGTGGTATGTGGTGCATGGTGTGTGGTGCATGGTGTGTGATGTGTGGTGTGTTGGTGTGTGGTGTGTGATGTGTGGTGCGTACGTGCCTATCGAGCTGTAGTCATCCTATTGATAGGTAGAATATGAGAATATGATTTGATCAGCGTTTACATGTTGTTTCCCAAGAGGCCTGTTCATTTACACCCAGCACTCCCATAACACGTTCTGTAAGTGTGTCTATTGTTTGCTCCATTTGCAAAGTGTGTGTGTGTGTGTGTTAATAGTTAGCAGGATATGGCTTGGTGCCACCTTATTCCTTTGGATAAATAAACCACATATGTTCCAGTGTTATGAATGTCCTTCTTACATGGAATAGAAATACAATACACAACTTTATTATGGTTAGAACTGACTTTTTCTTCTGCCCCCCCCCCCCCCCCCCCCAGCCCGCCCGCCTGCCCACACACACACACACACACACACACACACACACAGTCAGTAGCAGTGCAGCTCCCCTGGATGGAGAGACATTAGTTATAGTAAACCCAGAAACATACTGTTTGCACCCCACAGCCACCTACCTCCTCTGCTGGATGCCGTGGTACTCTGAGCGTTTCTGCAGTCTCCAGGCCTCTCTCTCCTGGGAGGAGGAGTCACAGCTGTAGTAGTGCAGTAAGAAGGGCCACACCTCCCCGCGGATGGATGGGTCGACGCCCCCAAAGAAGATGGCCTGAGGGGGGGAAAGAGAGGTCATGATCAGCCTGGGTAGTAGAAGTCTAGAATTTAACAATGTTAGCTACAGTAACTACACCAGGGTTCCCCAACTGGTGGCCCAGGGACGAATTTGGCCTGCTGGTGGTTAAATTTTTTTCTCATTTTCATTGTTGGACATAACACTGTAAAAATACCAGGAAATCAGCTCCAAGTAATTTTAATTTAAGATATCTTAAAACACACACACACATAACTGGTGATTTGAACAATGACCGTTCCACATCTGCTGTGTATCTGAAGCTGCCCACTGACTCAGTCAGTCTTCCAAGGTCTTATCACAGCTACACACTCACCTTGCGTAGCTTGTACTCCTCCTCCACCTGTCCGTTGTGGTTGAGGTGTCGGAGCCAGGTGGTGACGTCCAGGCGGCGGTACAGACGTTCCTCTGGGTGGGTCTCAGCGGACGGCAGGGTGGGCCTCCGGATGGAGAACTGCATACATGACTTCTCATCCACTACCTGGAAAAGAGAGGGAGGAGAGAGAGAGCGAGATAGATGGGTGGGGGGGCGGAGAGAGAGTGAGAGAGATGGGTAGGGGGCAGAGAGAGAAAGAGAGAGTGAGAGATGGGTGGGGGGCAGAGAGAGAGTGAGAGAGATGGGTGGGAGGCAGAGAGAGAGGAGCGAGAGCGAGAGAGATGGGTGGGGGGAAGAGAGAGAAAGAGAGAGCGAGATAGATGGGTGGGGGCAGAGAGAGAGTGAGAGAGATGGGTGGGAGGCAGAGAGAGAGGAGAGAGAGCGAGAGAGATGGGTGGGGGGAAGAGAGAGAAAGAGAGAGTGAGAGATGGGTGGGGGGCAGAGAGAGAGTGAGAGAGATGGGTGGGAGGCAGAGAGAGAGGAGCGAGAGCGAGAGAGATGGGTGGGGGGAAGAGAGAGAAAGAGAGAGCGAGATAGATGGGTGGGGGCAGAGAGAGAGTGAGAGAGATGGGTGGGGGGCAGAGAGAGAAAGAGATATATCAAGGAACTAGCCATTATGCTAACACTGAAATAACATATCTAGCCACAATAATAACGCCGAAGTAAAAAAAGATGGTATAACATTTACATTTACATTTTAGTCATTTAGCAGACGCTCTTATCCAGAGCGACTTACAGTTAGTGAATACATATTTTTATTATACTGGCCCCCCGTGGGAATCGAACCCACAACCCTGGCGTTGCAAACGCCATGCTCTATCAACTGAGCTACATCCCTGCCGGCCATTCCCTCCCCTACCCTGGACGACGCTGGGCCAATTGTGCGCCGCCCATGAGTCTCCCGGTCTAGCCACAATGCTACCATGTCTCACCTGGTCTTTGAGCTGGGTCTCTCTACAGCACTTCCACTGTTGGAAGACCTCAGCCAGCTTGTCCAGACCTGTGTGGTGGAAGTGGAGGACCTTATACTGGCTCTCCCTGCTGGCGATCACCAGCTGACCACTGTTACACGCCTCATCACTGGAATCAAAACATACCGTATGTCAAACATACAGAAACACTGGCTGAAAGAAATACACATACATTGTTCCTGCACTGCTCAAACATGGCTTATAACATATACAGCAAACTCTGTTGGAGAAGAATTTCAGGGGAATTTCCTGGATTGTCAAATACAGTACTTTTTTACATACATATAGGCCTACTTTTTGAAGTGACTTCTTCATTTTTGTAATCGTTTGAGTTGGACTCAATGATAATCTTCCCCTTTACCCTCACAGGCCAAACAACACAACTGTACACAGGTGAGTTGTTATGAAAGTAAAAGTCAGTTCCTGAAGTCATAAAGTATCCAGACAACATGACCCCCCGTGACCCCGTGACCCCTGGCTGACCTGAAGAAGAGGCGGAGCGACCTCATATGCCCCAGGTCGACCCGGAACACTCCCCCCAGCTGCTCCAACGCCAGCACCTTCTGCTGCTCCTCCCACCGCATGCCCTGCGATTGGCTGTTGTTCTCAGAGGGGGCGTGGCTGTCCAGGCTGGAGGCGGAGCTAGCCGAATGGGTCATGGACTCGTCGCACAGCTCCCTGAGAAAAGGAGGGGGGAGAAGTTGAGTTGGTTGTAGGATCAGATTAATTTACACCCACCCGATGGTAACCGTAACTATTAGTGGTAAATGCAAAACAGACCTTAGAACAGCGTCTAAGGGAAATGTTGGACAATCATTGCATTGCACACAAATGTCGTTCTAACAATACATAAGCCTAGATATCGCAAACAGGGTCCAGAGGGCTATGTACTGTCTGTGACTAGTGTTGAATATCAGGAGTCTATTTGCTGCCCTGTTGTGGTCCCTTGTTTTATGTCCTGGGATTGTGCTGGCTTAGACCAGGGGACAGAGAATTAGAAGAATGCATGGAGGTTACTGTGCAGGGGGGAACCACGCATGCCACACACACACACAGCGCATACAACAGAAACTGTGCACACACACACACAAATCACAGCATCTGCCTTCCAATTTCCCCCGTCCTTCCCCCATGGCCACTGTGTTTTTCCCGGCACCGTAACCCGAGCTGGGAGTTCCTCTACTGCGTTAACACGCACACACACACACACATAAAACAACTGGGTAAGGGGGGTAAATCAAACACAACTAACAACCAAAACGTACTCCAAGACACGTCTCGGAGTCTGAGAGCCAGACCTGAGAAGCACAGTGACGTATTAATTGCAAATGTGGCCAACTTTAAAAACAGGTCTAAGAAACACAAGTCAGTCATATGGAAAAACATTTACATTGAAATGCTCTTTCCTTGTATGCTGATGGAACAGTATTTCTCTAAGTCCATAATAAACACAAACAGCCTATTGGTCCGAGGAGAGGAGCTAGAGCTGGTCAGTTTCAAACTAAATCAATGGCTGTGAATTGATCATGTCTCGGGTCGTCACATACCTGTATATGGGAAAGTAATATGTGAGATTGATAGAGACAGCAAGGTTTCCCCTCATTGGTCAGATTTACTGCCCTCTGGATCATGTATCACATCATAAACCAGGTCCCAGTTCTGAGTTCTGGGACACTACAGCACAGAGAAGTGGGGGGATTCTGTCTGGCTCAATCTAAACCTAGTCATAGCAGACCTGGTTCAAATACTATTTGAAATCTTTCAAATAATTTGAGTGTTTACTTTAGCCTGTCTGGGGTGCCAAATGAGCGGGCTTTGCACGTTTGGGACTTGTCTATTGGTTCCATTGCAACAGGAAAGCTCAATCAAGCCCAGCAAAAGCATTATAAATTATTTCTTTAAGTATTTGAACCCAGGTCTGAGTACTAGGCCTGTTGTATTACATTGAGGTGCTGAGAGAACATACAGAAACCAAACGTCTCACACTTAATGGTCAGCTGTAATAACACCTGACAACATTTGATTGATTAAAACAAATATTTAAACTGCGCTACATGCTAACTCTACCGTAACTCTCATAGGGATATTGCTAAGCTAACAGTCTCTATGGTCTTTCCAGTTAACTAAGCAGCATTAACAGAAGGTGTTGAACATGGACCTGTTTTAAATGTCGTCTACTTAATCAATGAAGCGAAGCTAGCTTATGCTAACATAACAGTGGGTGCTTACGGAGAGGTTTTAAATGTCATCTACCTCATCAGTGGATCTCAATTAGCTAATGCTAAATGTTCACACTAATAGCTGATGCTGTTCTCTATAGCGACTACACTATAGCCTATGTATAACAGTGTGTTATACACAGACTATACACTGAGTGTACAAAACATTAGGAATACCTGCTCTTTCCATGACATAGACTGAATCCAGGTGAAAGCTATGATCCCTTATTGATGTCACTTGTTAAATCCACTTCAATCAGTGTAGATGAAGGGGAGGAGACAGGTTAAAATGATTTTTAAGCCTTGAGACAACTGATACATGGATTGTGTATGTGTGCCATTCAGAGGGTGAATGGGCAAGACAAAATATTTAAGTGCCTTTGAACAGGGTATGGTAGTAGGTGCCAGGCGCACCGGTTTGTGTCAAGAACTGCAACAGTGCTGGGTTTTTCACACTCAACAGTTTCCGGTGTGTATCAAGAATGGTCCACCACCCAAAGGAAATCCAGCCAACTTGACACAACTGTGGGAAGCATTGGCGTCAACATGGGCCAGCATCCCTGTGGAACGCTTTCGACACCTTGTAGAGTCCATGCCCTGACAAATTGAGGCTGTTCTGAGGGCAAAAGTGTGGGTGCAACTCAATATTAGGAAGGTGTTCTTAATGTTTTGTACACTCAGTACATGTCAACAGCATGTTTTGATGGAAAAGCTGTTTTAATGGTATGTCCCTCGTCAGGGGAGCTACAGCTACAAGCTGGGGTGAGACCAGACTGCCCACAGCACTCTGCTCCCCACCTACGTGATGCTGTACCCTGGGGACAGAGCTCTGGCGTCACCCTGAGAACCAGAGCCTGGGGCTAAACACCCACAGAGACCCACGGTCTCTAAACTCAATGAATAATGTGGCTGTTGATCAAGTAGAAGAGACTAAACTTCTTGGTGTTCTATTAGATTGTAAAATGTCCTGGTCAAAGCATATTTATTCTATTGTTGTAAAGATGGGGAGAGGTCTGTCTGTGATAAAGAGATGCTCTGCTTTTTTAACATCACATGCAACCAAACTAGTCCTGCAGGCTCTGGTTTTGTCGCATCTTGACTATTGCCCAGTTGTATGGTCCGGTGCGACAAAACAAATACCTAGAAAAGCTGCAGCTGGCCCAGAACAGAGCAGCACGTCTGGCCCTCAAATGTACACGGATGGCCAATGTCAATAACATGCATATCAGTCTCTCCTGGCTCAGTGAAGAGGAGAGATTGACTGCATCACTGTCGATCGTTGTAAGAAATGTTGATGTATTGATAGCACCGAATTGTCTGTTCAGCCAGTTAACACAGCTCAAAAACCCAGTCCCCAAGTCAGAACAGAGGCTGGGAAAATGACTACATGGAATTTTCTTCTACCCTCAGGTAACTCAGGCAAGAAAAAAAAATATTTAAAAAGAAAACTGATAAAACACCTCAAGGAACAACGCAGACTGTGGAGACGCATACAAACACCATTTTCTTTAGTCGTTTAAAATGTAGTTTTACATTTGTGTTGCTGTTCTTATCTATTAGTGCATTTTGTAATGTTCTATGTTTTGTGTACACCTCAGGAAGAATAGCTGCTGCTTTTTCAACAGCTAATGGGGATCTGAATAAAATCCATTGAACAAAAATAGAAAACGCAACATGCAACAATTTCAAAGATTTTAGTGAGTTACAGTTTATATCAGGAAATCAGTCAATTGAAATAAATTAATTAGGCCCTAATCTATGGATTTCACATGACTGGGAATACAGATATGCATCTGTTGGTGATAGATACCTTAAAAAAAAAAAGGTAGGAGCGTGGAACAGAAAACCAGTCAGTATCTGGGGTGACCGCCATTTGCTTCATGCAGCGAGACACATCTCCTTCGCATAGAGTTGATCAAGCTGTTGATTGTGGTCTGTGGAATGTTGTCCCACTACTGTGAGAAGTTGCTGGATATTGGCGGGAACTGGAACATGCTGTGGTACGCATAGATCCAGAGCATCCCAAACATGCTCATGTCTCCCGAGTGGCGTAGTGGTCTAAGGCACTGCATCGCAGTGCTAGCTGTGCCACTAGAGATCCTGGTTCGTATCCAGGCTCTGTCGTAGCCGGCCGCGACCGGGAGACCCATGGGGCGGCGCACAATTGTCCCAGCGTCGTCCAGGGTAGGGGAGGGAATGGCCGGCAGGGGATGTAGCTCAGTTGGTAGAGCATGGCGTTTGCAACGCCAGGGTTGTGGGTTCGATAAAATAATGTATGTGCTAACTGTAAGTCGCTCTGGATAAGAGCGTCTGCTAAATGACTAAAATGTAAATGTAATGCTCAGTGGGTGACATGTCTGAGTATGCAGGCCATGGAAGACATTCTCAGCTTCCAGGAATTGGGTACAGAACCTTGTGATATGGGGCCGTGCATTATCATGCTGAAACATGAGGTGATGGCGGCGGATGAATGGCAAGACAATGGGCCTCAGGACCTCGTCATGGTATCACTGTGCATTTAAATTGCCATTGATAAATTGCAATTGTGTTTGTTGTCCGTAGCTTATGACTGCCCATACCATAACCCCACCGCCACCATGGGGCACTCAGTTCACAACGTTGACATCAGCAAACTGCTCGCCCAGTGGCCATCGAAAGTGAGCATTAACCCACTGATGTTGGTGACGACGCCGAACTGCAGTCAGGTCAAGCCCCTGGTGAGGACGACGAGCACGCAGATGAGCTTCCCTGAGAAGGTTTCTGACAGTTTGTGTAGAAATTACACTGCTCAAAAAAATAAAGGGAACACTTAAACAACACAATGTAACTCCAAGTCAATCACACTTCTGTGAAATCAAACTGTCCACTTAGGAAGCAACACTGATTGACAATACATTTCACATGCTGTTGTGCAAATGGAATAGACAACAGGTGGAAATTATAGGCAATTAGCAAGACACCCCCAATAAAGAAGTAGTTCTGCAGGTGGTGACCACAGACCACTTCTCAGTTCCTATGCTTCCTGGCTGATGTTATGGTCACTTTTGAATGCTGGCGGTGCTTTCACTCTAGTGGTAGCATGAGACGGAGTCTACAACCCACACAAGTGGCTCAGGTAGTGCAGCTCATCCAGGATGGCACATCAATGCGAGCTGTGGCAAGAAGGTTTGCTGTGTCTGTCAGCGTAGTGTCCAGAGCATGGAGGCGCTACCAGGAGACAGGCCAGTACATCAGGAGACGTGGAGGAGGCCGTAGGAGGGCAACAACCCAGCAGCAGGACCGCTACCTCCGCCTTTGTGCAAGGAGGAGCAGGAGGAGCACTGCCAGAGCCCTGCAAAATGACCTCCAGCAGGCCACAAATGTGCATGTGTCTGCTCAAACGGTCAGAAACAGACTCCATGAGGGTGGTATGAGGGCCCGACGTCCACAGGTGGGGGTTGTGCTTACGTTTGGTATTTGCCAGAGAACACCAAGATTGGCAAATTCGCCACTGGCGCCCTGTGCTCTTCACAGATGAAAGCAGGTTCACACTGAGCACATGTGACAGACGTGACAGAGTCTGGAGACACCGTGGAGAACGTTCTGCTGCCTGCAACATCCTCCAGCATGACCGGTTTGGCGGTGGTTCAGTCATGGTGTGGGGTGGCATTTCTTTGGGGGCCGCACAGCCCTCCATGTGCTCGCCAGAGGTAGCCTGACTGCCATTAGGTACCGAGATGAGATCTTCAGACCCCTTGTGAGACTATATGCTGGTGCGGTTGGCCCTGGGTTCCTCCTAATGCAAGACAATGCTAGACCTCATGTGGCTGGAGTGTGTCAGCAGTTCCTGCAAGAGGAAGGCATTGATGCTATGGACTGGCCCGCCCATTCCCCAGACCTGAATCCAATTGAGCACATCTGGGACATCATGTCTCGCTCCATCCACCAACGCCACGTTGCACCACAGACTGTCCAGGAGTTGGCGGATGCTTTAGTCCAGGCCTGGGAGGAGATCCCTCAGGAGACCATCCGCCACCTCATCAGGAGCATGCCCAGGCGTTGTAGGGAGGTCATACAGGCACGTGGAGGCCACGCACACTACTGAGCCTCATTTTGACTTGTTTTAAGGACATTACATCAAAGTTGGATCAGCCTGTAGTGTGGTTTTCCACTTTAATTTTGAGGGTGACTCCAAATCCAGACCTCCATGGGTTGATAAATTTGATTTCCATTGATAATTTTTGTGTGATTTTGTTGTCAGCACATTCAACTATGTAAAGAAAAAAGTATTTAATAAGATTATTTCATTCATTCAGATCTAGGATGTGTTGTTTAAGTGTTCCCTTTATTTTTTTGAGCAGTGTATTTGGTTTCATCAGCTGTCCGGTGGCTGGTCTCAGGCAATCCCACAGGTGAAGAAGCCGGATGTGGAGGTCCTGGGCTGGCATGGTTACACGTGGTCTGCTGTTGTGAGGCCGGTTGGACGTACTGCCAAATTCTCTAAAACGATGTTGGAGGCGGCTTATGGTATAAATGAACATTAAATTCTCTAGCAACAGCTCTGGTGGACATTCCTGCAGTCAGCATGCCAATTGCACGCTCCCTCAAAACTTGAGACATCTGTGGCGTTTTGTTGTGTGACAAAACTGCACATTTTAGAGTGGCCTTTTATTGTCCCCAGCACAAGGTGCACCTGTGTAATAATCACGCTGTTTAATCAGCTTCTTGATATGCTACACCTGTCAGGTGGGTGGATTATCTTGGCAAAGGAGAAATGCTCACTAACAGGGACGTAAACAAATTTGTGCACAAAAGTTGGGAGAAATAAGGTTTTTGTGCGTATGGAAAATTTCTGGGATATTTTATTTCAGCTCATGAAACCAACACTTTACATGTTGCGTTAATATTTTTGTTCAGTATAAAAACATCTAATCAAAACCCTTGGTAGGGTAGGGAGAGGAGGAGAGCTAAAACTAGGTTTTATGTTTTAATACGATACAATATAATGTATTATTGTACATTTGCATGGAAATTCATTATAATTGAATTACCTATGTTTTGGATTCTAACCATTGTAA
This sequence comes from Coregonus lavaretus, assembly GCF_964263955.1. Lineage (NCBI taxonomy): Eukaryota > Metazoa > Chordata > Actinopteri > Salmoniformes > Salmonidae > Coregonus > Coregonus lavaretus. The sequence continues at coordinate 29,427,009 of NC_140015.1, read as the reverse complement.
AGGGCAGCAAGAGGCCTTTGAGATACATTATGAATTTAAAAGTTTTAAAGATTAAGAAAAATAATAGCAATTTTGTCCTACAGACGCACTACATTCAGTGGTTTAGAATATTGTACTGGAGCAACTAATGGCTTAACCATTTAGAGCAGAGTTTCAAAGGGGTGAAACACTAATAGCATTGTGAACACGTATGCGCGCATGCACTCACACACACACACTAGCTACAATACACAGTCTCTCTCACACACCAACATACTGTACTCTCGCTCTTTCTCTCTCTTTCTTACACATAGATTATTTCTCTCTGCATGATTCCTAGTGACATGTTTCCAGTCCCAGGCCCCTTAACAGTGTCAATTAAAGCTGAGAGCTGTGGTGTTCCAGAGGCGTTGGCTGCTGCCTGCAGGCCCGGACCAGACCACTCCTCTAATCCACCCAGCTGACACTCAGCCCAGCACAACAACCCCAGGAGCAGGGAGGAATCAAAGAGAGTTTCACACAGACCCAGGGAGGGAGGAAGGGAGGGGGGAAGGAAGTACAGGGAGCAAGAAATGAAGAGATTAGCTTAAAGAGAAACATTAGCGAAGGAGAAAGAGATAAAGAGAGAGGGAGAGAGAGAGAGAGCAATCGAAAGAGAGTGAGAGAGAAAGGGGGAGGGAGAGGGGATGAAGAAAAGGTTAGAGGCAGTGCAAGAGAAAGCTGCCAAGTCACACACTAAATGGACACACACACGCACACACTTCAAACTCACTGATCCTGGGCTGTGTTTCTGGCCAAATACCTCTGTGTGGAAACGACCTCTGAGGGATTTATAAAGGAGAATGGCCATAAAGTCAGTACAGCAACATGATAGTGGTTTAGTCCAGATGGTTTAGTTGGTTGGAGCAGAGTGTTGGCAACACCAAGGCTGTCGGTACAATTCCCGCATGGACCACATAATGAATATGCGTGCTAACTGCTAACTAAGCTGCTTTAATTGGATTGCATTTAGTGAAGGACAATGTGTGTGCTTTGGCCCATGTTGACAATAAGAACATACATGTACTGGATATTACCATAACCTTGTCATTATCTGCTTTCACAGCCCTTTCTCTCCCTACAGAGTGCACACATCCAGCCTTGGCAGGCCGTCATTGTAAATAAGAATTTGTTCTTAACTGACTTACCTAGTTAAATAAAGAGTAAATATTTTTTATATTTTTTTTAATGCGGTGTAAAGTCTGAACCTCCCCCACTGACAGTAAAAGTAATCTTATCCTCTTCTCTGTGGCTCCACCATGTGGTAGGTTTAGCCTATTACAACTACCTTGATCTGGTGAGAAACATCCATTCTCTTGTTGTGAGGTGAGAAACTGGCATCTGGAGTGGGGGTTCAACATTATTCAAGTTTATACCCTTTAAACACAGAAAACTGTTGCTGCTCTCTCTCGCTCTTGCTCTTTTTTCTAAACTCTTTTATAAAGTGGTGGGAAAACGATCAAATTGGCAGTTACTTAAAATAAGCATTGGACATTTACGCAAATGAGTTGCAGGTTCTTGTTTGCATTCAGGCAGTCAGTTTCAAATATTTATTTAACAAGTTGGATGCTGCTCTACCCAAATAATTGGAAAAGCATTTCTGTTATGTGCTTATGCTTAAACCATTTCAATAGGTCTCCATTGCGAGATAAGACACCAATATTCAGCGTCTGAACTGAGAGAGACTGGATTCAATACATACAGTGGGGGAAAAAAGTATTTAGTCAGCCACCAATTGTGCAAGTTCTCCCACTTAAAAAGATGAGAGAGGCCTGTAATTTTCATCATAGGTACACGTCAACTATGACAGACAAATTGAGAAAAAAATATCCAGAAAATCACATTGTAGGATTTTTTATGAATTTATTTGCAAATTATGGTGGAAAATAAGTATTTGGTCACCTACAAACAACAAGATTTCTGGCTCTCACAGACCTGTAACTTCTTCTTTAAGAGGCTCCTCTGTCCTCCACTCATTACCTGTATTAATGGCACCTGTTTGAACTTGTTATCAGTATAAAAGACACCTGTCCACAACCTCAAACAGTCACACTCCAAACTCCACTATGGCAAAGACCAAAGAGCTGTCAAAGGACACCAGAAACAAAATTGTAGACCTGCACCAGGCTGGGAAGACTGAATCTGCAATAGGCAAGCAGCTTGGTTTGAAGAAATCAACTGTGGGAGCAATTATTAGGAAATGGAAGACATACAAGACCACTGATAATCTCCCTCGATCTGGGGCTCCACGCAAGATCTCACCCCGTGGGGTCAAAATGATCACAAGAACGGTGAGCAAAAATCCCAGAACCACACGGGGGGACCTAGTGAATGACCTGCAGAGAGCTGGGACCAAAGTAACAAAGCCTACCATCAGTAACACACTACGCCACCAGGGACTCAAATCCTGCAGTGCCAGACGTGTCCCCCTGCTTAAGCCAGTACATGTCCAGGCCCGTCTGAAGTTTGCTAGAGTGCATTTGGATGATCCAAAAGAGGATTGGGAGAATGTCATATGGTCAGATGAAACCAAAATAGAACTTTTTGGTAAAAACTCAACTTGTCGTGTTTGGAGGACAAAGAATGCTGAGTTGCATCCAAAGAACACCATACCTACTGTGAAGCATGGGGGTGGAAACATCATGCTTTGGGGCTGTTTTTCTGCAAAGAGACCAGGACGACTGATCCGTGTAAAGGAAAGAATGAATGGGGCCATGTATCGTGAGATTTTGAGTGAAAACCTCCTTCCATCAGCAAGGGCATTGAAGATGAAACGTGGCTGGGTCTTTCAGCATGACAATGATCCCAAACACACCGCCCGGGCAACGAAGGAGTGGCTTCGTAATAAGCATTTCAAGGTCCTGGAGTGGCCTAGCCAGTCTCCAGATCTCAACCCCATAGAAAATCTTTGGAGGGAGTTGAAAGTCAGTGTTGCCCAGCGACAGCCCCAAAACATCACTGCTCTAGAGGAGATCTGCATGGAGGAATGGGCCAAAATACCAGCAACAGTGTGTGAAAACCTTGTGAAGACTTACAGAAAACGTTTGACCTGTGTCATTGCCAGCAAAGGGTATATAACAAAGTATTGAGAAACTTTAGTTATTGACCAAATACTTATTTTCCACCATAATTTGCAAATAAATTCATTAAAAATCCTACAATGTGATTTTCTGGAGAAAAAAATTCTAATTTTGTCTGTCATAGTTGACGTGTACCTATGATGAAAATTACAGGCCTCTCTCATCTTTTTAAGTGGGAGAACTTGCACAATTGGTGGCTGACTAAATACTTTTTTCCCTACTGTACATAAATTATAAATACCATGGAAACGACATCTCCTGTTTCCATTACTTCCCTGCATATCAATAGCTACCTCGCAGAGATAATTCACACAAAATCCAACTGACAATACCTCATTTTTTTCACTAAAACACCCTATTCCTATCGATGTCCAACACAAGTCACAAACAAATGTGTGCACACATAACAGACCTGCGTTCAAATACTGACATCTTTCAAATACTAGTATTTGCATTAACCTACCTTTTTCTATTGGTTCAATTAGAACATGTAAACTCAATCAAGCCCAGATAAAGTATTAGAAATTATTTAAATTACAATTTGAACCCAGGTCTGTATCATCCACACACACAAACCCCTCCCCCAGCTCACCTGCTCTCGTTGTCCAGGAACACAGAGCCGCTGCTCTCAAAGAGGGCCTCGCTGACGGGCGACAGGCAGAAGGGTGAGGAGAAGGTGTCCGAGTCGGAGCCCATGGTGCTGTCCCTGCTCACCTCGTCAGCCGACAGCTCACAGGACCCCTCATCCCCCTCATCCCCCCCAGGCTGGGGCTGCTGCTGTTGGGGAGGAGGGGGCTCTACGCTGGCCTCCAGACCCAGGCCTCTCCCATTCCCAGTTCCGTTCCCGATCCTCTCCTCCTCCTCCCGGTCCTCATCTTCCTCCTGGGCGGGAGGGTGTCGGGAGTGGGGCCTGCAGGTTGGGTTAGCATTACAGTGTTACCATAAAATATAACTTTTTCGATGAAATTCAGTTAGATAAGACCAGATGGAAATTAACCACCATCCCTAAACAGTGTTTACCTGTATTACAAAAGTTCAGGCTCAGTTGTCGGGATACAAGCAGTTATCACAATAAAACCAATTATTGCAATAAAACCTGTTATCACGATACAATACGTTTTCATGATAAAACCAGTTACTGCAATAAAACCTGTTATCGCGATACAAGCAGTTTTCACGATAACACCAGTTATTGCAATATCACCACATACAGAACTCCATTACGTTCCACTCTCCCCACTCTACCTGCGGGGCCTGCGCCGAGCGTTTCTGCGGACAGGTGAGCTCTCGGGGGTAATATAGCGCAGGGCCTCCTCGTCCTGTCTCTGGATGCGAGAGTTGGGAACCCAGGTCAGGATTAGAGTGGTGCCCAGGCTCTCATCCTTCTCCATGTGCACACACAGGTACCCTGAGGAGAGAAGGGAGGCATGAGGGAGAGGGAGAAACATGGCCGCAAACACACAGGAACACAGGAATGTGAACAAGAACACACACACAAGAACACACACTCACCCTGATGAGATCAGGTTGGGAAAGAGAGGACACACACACACACACACACACACACACGAAAACACCGAGGTCACCTGAGAAGATCACACTATAAGAGAAAAGGACACCTGAATCAAATCAGTTCTCAGGACAAAACCTTCTTCCCATGAACCAGAAGTCAGATTGACTCCAGATTTGGTACATCTATATATATCTGGAATCAATCGGACTTATGGTTCAACCCTACTATATGACACACTGGGAAAGAAAGAGAAGAACAGCAGAGGAAGAGGTGAACAGGTGAATGCTATAGTGATAGCTGGGGCCTGTTCAGGAGGATGTAATGTTTCAGAACATTCAGATAGAAATGTATGGTGTAGAACAAATATGATTGTTTGTCAGGTAGAATAGGGAATCGTGTTAGCACTATTCATTACATTTCTGTGACGTTCAGAATAGTTCAGCTCACTGAATACACCCCAGGGTCGTATGCATTAGGCACCAAAAGCAAGAAAATGGACTGAAACAGGAAGGGACTGCATGAACTTGTCCGATAAGAAATCCTATTTTCCGTTTTCCGTCGCAAAGATCTTCGCTACGGTGTGCCCTAATGAATACGACCCTGATGTAGGGGACTCCTAGACAGCTATATACTGTACCTGGGTGGTGTTCGGGCAGGCCCGGCAGGGGCTCGGCAGGGTGCACACACACATTGTTCTTGGAGAAGATGATCTCTCCGTCCAAGCCGTTCCGCGACCCCGCCGACCCTGGGTTAAAGGTCAGGAGGTCCGAGGCCTTGGAGGAGGCGCGTCGTAGGAGCCGACCGAGAGACATCTACACTGACACCAGGACACTGCGCCCATCCTCTGGAGTGGGAGGAGGGGGAGAGGTGAGAGATGGGTAGAGAGGGGGACACAGGGAGATGGGGGAAAGAGGAAGGAGAGGGGAAGCAGAGGGTGGGAGAGGGACAGAATCAGGTCAGAATGGAGGAAGTGGGGCACTAGTATTTTACAGCACGACATTTGCCTATTCAAAGCAACAAATCATATATACAGTATACACTGCCTTCGGAAAGTATTCAGACCACTTGACTTTTTCCACATTTTGTTACGTTACAGCCTTATTCTAAAATTGATTAAAATTGTTTTTTTTCCCTCATCAAGCTGCACACAATACCCCTTAATGACAAAGCAAAAACAGGTTTTTAGACATTTTTGCAAATGTATTAAAAATACAACATTGAAATATCAATTTACATAAGTATTCAGACCCTTTACTCAGTACTTGTTGAAGCACCTTTGGCAGCGATTACAGCCTCGAGTCTTCTTGGGTATGACGCTACAAGCTTGACACACCTGTATTTGGGGAGATTCTCCCATTTGTCTCTGCAGATCCTCTCAAGCTCTGTCAGGTTGGATGGGGAGCGTCACTGCACAGCTATTTTCAGGTCTCTCCAGAGATGTTTGATTGGGTTCAAGCCCAGGCTCTGGCTGGGCCACTCAAGGACATTCAGAGACTTGTCCAGAAGCCACTCCTGCGTTGTCTTGGCTGTGTGCTTAGGGTCGTTATCCTGTTGGAAGGTGAACCTTCGCCCCAGTCTGAGGTCCTGAGCAGGTTCTGGAGCAGGTTTTCATCAAGGATCGCTCTGTACTTTGCTCCGTTCATCTTTCCCTCGATCCTGACTAGTCTCCTAGTCCCTGCCGCTGAAAAACATCCCCACAGCATGATGCTGCCACCACCATGCTTGACCGTAGGGATGGTGCCAGGTTTCCTCCAGACGTGACGCTTGGCATTCAGGTCGAAGAATTAAATCTTGGTTTCATCAAACCAGAGAATCTTGTTTCTCATGGTCTGAGTCCTTTAGGTGCCTTTTGGCAAACTCCAAGCGGGCTGTCATGTGCCTTTTACTGAGGAGTCGCTTCCGTCTGGCCACTTTACCATAAAGGCCTGATTGGTGGAGTGCTGCAGAGATGGTTGTCCTTCTGGAAGGTTCTCCCATCTCCACAGAGGAACTCTGGAGCTCTGTCAGAGTGACCATCAGGTTCTTGGTTACCTCCCTGACCAAGGCCCTTCTCCGCCGATTGCTCAGTTTGGCCGGGCGGCCAGCTCTAGGAAGAGTCTTGGTGGTTCCAATTTTTTTTACATTTTACATTTTTGTCATTTAGCAGACGCTCCAGAGCGACTTGAGTGCATACATTTATTTTTCATACTGGCCCCCCTTGGGAATCGAACCCACAACCCTGGCGTTGCAAGCGCCATGCTCTACCAACTGAGCTACACGGGACCAAACTTCATCCCTTCAAGAATGATGGAGGCCACTGAGTTCTTGGGGACCTATAATGCTGCAGAAATGTTTTGGTACCCTTCCCCAGATCGGTGCCTCGACACAATCCTGTCTCGAAGCTCTTAGGACAATTCCTTCGACCTCATGGCTCGGTTTTTGCTCTGACAACTGTGAGACCTTATATAGACAGGTGTGTGCCTATTTTCACTTTGTCATTATGGGGTATTGTGTGTAGATTGATATGGGGAAAAAAACGAATTTAATCAATTTTAGAATAAGGCTGTAACGTAACAAAATGTGGAAAAGAGGAAGGGGTCTGAATACTTGCTGAATGCACTGTAAATGACAGAGTGAAAAGAAGGATGCCTGTATAGAATAAAACATATTCCAAAACATGCATCCTGTTTACAATAAGGCACTAAATGAAAACTGCAAAAAAGAGGCAAAGAAGTGGCAAAGAAATTAACTTTATGTCCTGAATGCAAAGCGTTATGTTTGGGGAAAATCCAACACAACCCATCACTGAGTACCACTATTCATATTTTCAAGCATGGTGGTTGCCGCATCATGTTATTGGCATGCTTGCCATCGGCAAGGACTAGGGAGATTTTTTGTATGAAAATAAACGGAATAGAGCTAAGCGCAGGCAAAATCCTAGAGGAAAACTTGGTTCAGTCTGCTTTCCAACAGACACTGGGAGACAAATTCACCTTTCAGCAGGACAATATCCTAAAACACAAGGTCAAATATACACTAGAGTTGCTTACCAAGACGACATTGAATGTTCCGGAGTGGTCTAGTTACAGTTTTGACTCAAATCTACTTCAAAATCTATGGCAAGAATTGAAAATGGGTGTTTAGCAATGATCAACAACCAACTTCACAGAGCTTGAAGAATTTTTAAAAGAATAATGTGCAAATATTGTACAATCAGGTGTGCAATGATCTTAGAGACTTACCCAGAAAGACTCACAGCTGTATTCGCTGGCAAAGGTGATTCTAACATGTATTGACTCAGGGGTATGAATACTTATGCATATGAGATATTTCTGTATTACATTTTCATTCAAATTTGCTACCATTTCTAAAAACATGGTTTTCACTTTGTCATTATGGGGTATTGTGTGTAGATGGGTGAGACATTTATTTTTAAATTCATTTTAAATTCAGGCTGTAACACAACAAAATGTGGAATAAATCAAGGGATATGAATACTTTCTGAAGCAACGTATATTATCGTTATACAACCATACATGGCAAAGCTAACTCTTTTACAGTTTCAGCTTTCATTTTAAGGCAGTGACAGACATTTGTACTTAAGTTACACTGTGATGTTTGTATAGTATTAGTGTGTGTTCTTACCCCGATAAGTCAACCCTGGCATGCAACAAATATTCACAGTTAGTGTTTTCCTATGCCACGTCAACTATCTTGACTCACACAATTGGCTCTGTTAGTGTAGGTGTGTGTGTTCAAGTGTGTGTCCCACCTTGAATAAACACACACACTACACACACCTGGTCACTCATTCCATGTGAAATCCTAGCCTGTTATTAGGAGCTAACAGATGTCAGCATCCATGGCTATACTCAACATGTCACACAACTGTGCACTATGACTGGTCTCATGTGTCAGACTCATAGCTTTCACAGCGGCTGATGAAAGAGACTACACTATGACTGGTCTCATGTGCCAGACTCATAGCTTTCACAGCGGCTGATGAAAGAGACTACACTATGACTGGTCTCATGTGCCAGACTCATAGCTTTCACAGTGGCTGATGAAAGAGACTACACTATGACTGGTCTCACGTGCCAGACTCATAGCTTTCACAGCGGCTGATGAAAGAGACTACACTATGACTAAACAAAATCAGTTTGCTGTTCACTCCAGTCAACCTTTCTCCGATGACTGGAATTGGCCACTATTTTGCTACTGGCATATCAGTGTTACTCCATACTGGGTAAGTTGCTCTGTGAGACCCTATGATAATGTAGCCTAGTTCCCTATCACTACATGGACATGGTCTATGGACAAGCTGACCTCTAACACATTCCCAGTGCCCCACTACTCCTGAATGTGTGGAATGTTCCATCCTTTTCCTCTTCCTCAGAACCCTGAGTCATGGCCTGTGACCCAAATGGCACCCTATCCCCTATATGGTGCACTACTTTTGTCCAGAGCCCTATGGACCTAGGTCAAAAGTAGTGCGCTACATAGAGAATACAGTGCCATTTGGGAGGTAGCCATGTTTACTTCCTCTGAATAACTCTATGCCCCACAACTTCCTGTTATCAGGGCTCCGGGGTGACGTTTCCCCTTGGTAAAGATCTAGGATCAGATTCCACTCTCCCAATCCTAACCTTAACCATTTGTGGGGGAAATGCAAAACTGACCCAAGATCAGCATCTAGGGGTAACTTCACCCTTCTGCCTTATTAGGACTCGGACAGGAAGTCTTCTACCCCGGAATCCGGGCAAGGCCATGGAGTATGTACTGTAGCCTGGTCCCAGATATGTGTGTGCCGCCTTGCCAACTGCTGTGGTCTTTGGACTGACATTGATCATAGGAGTTGGCAGGACAGCACAAACAGACCGGGTACCAGGCTAGGGAGAGTGAGTGAGGTTCCTAGGAACGATCCTGATGTATAGACAGAGGGAGTTACCCATTGTTGCAAGGAATTTCCACAGAGGAAGACAATCAAAGGTATTGTATTCCGGAGCCATCGGTTTATTTTCTCTACTGAAGATATGGTTAATGAAAATATGGCAACAGAAAACCTCATGAAGAACGTTGTACTACACATTTATGCAACAAACGTATTTATTTGGCCTGGTAACACTTTACAATGATTAAGTCGCTCTCTTAGGCTACCTGTCTAAGAACACTGCATTTCCACACTACACTTCAGTATTACAACCATCCTAAAACCACTCTGGCCATAGCGCTGAGCTGCTCACATGGACATTTGCATGGTAACTGCTTACAGAACAAAGCCAATCCATTGAATCAACTTGCAAATGAGCAGTAGTAAACCAGGCTGAACTCACTATACCAGGTGTTCAGTGTCAACCATACCCCCCTGGACCTTCCATACCTCAACAGATTAAAGCTACATTTCATAGTCCATGTTTCTGCTTCTGGTCGCCCCAGACAACAGCTATCCCTAACCAGTTGATAGACAGTGACGATCTGCACCAAAACAGGGAAGTTAGAGGTTATTTGGTGGTAAAACAACAGTTATAACCAGATCTCTGTGTGTGTCCATAGCCTGAGGTTATTCTGGTCAGTATGATCGCAGCAGGGTGAGAAGAGGTCAGAGTGTGATATGATTCCATATTCAGCATGTGACTAAGCAGGGAGCCTGACTGATATAGCACAATGCTCTCTCTCTCTCTCCCATCCACCCACCCTCTCTCTCCTTCTTCCATGCTGTCATCACCTCAGTGTGTGTGTTCACACATTGCCTTGTCTCCTCCACTATAGCCTCTGTCACCTCACACTGGTCCTACTGTAGCATTCCAACAATGGAGACAGCTTTCCAGAGAACCTGTTACTCTCCTGTGAGTGTGAAGTCTGCATTCTGTCATTATTTTTTCTGTAGCCATTCATCTCATTGAGTATTTGTCTCCTTCTGCCTTGCTGTATGTAGTTGTTATATTCAGAAAAACTTCAAACAAAACAGTCCTAAGGATTTTCTGAGATAAAATGAAGATGTTCTGTTTCTGAGACTACTAAACCTTCCTCAATGAGAATACAGAGTGAGTGTATCACTACAGTAGCCCACTGTGTCCTGCCAGCCACAATGACTATAAAGGCAGAGGGTTCCAGTGCCTCAGATCAGTTGGTTCAAGTTCATGTCCGGGCCACTGTAATAAACGTGTCAGGCTGCTGACGTTTGAATAGAGGAGGCTTCCATAATTAACTGCCTCTCCTGTTCATCTGGATTGTGACAACAAACCACTGCCTTGGGGGCAGCTAAAAGGGACTTTAAATAACCAGACTCTCTCAGTGTGTTGCAATCCCTCATGCAGACTAACTTCCATGAGCAAAGAGCCAATAGGCTTTGTATCAGACACAGACAGAGCAATAAGTATTCTGTATACATTATGCCTAGTAAAGTAGAGCTCGAATGGAAGTAGCCTAGGTAAGAAATATCGAACGGGAGCTAAAAATTGTTGGCTTAGCCCACCTTCCCAAATCACATTCACAAGGCATATGCCTATAATTTGACCCTGTTATAGCTTTAAACAGGTGGATATGAACTCAATGAGATAGCCATGTGGAAATCATTAGTAAATGCTCTCTCTATGCCAATGAATATAGCTGTAGGCTACCAATAGCCTACGCGATACAGTAACAGAGGAGTATCCTCAAGAGTGGCGTAACGCCCGTGATGACGAGGCTACATCAACTATTGACACATTGTATCAATGACAGGCAACATCAATTTGACAGGAGAGAGGATGGAACAGCGGGATTCTCGCTGCCGCAACATTATTTTTCACGGGCCCGGTCCTTCTTCCCCTGCCTCTCCGACATTGCTATCGGTTTGGCCGGGCAGGGATTTTATCTGTAGTTAAGCCTACCTTCACGAATAAATATTTTAGTTTAGCTGGCTGGCCTATGTCCTCAAATTGCTCCCCATCACATTCAGCGCACATCCCGACCAACCCCGCATAGTTCGGCAAAGGAATAGCCTAGCCTAGGAAATACCGGGTTCTTGTAGGCTAGAAACACCATAACCTTATCCATAATAAACGAGGTCATTTTATTCCTTTTCGGTAATCGGTGAACACCTGTGCGAGCAGGGGAATTAATAAATAAATGCACACTCAAAAACACAGGAGATGCAGTCTTGCTTTCTCACCCTCTGTCCCACCCGAGACTACTGTCTTTGCCGCTTATCCATTCCGAAGCGAAGCGGTGTTTATGGTGGTTGTATCAGAGTAGTTTGAGGTCACGTCTTCGGTATTTTGTTACGCGGAGTGCGTGTTTGTATCCGTGCGGTCTTTCTCTACCGCACGCCGAGCTGCTATCTTTCTCTAACCCAACCCCCAAATTCCTCTGCTTCCGGGATGGCAGACTGGATAAAGGCTGCTTCTGTGAAAGCACGGGCCAGTCAACTATTAGGATCACATTACATTTGGAAGTATTTTTGTTTTATTAGCAAAAGCAAATTATCCTCATCAACACATCAAAATGAGACATCTATGTAAGGCTAACCTTTTATCATAGTATGACGTTTTAGAGGTCAATGCCGAAAGCTTCACTGCAGTTGGCTGATCCCGAACTCACATGAGCATCATCAGGACCAGTGAAGCTGGAGTCGGAGCATCATGACGCGGATATCAGATGTCCCGCTGGAACTCTTATATATGGCAGGTTAAACCACTAGCAGCAAGGATAATGAGCAATCATTTAAACAATAAACAGCACATCTCAAAATGACTATTTCAAGACAAGGTATTTCGACCCCAATATTTTAAACAATAATTGATAACATAAGATAACATAACCCTACTACAGGTATGATATTTTGTGCAATTCATAATTGTTTACAATATGCAATTGTACACTTGTATTGAGCTTAACTGCACTGAGTTATAAGGCAGATGTTCACCAGACTATGAAGAAAGAGATAACTGACTGCACATTCAAACAGTGGTGACAGCTCACTAATAAGAAAACATGAGAAACAATGCTTAGCTTAGGAGAAACAAACCCAGAGCTATCTATTGCCTTTAATGGTAACAATATGGCAATATCACTAGAAGTAATTTGATAAGACTTAACACAGATCCTACCATCATACTGGAAGTGTACAGAATCTGCATATTCTGATCAATTTAAGATGTTAATTAATAAAAACATTTGTGTAGAGCCACTGCTAACTGTTCTATTCAGGACAATCAATCAAACGTTATTTATAGAGAACATTTCTTACATTTCTTGCATTTCAAAAGTGCTTAACAAATAAAATAATAAAAGGTTAGAAAGATTTACAATAAAACTTTTCTCAGAGAGACAAATTAAAATAGTAAAACAATAATACATTTCAGCCCAGTGTTCTAGAATGACCCCAATTCTCAATCTCACACCACTGTCTCAGCATCTCACCTGAGACAATGTCATGTAATCACTCATCTGCAACAACGAGGAAATGGAGAAATATCTGATTGAGCGTTTGAAAAGTTTATCATCGCCAATAACCCACACAGTTCACATTGGTACTTTTCACAGATTTTATTAAAAATACAGTTGAATATAAAAGCAATAAAAACCATGATTTCCAAAAATACTTCAGTGTAGTCCGTCCATTCATAAAACCCAGAAGTCTATTAGCGCAATTGCTTACCCAGGGTAGCAGTGATGAAGGGGAAACTTTCAGGGTAGCAGTGATGAAGGGGCAACTTTGGGTGGAGGTTCTTGTCAGAGATTTGCTAGGTCAGGAGTGCCAGAACAACCTGAGAGGCTGTCTACTGGGTCACAGAGTCCACTGAGTCATTATGAGGTTCACTGAGTCACACGGTTCATAAGGCTCACTGGGTCATGAGGTCCACTGGACTTCAAACACCTCTGACATGGGCAGGGCCAGGCTGGTCACTGTCAGAACCTACAGACAAACAGGATTATAAACAATATACACTGCTCAAAAAAATAAAGGGAACACTTAAACAACACAATGTAACTCCAAGTCCATCACACTTCTGTGAAATCAAACTGTCCACTTAGGAAGCAACACTGATTGACAATACATTTCACATGTTGTTGTGCAAATGGAATAGACAACAGGTGGAAATTATAGGCAATTAGCAAGACACCCCCAATAAAGAAGTGGTTCTGCAGGTGGTGACCACAGACCACTTCTCAGTTCCTATGCTTCCTGGCTGATGTTTTGGTCACTTTTGAATGCTGGCGGTGCTTTCACTCTAGTGGTAGCATGAGACGGAGTCTACAACCCACACAAGTGGCTCAGGTAGTGCAGCTCATCCAGGATGGCACATCAATGCGAGCTGTGGCAAGAAGGTTTGCTGTGTCTGTCAGCGTAGTGTCCAGAGCATGGAGGCGCTACCAGGAGACAGGCCAGTACATCAGGAGACGTGGAGGAGGCCGTAGGAGGGCAACAACCCAGCAGCAGGACCGCTACCTCCGCCTTTGTGCAAGGAGGAGCAGGAGGAGCACTGCCAGAGCCCTGCAAAATGACCTCCAGCAGGCCACAAATGTGCATGTGTCTGCTCAAACGGTCAGAAACAGACTCCATGAGGGTGGTATGAGGGCCCGACGTCCACAGGTGGGGGTTGTGCTTACAGCCCAACACCGTGCCGGACGTTTGGCATTTGCCAGAGAACACCAAGATTGGCAAATTCGCCACTGGTGCCCTGTGCTCTTCACAGATGAAAGCAGGTTCACACTGAGCACATGTGACAGACGTGACAGAGTCTGGAGACGCCGTGGAGAACGTTCTGCTGCCTGCAACATCCTCCAGCATGACCGGTTTGGCGGTGGGTCAGTCATGGTGTGGGGTGGCATTTCTTTGGGGGGCCGCACAGCCCTCCATGTGCTCGCCAGAGGTAGCCTGACTGCCATTAGGTACCGAGATGAGATCCTCAGACCCTTGTGAGACCATATGCTGGTGCGGTTGGCCCTGGGTTCCTCCTAATGCAAGACAATGCTAGACCTCATGTGGCTGGAGTGTGTCAGCAGTTCCTGCAAGAGGAAGGCATTGATGCTATGGACTGGCCCGCCCGTTCCCCAGACCTGAATCCAATTGAGCACATCTGGGACATCATGTCTCGCTCCATCCACCAACGCCACGTTGCACCACAGACTGTCCAGGAGTTGGCAGATGCTTTAGTCCAGGTCTGGGAGGAGATCCCTCAGGAGACTATCCGCCACCTCATCAGGAGCATGCCCAGGCGTTGTAGGGGGGTCATACAGGCACGTGGAGGCCACACACACTACTGAGCCTCATTTTGACTTGTTTTAAGGACATTACATCAAAGTTGGATCAGCCTGTAGTGTGGTTTTCCACTTTAATTTTGAGGGTGACTCCAAATCCAGAGCTCCATGGGTTGGATACATTTGATTTCCATTGATAATTTGTGTGATTTTGTTGTCAGCACATTCAACTATGTAAAGAAAAAAGTATTTAATAAGATTATTTCATTCATTCAGATCTAGGATGTGTTATTTTAGTGTTCCCTTTATTTTTTTGAGCAGTGTATATTATACTGTAGATTTGAATAGAATAAACAGGTAGGCAAGCAGAATTAGAATGTCCGTTCTACTATTTCTTAATTCTAAACTCTATAGAGGTAACTCAGCCAGCTACTGCTCACCTTGGTGTCAGTCCGATAAGAGAAATCCCTCACTTTCTTTCCGTTGGCCCATACATAGCGGGGTGGGGAGAGCATCCCGAACACCCGCACCCCTCCCAGCACCAGCCCGTCCAGGGCCCCGTTCTGATGCAGGGGGTCACTCACCACCTGGGACTGGATCAAATGAAAAACCGTATTGATCCCTACTGGCAAACACACACATGTACAGTTCATTCAGAAAGTATACAGACCCCTTGACTTTTTCCACATTTTGTAACATTACAGCCTTATTCTAAAATTGATTATTGTTTTTTTTCCTCCTCATCAATCTACACACAATACCCCTTAACGACAAAGCAAAAAAAGTTTTCTTGAAACTTTTCCAAATGTATAAAAAAAAACGGAAATATCACATTTACATAAGTTTTCAGACCCCTTTACTCAGTAATTTGTTGAAGCACCTTTGGCCGCGATTACAGCCTCGAGTCTTCTTGGGTATGACACTACAAGCTTGACACACCTGTATTTGGGGAGATTCTCCCATTTGTCTCTGCAGATCCTCTCAAGCTCTGTCAGGTTGGATGGGGAGCGTTGCTGCACAGCTATTTTCAGGTCTCTCCAGAGATGTTTGATTGGGTTCAAGCCCAGGCTCTGGCTGGGCCACTCAAGGACATTCAGAGACTTGTCCTGAAGCCACTCCTGCGTTGTCTTGGCTGTGTGCTTAGGGTCGTTATCCTGTTGGAAGGTGAACCTTCGCCCCAGTCTGAGGTCCTGAGTGCTCTGGAGCAGGTTTTCATCAAGGATCTCTCTGTACTTTGCTCCGTTCATCTTTCCCTTGATCCTGACTAGTCTCCCGGTCCCTGCCGCTGAAAAACATCCCCACAGCATGATTCTGCCACCACCATGCTTCACCGTAGGGATGGTGCCAGGTTTCCTCCAGACGTGACGCTTGGCATTCAGGCCAAAGAGTTCAATCTTGGTTTCATCAGACCAGAGAATCTTGTTTCTCATAGTCAGAGTCTTTAGGTGCCTTTTGGAAAACTCCAAGCAGGCTGTCATGTGCCATTTTCTGAGGAGTGGCTTCCGTCTGGCCACTCTACCATAAAGGCCTGATAGGTGGAGTGCTGCAGAGATGGTCGTCCTTCTGGAAGGTTCTCCAATCGCCACAGAGGAACTCTAGAGCTCTGGCAGAGTGACCATCGGGTTCTTGGTCACCTCCCTGACCAAGGCCCTTCTCCCCCGATTGCTCAGTTTGGCCGGGTGGCCAGCTCTAGGAAGAGCCTTGGTGGTTCCAAACTTCTTCAATTTAAGAATGATGGAGGCCACTGTATTCTTGGGGACCTTAAATGCTGCAGAAATTTTTTGGTACCCTTCCCCAGATCTGTGCCTCGACACAATCCTGTCTTGGAGCTCTACGAACAATACCTGCGACCTCATGGCTTGGTTTTTGCTCTGACATGCACTGTCAACTGTGGGACCTTATATAGACAGGTGTGTGCCTTTCCAAATCATGTCCAATCAATTCAATTTACCACAGGTGGACTCCAATTAAGTTGTAGAAACATCTCAAGGATGATCAATGGAAACAGGACGCACCTGAGCTCAATTTCGAGTCTCATAGCAAAGGGTCTGAATACTTATGTAAATAAGGTATTTCTGTTTTTTATTTTTAATAAATTAGCAGAAATATCTAAAAACCTGTTTTCGCTTCGTCATTATGGGTTATTGTGTGTAGATTGCTGCAGATGTTTTTTTATTTCATCCATTTTAGAATAAGGTTGTAACGTAACAAAATGTGGAAAAGGTCAAGGGGTTTGAATACTTTCCGAAGGCACTGTATAGTACCAGTATACATTAGACATTAAAAGTTAGGCCTACTGTTCACAGGATGACAGGGGAAGAGTACATCTTCAATCTTTGATTGGATTGGATCTGGATATAAATCTTGCAAGCATTGCTAGAAACATACTGTACTGCAGAAACATCCAAATCACCCTAGATAATTCCCTGATCTCCATTTAGGGCCCTACATTTTTCCTACCCAGATGGACCGAGAGAATGAAAAACAGCTTCTATCTCAAGGCCATCAGACTGTTAAATAGCCATCACTAGCACATTAGAGGCTGCTGCTGCCTATTGAAATCACTGGCCACTTTAAGAAGTGGAACACTAGTCACTTTAATAATGTTTACATATCTTGCACTACTCATCTCATATGTATATACTGCATTCTATTCTATAATATTCTACTGTATCTTAGTCCATGCCGCTCTGTCATTGCTTGTCCATATATGTATATTTTCTTAAATTCCATTCCTTACTAGTTTTGTGTGTATTAGGTATATGTTGTCAAATTGTTAGATATTACTTGTTAGATATTACTGCACTGTCGGAGCTAGAAGCACAAGCATTTCGCTACACCCGCTATAACATCTGCTAAACACGTGTATGTGACAAATACAATTTGATTTGATGTCATGAAGTACCTTGAAGTAGGACACACAAAAGGTGTGATGGGTCCGCACTCAAAAAGATGTCGCATAAAGCTTACTTAATTTTTTTTTTTTTTTTTTCTTCTTTTCACTACATCAGGGATAGCCTTGAAGTGGGCTATAACTAGGGCCCCAAGTTTTCCTTGGTCAGGTTGTGTGATCAGGAAAAACTCAGGACCCTATGCGACCTCTACATCTCCTACCTGTCCTGCGATGAAGATAACATAGGAGTAGTCTCCTCTCTGGAAGGTGTCCAGACTGTCCCCATCATCCCAGAACAGGTCACCCCAGGCCCAACCCCCAGCAGACAGCGCCACCGTCAGGAGGAAAGGGTTACTGCGAGAAGCTGAGGTGGTCAGGGCTGGCTCCTGTATCTCAGTTAGAAGGTATTTTGAGGGTATTTTCCATTGAAATATATAATATAATTACTGATTAAGACAGGCAACAGGCTTTACACAGAAAACTGACACAAGCTCCAAAAGATCATAGTCAGATTAGTACGCAGAGAGTATTTCATTTTAGGTTTTATCACACAGTTTCACAAAGGAATTCTGTGTCTCTTGTTCTATGACAAATAACTTTAATTGATTTCATGATATGAGAGTTTGGCAGCTCATTCATCTCCTCCACCATCAGTGTGTAACACCCACAGTATGGGCCTAAGATGAAGCTTTGTCACACAATGAAACAACAGCCAACCAAACTCTATTGTGTACAGAGGACACACACCTGCTGTGGGATGATGTGTCCCTCTCTCACATGGACGTTGATGGTGTCCAGAGGGGCTGGGAGGAGCAGGTACTGACCCTTACTGTAGAACGGCTGGCCCTAGGGAGGGAGGGATGAAAGGAGAGAGAGAAAGAGAGAGAGAGAGAGAGAGAGATGCCCATTGGAATATGGTTATAGTAGACACAGTACAACAGTATTACACATCTTTGCCTGGTCCTAAAGTAAGCCTACAAGACTGTAAGAAAGGCTCACACATATTTTTTTATCGGTTTATGTCTGTTAGCGACAGAAAAGATGGGCTAGGTCTCCTAGGAATCCCTTTAAGCAGTTGTGAACTAATAGCAGTGACAGTATGAAAGGCCTATACAAATACACTGAGTGTACAAAACATTAGGAACACCTGCTCTTTCCATGCCATAGACTTAAATATTTAAGTGCCTTTGAACGGGGTATGGTAGTAGGTTCCAGGCGCACCAGTTTGTGTCAAGAACTGCAACGCTGCTGGGCTTTCAACAGTTTCCCGTGTGTATCAAGAATGGTCCACCACCCAAAGGACATCCAGCCAACTTGATATAACTGTGGGAAGCATTGGAGTCAACATGGGCAAGCATCCCTGTGGAACGCTTTTGACACCTTGTAGAGTCCATGCCCCGACGAATTGAGGCTGTTCTGAGGGCAAAAGGGTGAAGTGCAACTCAATATTAGGAAGTTGTTCATAATGTTTTGTACACTTAGTGTATAACTGTATTGAATGGAGGAGCTGTTTACATTGTGCAGACTGTACCAAGTCCCCGGGGGGAGGTAGGCAGCCAGCTCCACTGCCCCCTGCTCTAACACCGGGCTGACGAGCAGAGAACTTCCCCACAGGAACTGTCTGTCTATGGTCTGGCAGTTAGGGTCCGAGGGGAACCTGGGAGAGATGGACAGAGAGGGAGGGAGGGGCAGAAAAC
Source organism: Coregonus lavaretus (assembly GCF_964263955.1). Lineage (NCBI taxonomy): Eukaryota > Metazoa > Chordata > Actinopteri > Salmoniformes > Salmonidae > Coregonus > Coregonus lavaretus. The sequence continues at coordinate 29,407,644 of NC_140015.1, read as the reverse complement.
AGTTTCAACATAGTAAATAAGAGTGTAAATAAGAGTGTTACAATAGTGTCCAAATATTGAAGAGAGAGAGAGAGAGAGAGAGAGAGAGGAGAAGGGAAGATTGGAGTGGACAATGGCAATTGAGAGGAGAAGAGAGGAGGAGTAGAGGGACGTACTGGAGGAAGAGAGGCGTGGCCACAGTGTCTGCGGAGGTGTGTGCGTGGTAGAAGAGTGTGTAGAGGAACGGCAGGAGAGAGTAACGCAACGTCACCGCGCTACGCATAGCCGCCTGGGCCTCCTGCCCAAACACATAGGGCTCCTGGGGCTACACACACACAGAGCTAGAGATACCTCCATTCATAATACATGAGACCCATGGACTGTTACATAGAGACAGTGAAAAGACATTAGCAGTTCAGGAAAACATTTTGGTAAATTCCTATCCAACTAAGTTAACTGTATAGACCATACAACCTGGCTTGCGTGCACCCACCCACACAACGATAGCACAACTCACAGCGTTGGGCTTGTCGTTGTGGTTCCTCATGAAGGGGTAGAAGGCTCCAAGCTGGGTCCAGCGTACACACAGCTCCTCTGTGGTGTCCCCCCCGAACCCACACACATCCGCCCCCGCCAGGGGCACCCCGAACAGGCCAAACAGCAGCACGGCTGGGGGGTGGAGGGACGGACGGATATTGGCCATATTCATTCACTTTATTCATTATTTAACTTTGATGTCAGGCAGACAGAGGCATCTCTCTGTACTTGCTAGCTACATCCAGTGAAATAAAAAGTAGGAGGTTCCATTACAAGTCTGAGAGAGAGAGAGACTATTCAAACCCCTCATTCAAGTCCATAGTTAACTACCACTGAAAAGGCTCCAACTTTCAACTGAGGACAATAGAGGAGACAACAAACTGCTGAGTAAGAGCACACTGCAACGTGTACTGTCTGGATGGTGCATCGGTACCATTAGTCCTCTGATGGCTAAAACACACACTCAGGGCTTGTGAATGGCTTTGGGAATAGGAATGGGAATGGCTTGTAATGGAGATGGACATTTTGGGATGTATTTCCCCTCACCAGGGATGGAGTATCTGAGCTGCTCCCAGTCGCTCCTCACATCTCCCGTCCAGACTCCGGAGAAACGGCCGATGCCAGGGAAGGAGGAGCGGGACAGCACGAAGGGTCGCGACCCCCGGACCTTCACCAGGGCACTGAGAGGGTCAAAGGCCAAAGATGGGAGGTCATGTCATACAGTCTTAACCCAAGGTACAACATAGTTTCAACATTGATTCGACACTTCTGCTATAATTGATCTTCCAACTACAGTTACAAAGGTGGCAAATTTGTAATCTAGACAAGGTAAATTAAATCTGCTTCATTCAAACAACCAGAAGTAAATGTGACAACATAGTTTTAGGATAAGGTGTGACACTGATCCCTGTAGTGCTGTGTCTGACCTGTGGGTGGCGCTAGCCTCCGTCAGCCCATAGAGGTTATGCAGGTTGTAGTGAGTGGACAGGTTCTGTTGAGCTGACATGCAGAGAGTACCAGTGTTCAGCTGTCCTCCAACCACCCCTGTATGTGTGTGTATGGAGACAGAATTCATGAAAATGTATGATTGAATTCACTAAATTCCTCAATTGATTTTATATTGACAGGAAACTATTCAGCTGCAGTACACTCACGTGGCACGTAGGGGGGGCTCTCCAAATCACTGTCAGGACACCCCTCCATAGAGCCCTGCACAAAACTGGCTGGTTCATTCATATCCTGAGAACAGAGCGACGAGAGAAAGAGTGTGTTGGTTGCTGAGTAGCATTGACACAGCCTGGATGATGCAAGCTTGTTAGTGCAAATATAGAATAGGGGATGATTTCAGCCCTCTACAAGACATTTCTATCTGCGACACACTCACGATCCACAGGCCATCCAGGGGGACTCTGGAGTGGAACTCCCGGATGCAGTCCTCCCACCAGCTCTGTGTCTCTGGGTTGGTGAAGTCAGGGAACGCTGTCGGACCAGGCCACAACTGGACACAGAGGAAGAAGATTGAGGAACCGAACATGCATATCTTTCCACACAACACACACGCCTGCATGCACACACACACACACACACACACACACACACACACACACACACCTTCAAGAGGAAGTTTTGTTTAGAGTAACCTTGCTTTTCAGCGGACACATTACTTGAATACACAATGAACATACACAATGTTTTCAAACCGATCAAAAATATGTTATTTCCCAAGTATATGTAGCCCAGTTTACACTGGGTCTCGAAATAGAGGAGAAATTAGAGTTTTAGGTCTGACCTTCCCTATGAGTGTCTGTCCTGTAGAGTTCCTGATGAAGACCCCTCTCCGCTGACCCTCATCAAAGGGTGGGTAAGTACCAGGGGGGCTGGTGCTGCTGATCCCAGGGTCCTGGGAAAATACAATTACAGTAATGCTTTTGCTCCCATCTTGTGGATTGAGAAGGAAAGGTTCCTTAACTGGCTCCCTTCTATCAGGGTTAGAAGTTTTAGATGTACCTTCCAATATTGCACTCATTCAACAATTTAATCACAATGCAGATTGTTATTTAGAATACAAAATTACATTGAAGTACTATTTCAATCTAATATTAGTTATTAGTGTGCCTATGTGTCCAAAATGTTATGAGGGTTGAGGCCTCTCTCTTACCAGGATGAGAATGTACCTCATGCCCTTCTGATGGAACTCCTTCACCATGTCTGGCAGGTCCACGAAGCGCTGGGGGTCAAAGGTGAACACCCGACGCTTGTCTGCGTAATCCAGGTCATTCCACTGCACGTCCTGACCAAGAACAAAAGCAGTTGAACTAAAGAATGCAGTGAATGTTCTCCAAGAATTGTGAACCCTCAGTGGTATGATAATACTGTACTTGAGAACGCAAACATCCAATTAGCATTAGCATGGAGAAAACCCATTGTAGCATGATAATGCTAACAATTCAATGTTAGCATTATCCAATAGCTGTCAACCCAAGTGATAATACTGTACTGCAATATAAGTGTTTCCTCCAGCATCTTTACCAAGGGAAAGTTGGCGTTGTGCATGCGTCGCACCACCTCTCGGGTTGCGTTGGTGGACCGGTATCCCCAGCGACACAGGTGGAACCCCAGTGACCAATAAGGAGGCATCATAGGGTACCCTGGGGGAAGACGACGGGGTAGACATTAGCTATGACGGAAGATTCACAAAAGGTTAGAGCAATATGGTGGATAACACCTATATGGTGGATGGTGCCTAACAGTGGAAAATGTTTTGCTTTCACCAGTCAAGTTCTTTCACATAAGTGAAAGGAGATGAAGGAAAGGAGATGAGGGAGCACGTTCAGACTACTAGGACACTAAGATACAGACAGACACTATCCTTTCCTTAGCTATTACCCAAAAGGAATTAGTTGTGACCCACCAGTGGCCCTTCCCACCATAGAAACACTGGGATAGGAGACAAGAAAAGGATATTCAGTGACAGGAAGTTACACCTAAAGGTCATACACAGCCATACCTATAACCTGGAGGTACTGTCTGACAACACTCTGAGGGTCAGGGCCCAGGAAGATGTACAGGTCCAGGATTCCTCCCACAGCCACCCAGGTCAGAGCAGGGCTAGGCTGCAGGACCACCTCTACAGAGAGAAGGAGAGGTCAAACTCGGCTCAATTATTTACACCTGTATCCTGATACAGTAGAAGTACTGTGCCATGTAAACACACAAAAAGACTGACTGCCGACATTCTGGGCAGAGCTGCTAAGTAGCATGTCCGACAGCCTTGGTGGTCTGCTCGAGGCTAAATACCCATTACATTGTCAGATCATCAAAAGAGGGATTACAAAATATACTAGCTCAAACCAAAGCTTTCCTATTAGAACAAAACATTTCTGCTTTAGGATATGGTACATGGAGCAACATGCTTTTTTACCCATGGCATTGCTGTTGAGCAGGAAGACCCCATGAGCCTTTCCATCCCCCTCCTGCACCATGTAGAACGGATGGGAGCCATACAGGTTGGCATCGCCCTGCATGGTGAATAAAGAAGACATCTGACTTACTTACCACTCCTGATCATGATTTAAAAAGGAAGCAAATGAATGATGATGATGAAGATGATGATAATGACGTCAGACTCACATGGGGCGCCATGTCCCTGTTCCAGAGGGTGAGGGAGGTCCAATTGAGGTCCAGGCTGAGGGGGGTGTAGTGTTCCCCCAGCCCAGACACCAGTGAGGAGGCCAGGGAGGTAGACAGCTGCAGGTACTGGTCAGCATACAGCAGCGGGGCCACCGTGGTGTTCACACTGACAGACAGAGGACAGCGGTGTCATGCTTATGACAGTTGTAAGTAGGGACAGGGAGATCTTACGTCATGCTTATGACTGCTATAAGTAGAAACACAGCAATATATTGTCATACTGCAAGCCAATTTACCCTTTGGGATCGATACAAAAAATCCTTATCTTATGTGTTAGGCCTATGACATGGTTACAACAGTTTTATGTCAGGTTTAGGAGATCTGATCAATGAACCAGTGCCAGACATACAGTCCCAGTCAACAGTTTGGACACACCTACTCATTCAAGGGTTTTTCTTTATTTTTACTATTTTCTACATTGTAGAATAATAGTGAAGACATCAACATTATGAAATAACACATACAGAATCATGTAATAACCAAAAAAGTGTTAAACAAATCAAAATATATTTTATATTTGAGATTCTTCAAAGTAGCCACCCTTTGCCTTGATGACAGCTTTGCACAATCTTGGCATTCTCTCAAACAGCTTCATGAGGTAGTCACCTGGAATGCATTTCAATTAACAGGTGTGCCTTCTTAAAAGTTAATTTGTGGAATTTCTTTCCTTCTTAATGTGATTGATCGCAGTGCTAGCTGTGCCACTAGAGATCCTGGTTCGAATCCAGGCTCTGTCGTAGCTCGCTGTGACCGGGAGACCCATGGGGCGGCGCACAATTGGCCCAGCGTCGTCCAGGGTAGGGGAGGGAATGGCCGGCAGGGATGTAGCTCAGTTGGTAGAGCATGGCGTTTTCAACGCCAGGGTTGTGGGTTCGATTCCCACGGGGGGCCAGTATGAAAAAAAAAAAAAAGAATGTATGCACTCACTAACTGTAAGTCGCTCTGGATAAGAGCGTCTGCTAAATGACTAAAATGTAAATGTAAATGATTGAGCCAATCAGTTGTGTTGTGACAAGGTAGGGGTGGTATACAGAAGATAGTCCTATTTGGTAAAAGACCAAGTCCATATTATGTCAGGAACAGCTCAAATAAGCAAAGAGAAACGACAGTCCATCATTACTTTAAGACATGAAGGTCAGTCAATCCGGAAAATCTCTTCAAGTGCAGTCGCAAAAAACATCAAGCGCTATGATGAAACTGGCTCTCATGAGAACCACCAAAGGAAAGGAAGACCCAGAGTTACCTAGTTCATTAGAGTTTCCAGCCTCAGAAATTGCAGCCCAAATAAATGCTTCACAGAGTTCAAGTAACAGACACATCTCAACATCAACTGTTCAGAGGAGACTGTGTGAATCAGGCCTTCATGGTCGAATTGCTGCAAAGAAACCACTACTAAAGGACACCAATAAGAAGAAGAGACTTGCTTGGGCCAAGAAACACGAGCAATGGACATTAGACCGGTAGAAATCTGTCCTTCGGTCTGATGAGTCCAAATTGTTTTATGTCAAGTTTAGGAGATCTAATCAATGAACCATCCCATCTGGTTTGCGCTTAGTGGGACTATCATTTGTTTTTCAACAGGACAATGACCCAAAACACACCTCCAGGCTGTGTAAGGGCTATTTGACCAAGGAGAGTGATGGAGTGCTGCATCAGATGACCTGGCCTCCACCCAATTTAGATGGTTTGGCTAGAGTTGGACAGCAGAGTGAAGGAAAAGCAGCCAACAAGTGCTCTGCATATGTGGGAACTCCTTCAAGACTGTTGGAAAGCATTCCTCATGAAGCTGGTTGAGAGAGAATGCCAAGTGTGCAAAGCTCTCATCAAGGCAAAGGGTGGCTACTTTGAGATTCTTCAAATATAAAATATATTTTGATTTGTTTATCACTTTTTTGGTTACTACATGATTCCATATGTGTTATTTCATAGTTTTGAGGTCTTCACTATTATTCTACAATTTAGAAAATAGTAAAAATAAAGAAAAACCCTTGAATGAGTAGGTGTGTAAAACCTTTTGACTGGTACTGTATAAGCAGACATAAAGACCAACTGACAATGAATACTCACAGGACACGGCTGTTGGATTTCCGGCACACTATGAACCCAAAAGGGTCAGCTTGAAACTCAGTGACATAGAGGTGGTCCTGGGTTTGAGCGTTACCTCTGGATGGGGAAGTGGATAGGGGAACTTCATATCGCTGGGACGATGGATCCTTCAACTGTAGGGAGAAGAAACGTGTTGTTATGACTCTTACACAATAATATAGTCTGAGGAGAATGACTTCTCGCTGATGAGTGATTGGTTATAGTAAAATTTATTAAAAAGTAATGAGATAAAACATGTAGCAAATACTGTATGCCCTTTTTAGAGGCAACACTTTTAAAAGCAATGTTATAGACAAAGACAATGGAAACCAAACCCTTTATCTCGGCAGGAAATATACGAGTGGTTATACATCCACAAAGACGAACCGTGAGGTGCAGTCGGCCTTCTGTCTCATCCAGGACCTCCAACTGGAGTATAGAGATATCCCGGGGCAGGTAGGAGGGAGTGGGCCTCGTGAGGGTGGCAGCCTGGCCCCTGGAAGTGGGGGTGAGGGGCCCCATCCTGTACCCGCTGTATGACGGGGGGTAGAAGCACCACGGGGGTCCTCCAGAGAGGCCTTGTGGTAGGGGAGCATAGCAGCACCCTCTCCCCTGACACTCTGTCTGGCTCAGAACTCGGTCCCGGGCACAGTCAAAGCGGCTCTCATGGGCTACCCTCCTACACTCAGCCTCTCTGGGACCACTGGAGCTGGCTGGGTGGGGGACTTCCCCCAGCAATCTGTGACTGGGGGCAAGATGGGAGCTAACCCTCTGGAGGTTCACTATATCCTCCCTCTCACTGACCTGTCTTGTTGCTGGATCCTCCTCTAAATCACGTCTTACTGATAGGTGTATTGGTGTCTCATCTGGTTGTTTTTTGCTAGTTAACTTTATCAGTGAGACCTTTTGGTCAGACAGGTAGCTAAGGTGTAAACATGTTATCAAGGCCAGGGTGATCAGGGCAGAGAGAGACAGGGCAGACAGACAACTAGACAAACCCATGTCCTGTGTCGAGTTGGGAAATCTGGGAGGTGGTGGGGCAAAACTGTCTCCAAATGCTGACGAGCCAGCATGTCAGTGTAGAAGTCTGAAAAATGAAAATGATATGAAACGGTAGCCTAAGATAATTGGCAACTATGGACACACTACAACAAATTGTGGACCTATCACTACCGATAGATGTTATATGTCAGCTGACAGGTGTACACACTACACAGTCTAACGTTACACACATAAACAAGACAAGGAGTGTGCAAGCTAACGTTAGCTAGAACAGACTGTAGCTAGAATTGTCTGCCTAGTGCATACATAGCTAAATGTTAGCAAGAGATATTAGAAAGCCGTTGAAAATTATGAGATTAAATGTACGCATTTTCCCCAGTACTTACTCTAGGGCAGGCCACATAAAATGCATTGAATGTCGCTTCGCTTGCCCACGCACGTGAAAAGTTGTTGTTGAACTGGACGGAGCGATTTCGACGGCATGTCGCTAGGGACAAACTGGGCGCTGCCTAGTATGCTACCGCACAGTTTACACTGGAGGTAGCCTATACTTCGATTATTTGAGTGCATTTATCTAATGCAAAAAGTATGGTGTTGTATGTTAACTAGTGAGCGGTACTGTTGGTGAAACCATACAGGAGAGGAAGTACAGAACCAACGACGCTAGACGGAGAGGAATATGTTTAAGCAAAAGGCAGTTTATTAAACAACAGAGATAGCTGGTACTGCTCAAGCTACATGCATGGACCCATTCAGTTGCCTCTTATCGAGACAGTTGAAAAGGGATCAAAAACAGAGTTTTCAGCATTACTTTATACAATGCAACACAAAGGAAGGGGTCCTTCTTCTAGTCCCTTGATTGGTTCCCGAAGCGTAGGAGGCGGGTCTGCTCTGTCCAGAGTAGAAGCCCCATTTTGTGCACGGCAGAGTCCTCTGCCCTAGGCACCGACCAGTAGAAAGATGTGCAGTTTGTGTGTGTGCGTAACTCGTGAGGCATGAGGATGAGTGTGCGTATGCATGGAGATGTGTGTGTGAATGTGTGTATGTTCTCAAAGGAAAGTCTCGTGGGGAGCAACCAGATTGTGGCCTGTGGCGTGGGTGTTGTCCTTGAGAAGATATTGGCTCTGTCCATTGTTCTTGCATAGGAACAGCATTGATTGAAAACAAGCTCCTAACATTAAAATGGGTCATGCACAAGATTTTAGTCAGACCAAGCTATAACATTTTAATATTTACTACGACAGTACCCGGAGCGCCAAGTGTAGTTCCAAAAGGCTTCTTAACAGCTTCTACCCCCAAGCCATAAGACTCCTGAACGGCTTCTACCTCCAAGCCATAAGACTCCTGAACAGCTAATCATGGCTACCCGGACTATTTGCATTGCCCCCCCCCCCCCCCCCCCTTTCGTGAAGCAGGCTCACATATTTCATATAGCTAGTACATCATAATGAATAAGTAGCTACAGTACAAACATCTTGTTATCACATCAGTCTATATAGACTCTAATAGAATAGCAGTGATCAGAAGGACCAGGGTAGACTCTAATAGACTAACAGTGATCATAAGGACCAGGCAGGGTAACCTAGTTAGGAAAATGTATTTAAGTGTCAATCCACAATGATACAATAATATAAGAATACAGGAAAAAAAAGGAACAAAAACACTGTGGACCACTCAAATTTAGTTGAGGCACTAAAAGCCATCATAGTCAAACATGGTACAGGCTTCAACTATAAAGCATTAAATCACCTATACACATACATAAACAAAACAAGGTACAGTGTCAGGGTCCACAGAGGATCAGGAATACCTTCATGCATAAATAATAATATTTCATAAGCAATGTAATAGAAAAACAGATACACACAAAAAAAAGCTAAGTTCACTTTTGTACACTGACAGTACAGTGAACTGACAGCCTCTATCTAGTTATGGAATTGTCATTGAAGGAATGTCTCTGGATTCAGTGCACTGCAGGTTCATGTTACGAAAACAACAATAAAAGCAAAGCCTAGAAAAATACACAATATTTGGGCTGGTGGCTTGGTTGTCATCACTTCAAAGATTGGTGTAAAGGACCTTTTGGTCTTAGGCTGTCTGTGTGTCATAGACCATCCACGCCTCTCTCAACTTGGGGTAGTATTTCTGGAAGGCCATCTCCTCAGCACAGGTGAGCATGGCCCGGTAGGTGTGCAGCAGCAGGTGGGGGAAGCGGGAGGTGAAGTAGGACACAAAGCCTTCTGGGAATGAGCCGAACGTCTTATGGAGATCTGGAATTTCATCGTAATGGTTACTCTATGGGAAACAGCATACAGTTTATAAAATGTCACTTTCACACATTTAATGAGGTTATCAATCCTGAACAAAAATATAAACGCAACATGTAAAGTGTTGGTCTCATGTTTCATGAGCTGGAATAAAAGATCCCTGAAATGTTCCATATGCACAAAAATGTCTCTCAACTTTTGTGCACAAATTTGTTTCCATCCCTGTTAGTGAGCATTTTTCCTTTGCCAAGATAATCCTTCCACCTAACAGGTGTGGCATATCAAGAATTAAACAGCATGACCATTACGCAGGTGCACCTTGTGCTGGGGACAATAAAAGGCCACTCTAAAATGTGCAGCTTTGTCACACAACACAAACCACAGATGTCTCAAGTTTTGAGGGAGCGTGCAATTGGCATGCTGACTGCAGGAATGTCCCCCAGAGCTGTTGCCAGAGAATTCAATGTTCATTTCTCAACCATAAGCCGCCTCCAATGTCATTTTTAGAGAATTTGGTCATACGTCCAACCGGCCTCACAACCACAGACTACGTGTAACCACGCCAGTCCAGGACCTCCACATCCGGCTTTTTCACCTGCGGGATCATCTGAGACCAGCCACCCAGACAGCTAATGAAACTGAGGAGTATTTCTGTCTGTAATAAAGTCCTCTTGTGGGGAAAAGCTAATTCTGATTGGCTGGGCCTGGCTCCTCAGTGGGTGGGCCTATGCCTTCCCAGGCCCACCCATGGCTGCGCTCCTGCCCAGTCATGTGAAATCCATAGATTAGGGCCAAATTAGTTTATTTCAATTGACTAATTTGCTTATATGACCTGTAACTCAGTAAAATCGTTGAAATTATTTCATGTTGCGTTTATATTTTTGTTCAGTATATTAAAGGAGGTTGTAGTCACACAAAGAAATATGTCCATACCTTATGTATTTGATTAATTCTGATAACAATAATTAAATAATTATTAATGTTACACAATGAACTACTTATACCAATATAGCGTGCCGTCTTTAGCCAACTCTCTTGCTATCTCTCTCAGAATGACCTTCTTGATCCAAACCAGTCAGGTTTCAAGACTGGTCATTCAACTGAGACTGCTCTTCTCTGTGTCACGGAGGCTCTCCGCACTGCTAAAGCTAACTCTCTCTCCTCTGCTCTTGTCCTTCTAGACCTGTCTGCTGCCTTTGATACTGTGAACCATCAGATCCTCCTCTCTACCCTCTCCGAGCTGGGCATCTCCGGCGCGGCTCACTCTTGGATTGCGTCCTACCTGACCGGTCGCTCCTACCAAGTGGCGTGGCGAGAAGCTGTCTCCGCACCACGTGCTCTCACCACTGGTGTCCCCCAGGGCTCAGTTCTAGGCCCTCTCCTATTCTCGCTATACACCAAGTCACTTGGCTCTGTCATATCCTCACATGGCCTCTCCTATCATTGCTACGCTGACGACACACAACTAATCTTCTCCTTTCCCCCTTCTGATAACCAGGTGGCGAATCGCATCTCTGCATGTCTGGCAGACATATCAGTATGGATGACGGATCACCACCTCAAGCTGAACCTTGGCAAGACGGAGCTGCTCTTCCTCCCGGGGAAGGACTGCCTGTTCCATGATCTCGCCATCACGGTTGACAACTCCGTTGTGTCCTCCTCCCAGAGTGTGAAGAGCCTTGGCGTGACCCTGGACAACACCCTGTCGTTCTCCGCTAACATCAAGGCAGTGACCCGATCCTATAGGTTCATGCTCTACAACATTCGGAGAGCACGACCCTGCCTTACACAGGAAGCGGCACAGGTCCTAATCCAGGCACTTGTCATCTCCCGTCTGGATTACTGCAACTCGCTGTTGGCTGGGCTCCCTGCCTGTGCCATTAAACCCCTACAACTCATCCAGAATGCCGCAGCCCGTCTGGTGTTCAACCTTCCCAAGTTCTCTCACGTCACCCCGCTCCTCCGCACACTCCACTGGCTTCCAGTTGAAGCTCGCATCTGCTACAAGACCATGGTGCTTGCCTACGGAGCTGTGAGGGGAACGGCACCTCCGTACCTTCAGGCTCTGATCAGTCCCTACACCCAAACGAGGGCATTGCGTTCATCCACCTCTGGCCTGCTGGCTCCCCTACCTCTGCGGAAGCATAGTTCCCGCTCAGCCCAGTCAAAACTGTTCGCTGCTCTGGCACCCCAATGGTGGAACAAGCTCCCTCACGACGCCAGGACAGCGGAGTCACTCACCACCTTCCGGAGACATTTGAAACCCCACCTCTTTAAGGAATACCTGGGATAGGATAAAGTAATCCTTCTACCCCCCCCCCCCAAAAAAAAAACACATTGTAAAGTGGTTATCCCACTGGCTATAAGGTGAATGCACCTATTTGTAAGTCGCTCTGGATAAGAGCGTCTGCTAAATGACGTAAATGTAAATGTAAATGAGTAGCAGCACCTTAGAGACTGCTGCTGTCACGACTTCCTCAGAAGCTGCCTCCTCTCCTTGTTCGGGCAGGCTTCGGCGTTCGTCATCAACGGCCTTCTAGCCACTGCCGCATCTCATCTCATCATTCCATTTGTTTTGTTTTGTCTATTACACACACCTGGTTCATATCCCCTCATTAGTACATGTATAAGTGTTCCCTCTGCCCCCTTGTCCTTGTGGGTGAATGTTTAATGTGAGGAGAGAGTAGCTCGGTTGAGCTACGTGTATTTTGTATTGCCAGGGTATATTTTCCCTGTGTGCCTGTTTTGTTCCAGTGCGCCTGTTTTGCGCACTGGACTGTTTGACGCTATATCTGCGTAACTCTGTATTCCGGAATAAACTCTGTATTCTGTGATTTACCCTTCTGCGCCTGAGTCCTTCAAATCACCCATCACAGCTGCCCTATGTACATAGTCAATGAACACTGGTCACTTTAATGTTTGCAAACTGTTTTACCAACTTCAGATGTACAGTGCCTTCGGAAAGTATTCAGACCCCTTGACTTTTTCCACATTCTGTTACGTTACAGCCTTATTCTAAAATTGATTACATTGTTTTTTTCCCCCTCATCAATCTACACACAATACCCCATAATGACAAAGCAAAAACAGGTTTTTAGAAAGTTTAGAACGTTTATCAAAAATAAAAAAACGTAAATATCACATTTACATAAGTATTCAGACCCTTTGCTATGAGACTCGAAATTGAGCTCAGGTGCATCCTGTTTCCATTGATCATCCTTGAGATGTTTCTACAACTTGATTGGAGTCCACCTGTGGTAAATTCAATTGATTGGACATGATTTGGAAAGGCACACACCTGTCTATATAAGGTCCCAGAGTTGACAGTGCATGTCAGAGCAAAAGCCATGAGGTCGAAGAATTGTCCGTAGAGCTCCGAGACAGGATTGTGTCGAGGCACAGATCTGGGGAAGGGTATAAAAAAAATTCTGCAGCATTGAAGGTCGTTAAGAACACAGTGGCCTCCATCATTCTTAAATGGAAGAAGTTTGGTACCACCAAGTCTCTTCCTAGAGCTGGCCGCCTGGCCAAACTGGGCAATCGGGGTAGAATGGCCTTGGTTAGGGAGGTGACCAAGAACCCAATGGCCAATCTGACAGAGCTTTAGAGTTCCTCTGTGGAGATGGGAGAAACTTCCAGAAGGACAACCATCTCTGCAGCACTCCACAAATCAGGCCTCTATAGTAGAGTGGCCAGACGGAAGCCACTCCTCAGTAAAAGGCACATGACAGCCCGCTTGGAGATTGCCAAAAGGCACCTAACGACTCTCAGACCATGAGAAACAAGATTCTCTGGTCTGATGAAACCAAGATTGAATTATTTGGCCTGAATGCCAAGTGTCAAGTATGGAGGAAACCTGGCACCATCCCTATGGTGAAGCATGGTGGTGGCAGCATCATGCGGTGGGGATGTTTTTCAGCGGCAGGGACTGGGAGACTAGACAGGGTCGAGGCAAAGATGAACGAAGCAAAGTACAGAGAGATCCTTGATGAAAACCTGCTCCAGAGCGCTCAGAACCTCAGACTGGGGTGAAGGTTCACCTTCCAACAGGACAACGACCCTAAGCACACAGCCAAGACAATGCAGGAGTGGCTTCGGGACAAGTCTCTGAATGTCCTTGAGTGGCCCAGCCAGAGCCCAGACTTGAACCCGATCTAACACCTCTGGAGAGACCTGAAAATCACTGTGCAGCAAAGCTCCCCATCCAACCTGACAGAGCTTGAGAGTATCTGCAGAGAAGAATGGGAGAAACTCCCCAAATACAGGTGTGCCAATCTTGTAGCGTCATTCCCAAGAAGACTCGATGCCAAAGGTGCTTCAACAAAGTACTGAGTAAAGGGTCTGATTACTTATGTAAATGTAATATTTCAGTTTTGATTTGTAATACATTAGCAAAAAATTCTCAAAAAACGTTTTTGCTTTGTCGTTATGGGGTATTGTGTGTAGATTGATGAGGGGAACAAAACAATTTTATCCATTTTAGAATAAGGCTGTAACGTAACAAAATGTGGAAAAAGTCAAGGGGTCTGAATACTTTCTGAATGCACTGTATATACTGTATTCTAGTCAAGGCTCATCCTGTTTAACTACTGATGTACACACCTTTTCTATTCATATACTGTCCATACTGTCTATACACACCATTTATATACACAGTGCACAAAACATTAAGAACACCTTCCTAATATTGAGCTGCGGTGTGTCTTGTTTGCAACGAAACTGTATCTGTTTGTAAATAATTAAATCTGAGACATCAGTAGGAATCTGAGCATGGTACTTTCAAAAGTTAGACCTACCATTCCACCCCAGGCCTACAGACGAAGAAAAATGTAAGCTTTAACTGCTGGCTACTCTTCTTCCTTGGCTTAACCCAACGAGAGAAGGTCAAAAGTTCTTCCCTAAAAGCTGTCTGGGTTTAAAAATCTTCTATTGTACAGAAAGTGAATAGCTTAATCAATTGATAGTGACAGAATTAGAACACTTCCCAAGCAAAGTACATGTTTTGTCTCCTCGGCTACAGAAGGCTGTAGCTCAGCCTCTGAATGTCAAAGAAACCAAACAATGATATCCCCATATGCATCTGAGTCACGTCTTTCTCTGGTATTTTATAGCTTGTTTCTACCAAAGCGCTGTTATAGATCACTTTATAAATCAGATCAGTTGTATTTTCTTCAAAATATTAAACTAACAAGGGGTAGGCCTGTGCTTTTTGCCATTTTCTTTAATAAAAAGTAGGCCTATGGCATACCATCTCATACCCCCTCAATTTGAGTCTTGGTTTTAACTTAACAGCTCTTCACTGACACAGAAGTAGTCTATTTAAAGAGTGCATGGTGGATGGAGGAATTGACCGACAAATCTATGGATATAGCAGCCTATAGCCTAATTTTGTCTGTCAAACAGATAGACCTACCTCTTATTTCTTAAATAGGAAGACAAATAGGCTCCAACATAAAGCCCTCTTGTTGTTAGTAAAGTCTAATTAAAATTAAGACAGTTTAAATGAATGCCTACTCAAATGTGCCTATTTTCAGCACCATGAGCTGTCCATTTCCGATTGATTGTGCCGCTGCTTCAAGTTTCAGCACCACAATGTAAGTTACTCAAATCTGGCTTATTATGATGTCAATAAGTCGGATAAATTGGCCAACATCACGGGCAAGAAACATATTGTTTTGAATAAATCAATTATAGTATTAGCAAGCTATCAAAGTTGACCTTCAGTCCTCCTTCTCATATTCTCTCTCTCCTTCTCAAACTGAACAGAACATAGGCTATAGGCTAGTCCACATACAATATTTTTTGGGACTAGGCCTAATCAACACAAACTAATTTGGAAGAAGCCTTTGACTCCCCCTGAACTGCCACTGTAGGCCTACACAGCACAGCCATTGGTTAGGCAGCACATAAACACGTTTTTTATCAATAACAGAAGTGCCGGCCAAGGCTCAGGGTTGGAATATCCATTGCAGTGTGTAATGCAGCCCAGTTTTATTTACACCATCCCAGCAGCTATCATAGAAATATAACCTTGCTCTGTGCTTCTCCGAGCATGCACTTTGTAGCCTATAGCATGTGGATCATTTGATTGAGACCACACTAAATAGCCTATAGGCGTACTTCATATTGCGCGTCCAGTGGAGAATCAGAGATGAGGGGCGCATCGGACACACAGCGATATATAGCCTAATAAGCAACTAATTCTAAAACACTGAGAAATATTGACATTTCATCAATTACAAATTACATGACCCTCCCCTAGAGTTAAAACTAGACTAGAGTTAAAAAATACTAAAACCTCCCTTGAGGGTTTGAAATTGGAAAAGCATGGTACCCATTATGTAAATGTCGATCATTCCCTAAGCATTCCGATGCACCTGGGATAACATCTGCAACATGTGTACGAGACCAGTAACATTTTATTTTATTTTGATAATATACAAATACTAGAATAATACAATACATATCAATAGATATTATGTAATTCATTGCCAATGGACAGAACACACTTACCTTGTTTCTTATGGCCCGTAGAATAGTTCAACGGAGCCCTCTTTACATGCTCCTTTGCGTTTTTCTAGATCTGCAGAGGGAGGAGCGACAGCCCGTAAGCAAACAATGATAACTACATATACAGTATAGCAAGAATTGATCCAGAATTATGTCATCACAAGAGGCCATCATTTTGTGATTCCACCAAGAAAGGAGATGTTGGTGTAGCCTGGTCCAGATCTGTTTTAGCCAACACCTCTGTCAATCATTGTCATGCCAGTCATGACGATCTTGAGTTGAACCAGGCTAAAGTGGCTGTGATATACAATACGTAAATTATATTAAGGCCTCACAGTCTGTTGGTGTTCAAACACTGATCCTCAGACACTAACTTTCTCGCAGATCCTCATTGATGTGTTTCATCCAGTTCCCCTTGACCACTTTTTCTGCTTCTGACTCCAGCTGATCAATGATTGCGTCGTTCAACTGCTTCAGCTGTAACTATGCATCAATCCAGTCACTCACACCCTACAGGGGAAAACATGGCTTTAATTCCTCAAATATCTCCTTTATTACCTTCTAGCTTTGTAGCCAATAGAGTCCTCGATTACTAGCTTGAGTACCAGACTGTTTCTGCTCCACTGTATTCCAGTTTAATATGAAGAAACAATTACAGCTTGCCAGGAAAAAACAGACTTAATGAACATCCTCTGATGAGCTGTGGGCTATTTTAACCAATGGTTTAAGATGATCCATTGTTTGACAAACTTGGTATCCATAATGTTCTCATTAATGACAAGGACAAACAGCTTCAATGGAGAATCCAGAAAGACAGGCAGCTAAAATGAGGGCTATAGTATTGCCACTTGTAGTTATATTTACTGTATCCCCATTGTAGTTATTCTGGTGAGCTTTCTTCAGGGAATAAAATTACTTGATTTTTTATTATATCTAAATGTGAACAATGAAACTTGATTCAGACCTGGAAAAACTGCAGTTGTTTCTCCAGGCTCCAGAAGAAGGGGTGTTCGAGCACGCTCTCAGCAGAAGGCCTCCACTTGGGCTCCTTAGTCACCATATATTTTATCAGGTGTTCGGCCATGATGTCCTCTGGGATAGACAAGACCAAACACACAGTCACCATGAGGGGGTTTAAAACCAAGATACTTTTTTTCATTCAAAAACATGGTGATAAAATGATTTCCTCTGAACCAATGTGATGATTTCAATGAAGAAAGACCCAGTAGTGTTGCTTACAACATAATTTGAGTTGACAAATATTATGAGAATATTTTTAAATGACAGAGCTTAATCAAACATTTTATCAGGCCTTTCACAAAGACAACATTTGAGATCACTATTCAGTAGGATCAAATTCTGGCAATTTGTGCATGTAAAAACTGTTGCTCTGGCATTTTACACCGCTTGTGCCAGGTTCGGCAATTTACCTCTCTAACATCCGCTCGCTTGCACTGAGGTGGAAGGGGTGGCAATATTTGAGGTGTGTCCTTAAAAACAAGCGCAAAAGTGCCAAATTCATGAGGCGCTAATGGGAGATTTAAGACCTACCAGAAGCAGATTAGCAGTAACGCGGTTGGTAACAGTCAGAACTTCTGATAACCCCAATAGTATGTGAACGACACATTATGGTCATGAAACGAGAGATGCGGTTTTTGATATAATGGTTCCGACCTCATCTTATTTATAAATATTGTTTTGTTTAAAAAACAACAATAAAATTAAAATTAAAATAAAAAATACGTTTGCATGATTGCCTTCCATGGCTTTATGGTGAGATCGTTCATGGCTCGCATGCAATGCAATTTGGAGCCGTCTACTATTTCTGGAGAAGTGCGAATATAATCTGTAAAATGGTTCCATTATGTTTATAAAACATTAAATTGTGGAGCAGTATAACGGTGAGTGGACAATCCTCCTTTCTGATTACATCCAGCTCCTGTGAAAAGTTTGGATGTGCGTAAAACCGTCCATAATCTACATTGCCTTAATATTATATGCCCAGAGGGAGCAATTATGGTGCCTGTAACTGTAGACATTACCTATTTAAAACAAGTCCTTGTTAAGTTTTGATTCAAATTTTCTTCAAGTTATTCACTGTCTTTTTAGGCCTTATCAATAGTGAATGTAATATTACTTATTGACAATGTTTGGCATGTCCATGGCTCAGACATAATTTTATTTACACAGCACAATAACTGTTCATCAGGAGCTTCATGAAATGGGTTTCCATGGCCGGGCAGCCGCACACAAGCCTAAGATCACCATGCGCAATGCCAAGCGTCGGCTGGAGTGGTGTAATGCTTGCCGCCATTGGACTCTGGAGCAGTGGAAACGCGTTCTCTGGAGTGATGAATCACGCTTCACCATCTGGCAGTCCAACGGACATATCTGGGTTTGGCGGATGCCAGGAGAACGCTTTGTGGCACAAGTTTGGGGAAGGCCCTTTCCTGTTTCAGCATGACAATGCCCTCGTGCACAAAGCAAGGTCCTTACAGAAATGGTTTGTCGAGATCAGTGTGGAAGAACTTGACTGGCCTGCACAGAGCCCTGACCTCAACCCCATCGAACACCTTTGGGATGAATAGGAACGCAGACTGCGAGCCAGGCCTAATCGCCCAACATCAATGCCCGACCTCACTAATGCTCTTGTGACTGAATGGAAGCAAGTCCCCGCAGCAAAGTTTCATAATCTAGTGGAAAGCTTTCCCCGAAAAGTGGAGGCTGTTATAGCAGTAAAGGGGGGACCAACTCCATATTAATGCCCATGGTTTTGGAATGAGATGTTCGATGAGCAGGTGTCCACATCCTTTTGGTCATGTAGTGTATTTTCATATTGAAGCCATGCAATTAATTGGAACAATGTGGACTGCAAACATGTTCAACATGAGTAAAGATGGGATAGGTCTATATTTTGTTAATTTCAAAACCCACAACCATCAAAAGTTACATGATGCCACTGCAAAAAAATTACTCTGCCTTTAAATTAAGTAGTACTCTAATGATCATTTCAGAAACAACCTGTCAATTGTACAATAGCTTTACCATGTTTGTCTTTCTGTAATCCGTCGAGGTTGTATTTGCCATCCTCAATATTACCAGCCCTACGATTGGGTTCCCAAAAGGGATGTTTGCCTCCTGTCAACACATAGTAAAACACACAGCTAGCAGAGAAGATGTCCACAGCACTGGTCTGTAGAGGAAGAGGAGTGTCTTTAATAATAGTTGTTTCAGTACAGTACCACCATCGTTACTAGTTCCAATCTACAGGCAACCTAACAGAATAGTTCACACAGTTGTCAGACATTTTTAGACCCCAAAACCAGAATAAGACCCTCAATGTTTATTGGAAAGGACCATCATGTCATGATTTAACTGGATTTGAACCCAAATGCAGACAACTACACCAAGCCAGAGAAGGTTTAACAGGTTTATTTACAATGTTCAATTAGTCCAGGTTTCCAATAATAGGGGAAGAGCAAGTCCAGGTTACAGGGAGGGTAACAGATCCAGGTCAGGGCAGGTGTGGTACCGTAATGTCCGTGGTGAGTCCAAAAGGGAGGTCCGGTAGTGGAAAGCAGGATGGTGGTGGCAGGAGTGAAGCAGAGGCAGGAGTCAGGTTCCAATAATCTGTGGCACAGGAGAAAAGTAAATAGAACAGGCCAAAAACACAAAGAGCGAAAACAAACAGGTTGAGTCGACAGCGAGACTAACATGGTCGTCTTGACTATGATCTGACGATGAGTGGCAAGTTTGACCGGGTCTTAAAGGCTGAGGTGATTATGGTGAATGAGCTGCAGCTGGAACCCTGACTCCCGCACACCAGACTTCACTCCTGCAATCAAGGACAGACAGAGGGGAGGGGGAGAGCAGAGAGAGAGCTACCTAGCAGCAGTAGGCCTAATAGTACCCCCCCCCCCCCTCTACGGACGCCACCTGGCGGCCGACAGGGTTTATCAGGATGTAACCTATGAAACTCACGGACCAGAGCAGGATCCACAATGAAGCTCCTGGGCACCCAGGAACGTTCCTCAGGACCATAACCCTCCCAATCCACCAGGTACTGGAAACCACGACGGCGAACATCCAGAAGTCGCCGGACAGTGTAGACCGGACCCCCACCCACGATCCTGGGCGGAGGAGGGGGACGAGAGGGCGGGCACAGAGGGCTAACCGACACAGGCTTAATCTGGGAAACATGAAAGGTGGAATGAACCCGTAGGGAGGCAGGAAGCTGTAGCTTAACCGCGCAGGGGTTAACAATAGACAGTATCTTGAACGGTCCTATAAAACGAGGCGCCATCTTCTTAGACTCCACTTTCAATGGAAGGTCACGTGACTTAAGCCATACCTCTTGACCAGGAGAGTAACCGGGAGCCTGGGACCGGTGACGGTTGGGTTGCCTCTGCATGTACGCCGAAGCTCGGGACAGAGCTACCCTGGCCTTCCTCCAGACCTTGAAGCAGCGGCGCATGTGGGACTGCACCGAGGGTACCGCCAGTTCCCTCTCTTGAGAAGGGAACAGGGGAGGTTGATAACCCAGAGCACACAGAAAGGGAGACAAACCAGAGGAAGCGTTAGTCAAGGTGTTATGAGCATATTCCACCCAGGGGAGCATGGAGCTCCATGACCCAGGGTTAGACCCTGTGACACAGCGGAGAGCGGTCTCCATCTCCTGGTTCGCTCTCTCGGCTTGCCCGTTGGTCTGGGGGTGATATCCAGAGGACAGGCTGGATGCGATGCCCAAAGCTTTACAGAAAGCTTTCCATACCTGGGAGACAAACTGGGGACCCCTGTCAGAGACAATATCCGTGGGTAGACCATGAGAGCGGAACACATGTTCAACCAAAATATCAGCCGTCTCTCTGGCAGTGGGCAGTTTAGGTAGGGCCAAAAAATTAGCGAACTTAGAAAAACGATCAATCACAGTAAGAATGACAGTCTTTCCAGACGAGGTGGGAAGTCCAGTGACAAAATCCATAGCAATGTGCGACCAGGGCCGGCTGGGTATAGGTAGAGGTCGTAGATGACCAGCGCTGGCCTGGGTGGAGTTCTTACTTCGTGCACATACCGTACAAGCAGCAATGAAGGCTCGAGTGTCCGCCTCCATCGTGGGCCACCAGAACTTCCGTCGCACAAAGTCAAGGGTCCGCGAAACTCCAGGGTGAAAGGTAAGGGGAGACGAGTGAGCCCACTGAAGTACCTGGGAGCAAGCAGACTCAGGGACAAACAACCGGTTAGGAGGACCCCTCCCAGGGTCAGCTTGATGATGTTGAGCCGGTCTAACAATCCCTTCGATGTCACATGTGATGGCCGCAATACTGCAGGTAGGAGGCAAGATGGGTTCAGGGTTACTACCAGTATCAACAGCCGAATGAACACGAGACAGGGCGTCAGGCTTGACGTTGCGTGACCCAGGACGGTAAGACAGAGAAAAATTGAATCTCCCAAAAAAAAATAGTGCCCACCTGGCTTGACGGGGGTTGAGCTGCTTCGCTGACTGGATGTAAGCCAGATTCTTATGATCCGTCCAAACGATGAAGGGTTGTGCCGCCCCCTCCAACCAATGTCGCCACTCCTCGAGAGCCAGCTTAACGGCGAGCAGTTCACGATTGCCAACATCATAATTCCTCTCTGCCTGAGAAAGTGTCCTTGAAAGAAAAGCACAGGGATGCAGTTTGTTATCTTCAGGAGAACGTTGTGACAACACCGCACCTACCCCAGTGTCGGATGCATCCACCTCCACGACAAACTGGCGGTCGGGGTCCGGCTGCATCAGAATGGGAGCCGAGGCGAAGCGATGTTTCAGTTTTTCGAACGCTGATTCGGCCCCTTCATTCCAAGCGAACGGTCATGAGATGGAGGTGAGAGCGGTGAGTGGCGCCGCAATGCGGCTGTAGTCCTTGATGAACCTCCTGTAGAAGTTCGCAAACCCCAGGAATCGTTGAAGTAGTTTGCGGGTGGAGGGGGCTGGCCAGTCCGTGACAGCAGAGATCTTAGCTGGGTCCATCCGCAACTCCCCCGGAGCTATGATGTAACCCAAAAAAGAGGTCTCAGACACATGAAATTCACATTTCTTCATCTTCACAAACAGTTTGTTCTCCAACAACCTTTGCAACACCTGGCGCACATGCAGTTCATGTTCCTGGGAGGACTCTGAGAAAATCAAGATATCATCCAGATAGACAAAAACAAACTGATTCAACATGTCCCAAAGGACATCATTGACTAGTGCCTGAAAAACAGCAGGGGCATTGGACAACCCAAAAGGCATAACTAGATACTCAAAATGTCCCAAGGGTGTGTTGAAGGCAGTCTTCCATTCATCACCTTTATGAATGCGCACCAGGTGATACGCATTTCGTAGATCCAGTTTGGTAAAGATAGTTGCACCATGAAGGAGGGGAAAAGCTGAATTAATTAATGGCAGAGAATATTTGTTCTTAATGGTGATGTTGTTAAGTCCACGGAAATCAATACAGGGTCTGAGGGTTTTATCCTTCTTAGCAACAAAAAAGAATCCCGCTCCTACAGGTGACGAGGAAGGACGAATAATACCTGCCGCCAAGGAGTCCCGAATGTAGTTCTCCATAGCCTCCGTCTCCGGGCGGGAGAGATTGTACAGGCGACTGCTGGGGAGCGGGGCTCCTGGCTGGAGGTCAATGACGCAGTCGTAAGGCCGGTGAGAAGGAAGAGAAGTAGCTCTGTGTTAGCAGAAAACGGATGCCAGGTCATGATACACGTCAGGGACAGCAGAAAGATCCATGGACTCCAGTGGAGGTTGAGGCACAGTGCTGGCAGGGGTCTGAGCAGAACACAAACAATTCACATGACAAAATGTGCTCCATGAAACAATTCTACCTGTCACCCAATCAATGTGTGGATTGTGTCTTTTGAGCCAGGGGATACCAAGGACCAGGGGGGTCTGTGGGCAGTCGATTATATGGAATTGAATGTTCTCCTGATGATTACCCGACACTCTGAGACAAACAGGAACAGTCTGATGAGTAATACGGGTCAACAATTGTCCATTTAGACCCTTAGCCTGCAGCGGACAGTCCATAGGAACAGTCTCCAAATCCATTTGTTGAGCCCACTCTCTATCCAAAAAGCTTTCATCGGCACCAGAGTCAACCAGCGCACTAACAGAGAAATTCTGGGACTGCCACTGGAGGGATGCCTGGAGCAGAATGCGGGGAGAAGAGGAAGAATCCGCTGCTCGGCTCACCAAAACTTCTCCCAATAATGATGAGCCGGCCCTTTTCCCGGACGAACTGGGCAGGAAGGAACGAAATGACCAGCTTCTCCACAATACAGGCAGACCCGAGCCTGAATACGACGTGCACGCTCCTCTGAGGACAACCGTGCACGACCCACCTCCATGGCGTCGGGTTCAGTGCTCCTCGTATCGACTCGGGAAGACACGGCTTTCTCCGTAGGGAAGATGCGGGGAGGAGTTTGTTGACGACAGACAGGTTGCTTGGAACTAACACTCCTCTCCCGGCGGCGCTCCCGAACCCGATTATCCAACCTGATGGTGAGTGAAATAAGATTATCCAGCGTAGGCGATTCATCATATGACACCAATTCATCTTTTAAAGTCTCAGACAAAGCATTGATGAACACTCCTTGTAATGCCTCGTCATTCCAACCACTCACTGCCGCTAAAGTCCGAAACTCCACTGCCATCTCCGCCACACTGCGAGCCCCCTGCCGAAGAGAAAACAACCGTTTCGCAGCCTCCTTGCCCCGTACGGGGTGGTCAAAAACCTTCCTCATCTCAGTGGTGAAGGCAACGTAAGCGTTGCAAATGTCCGACTGACTCTCCCAGACCGCGGATCCCCAGGCACGAGTGGAACCGCTAGTAGAGTTGATAAGGTAGGCAATACGGGCTCTTTCTGAGGCGTAGGTGAGGGGCTGTTGTTCAAACACTAACGAGCATTGAGTCAAAAAAATCGCCACAGGTTCCCATGTTCCCGTCATAGCGCTCTGGAGCAGGAACAAAAGGCTCACTGATCTGGGCTGAAGGGGTAGGAAAAACAGGTGGAGCAGGAGAAGAAGCAGTTTGTATGCCATGCCCGAGGGGTGCATTATTAACTTGGGTAGTAAGGGCAGACACTTGATTGGTGAGTAATTGAACCTGATTAAGCAGCACCTGACTGTTCTCAGCAATAGTCTTAAACAGGGTATCATGTTGGCCAAGTAAAATGCCCTGATTGGCTATGGCAGTCCGAATTTGAGTGCACTCTGGGGTGGTATCCGAGCTACTGTCTGCTGGGTTCATGTTGGTCAGGTCATACTGTCATGATTTAACTGGATTTGAACCCAAATGCAGACAACTACACCAAGCCAGAGAAGGTTTAACAGGTTTATTTACAATGTTCAATTAGTCCAGGTTTCCAATAATAGGGGAAGAGCAAGTCCAGGTTACAGGGAGGGTAACAGATCCAGGTAAGGGGAGGTGTGGTACCGTAATGTCGTAGTGTCCGTGGTGAGTCCAAAAGGGAGGTCCGGTAGTGGAAAGCAGGATGGTGGTGGCAGGAGTGAAGCGGCGGCAGGAGTCAGGTTCCAATAATCTGTGGCACAGGAGAAAAGTAAATAGAACAGGCCAAAAACACAAAGCGCGAAAACAAACAGGTTGAGTCGACAGCGAGACTAACATGGTCGTCTTGACTATGATCTGACGATGAGTGGCAAGTTTGACCGGGTCTTAAAGGCTGAGGTGATTATGGTGAATGAGCTGCAGCTGGAACCCTGACTCCCGCACACCAGACTTCACTCCTGCAATCAAGGACAGACAGAGGGGAGGGGGAGAGCAGAGAGAGAGCTACCTAGCAGCAGTAGGCCTAACACATCAAGCTCATCATCATGCACTTTCACCACCCTGTGAAGTTCATTATAACTTATTTCATCTGTAGCCTAGTAAACGGCATGGTTTCCGAAGTCATAGTGGGAGGACCACACAACATATCATCGCGTGACTCCAAGTTTAATTCATTATGATGGTTATTATATCAATATTTGCGCATAAAGACGTTTCCACTGCCATTTCTCACATAATTCATTTTACAGACAGAACAAACAAATTATCTATCGGCATTCATAAAATTGTACTCACAGGGTTTCCTTTCCTGCTCTCATCCAGGACCTCTGGGGCGTTCCAGCCCATGGTGCCAAGGGCGCCCGACCTCATGCTGTAGCTTTGTCTGTCGTCCGCCAACTGCTTACTCATCCCAAAGTCTGAGATCTTGACCGTGAACGAGACAGAGTCTTTTTTCAACAGGATGTTGTGGGGCTTCACATCACGGTGGACTGGGGAGAAAAGATCAGGATGAATCTGTCTACTGGAGTTGAGGGAAGATCTGAAAGTCATAAATACCGTAACTTCACTAGGATTATCTACAGTAGTGGTCCTCTGTAGCTCAATTGGTAGAGCATGGCGCTTGTAACGCCAGGGTAGTGGGTTCGATCCCCGGGACCACCCATACGTAAACATGTATGCGCACATGACTGTAAATCGCTTTGGATAAAAGCGTCTGCTAAATGGCATATTATTTATTATTATTACAGTATACAGCATATCATTATAACCTATGTTGTGAGAGTGCAGGTGTTTCAGTCCTATCATGGTCTGCTCCAGCAGCTCCACAGGTTTCAGTCCGTGAAGGTCAAAATGATTTTCTTTAGTAAAACACTGGAAGAGACACACAAGTATTAGTGCGCTGATGTTTCATGAGCTGAAATAAAAGATCCCAGACATTTTCCATATAAACAAAAAGCTTATTTCTCTAAAATGTTGTGCACAAATTTGTTTACATCCATTAGTGAGCATTTCTCCTCTGCCAAGATAATCCATCCACCTGACAGGTGTGGCAAGAAGCTGATTAAACAGCATGATCATTACACAGGTGCACCTTGTGCTGGGGACAATAAAAGGCCACTCTAAAATGTGCAGTTTTGTTACACAACACAATGCCACAGATGTCTCAAGTTTTGAGGGAGCGTGCAATTGACATGCTGACTGCAGGAATGTCCACCAGAGCTGTTGCCAGAGAATGTAATGTTCATTTCTCTACCATAAGCCACCTCCAACATTGTTTCAGAGAATTTTGCACTACGTCCAACTGGCCTGACAACCGAAGCGGTTTGCTGATGTCAACGTTGTGAGCAGAGTGCCCCATGGTGGGGGTCAGTTATGGTATGGGCAGGCATAAGCTACGGACAACGAACACAATTGCATTTCATCTATGGCAATTTGAATGCACAGAAATACCGTGACAAGATCCTGAGGCCCATTGTCGCGCCATTCATCCGCCGCCATCACCTCTTGTTTCAGCATGATAATGCATGGCCCCCAGTCTCAAAGATCTGTACACAATTCCTGGAAGCTGAAAATGTTACAGTTCTTCCATGACCTTTATACTCAACAGACATGCCACCCATTGAGCATGTTTGGGATGCTCTGGATCGGCGCGTACAACAGCGTGTTCCAGTTCCCGCCAATATCCAGAAACTTCGCACAGCCATTAAAGAGGAGTGGGACAACATTCCACAGGCCACAATCAACAGCCTGATCAATTCTATGCAAATGAATGAGGCAAATGGTGGTCACACCAGACACTGACTGGTTTTCTGATCCATGCACCTACCTTTTTTAAGGTATCTGTGACCAACTGATGCATATCTGTATTCCCAGTCATGTGAAATCCATAGATTAGAGCCTAATTTATTTATTGCAAGTGACTGATTTTCTTCTAAGAACTGTAACTCAGTAAAATCTTTGAAATTGTTCATGTTGCGTTTATATTTTTGTTCAGTATATATTCTAACATAGATAATCATGATGTGAGACTTATATAATTAAGTTTGGATAAATCTGAGAATAAAATAGTGAGTAATTCAATTAGACCTTATCTAAAGAGGCGGCACACTGCTCGATGGCAATGTATAGGAATTGCCTGTCCTTTTCAGTGCAGAAGTAGCGGACGACATGGGGATTGTAGTCCAATTTAAGAAGCAAAGCGACCTCTTGATCAGCATTGCTTTGTTTTGCTAGTTCAATTCTCTTCACTGCCGCAGGACGCTTGTTGGCATCATCACAAAGGAAGAAACCCCTAGAGGACAGCGGTAGAGAAAGATAAACATCTAGTCAATGAAGCGATCATAAGGACTTTTTTTATTTAATTTTTTTCGGGGGGGATCATAAGGAAATTTTTGCTACAAAGAGCAAAGAGGGGTTTAGGGTTACAAACACATTTACACAATAATGTTTAAGCTGGTTTACCTGAACACAATTCCATCGGCACCTTTTCCAAGATCGTTATTGGTATAGTATGTGATCTTTCCAACCGATTCCTCATCTGATGCTATATCAAAATTACAACACTGTGTTAAGACAGAAAATACCACCCTACAGTACCTTTATTGTCAAGACACAGAACCTGATCTGTTAAATCATAGGCTTATGAGAATTATACAGATGTAGGATCTTAATTTGAGCAAGTTTGATACCACAGGAAAATAATCCTGCAGCAACAGGAAAGGTTAATTATTATGTGGATTATAATTAATGGACATTTGTGTAAGGGTTGATACATTTTTTGTAAGGGAAAATCAAGTCTGACATTTTAAAGTGAAAATAACAAACTTCAGAAGCCTTTTCAAACCTCAAATACACTACAAGTTTTACATTTCCTGCATTTCAGGAAAGTTCTCCTTCAACAGGGTGATCAAATTAAGATCGTACATCTACAGTAGGCCTAGCTACAGTTACACATTGTATTAGCATAGCACCTATTGCTGTGGTGCATTTAACATCATCTGGAAGGAGTATTGAAATTTATACATGCAGTTGTAAATTTGGAACCAAAAAGGGGGAATACTCTTTGGTCAATTGGATCTTTAGGTGTGGTTCTTGGGTGGTTATAACAAGCATGTCAAAATGGTTGAAAGCTCACCACGTTCAACTGATTGTCTTCCAGTCCCAGGCAATATATTGGAGGCATGAGGTAATGCAGGACCTAAGATTGGATGACATCATACATAGAGTGAGATCCATAATTATTGGATCCCTTGATAAATATTAGCAAAAAATACAATAAAATACATAATACAATACTGAGCTATATTGTACTATTTTTTATATTGTAGAATAATAGTAAAGACGTCAAAACTATGAAATAACACATATGGAATCATGTAGTAACCAAAAAAGTGTTAAACAAATCGAAATATATTTTATATTTGAGATTATTCAAATAGCCACCCTTTGCCTTAATGACAGCTTTGCACACTCTTGGCATTCTCTCAACCAGCTTCATGAGGTAGTCACCTGGAATGCATTTCAATTAACAGGTGTGCCTTCTTAAAAGTTAATTTGTGGATTTTCTTTCCTTCTTAATGCGTTTGAGCCAATCAGTTGTGTTGTGACAAGGTAGGGGGGGTATACAGAAGATAGCCCTATTTGGTAAAACACCAAGTCCATATTATGGCAAGAACAGCTCAAATTAGCAAAGAGAAACGACAGTCCATCATTACTTTAAGACATGAAGGTCAGTCAATACGGAACATTTCAAGAACTTTGGAAGTTTCATCTGTAAGGGATCGGGGGTTGGCTGGGTCTAGACAGAGTCTGACACTTCCCCGATCTACAGAGAGGGGGAGTCATCAGACTCGATCTGGTTCACCTGAGTTCTGAGCACACCTGTCCGTAATTAGGGTAGGATATAAGGTGTGCTCAGAGGTTCAGTCGGTGCGAGGTATTGTTCCTTTGTGACTTGCTAAGCGTTTTGTTCCGAGAGAGAGAGAGAGAGTTTGTTGTTTTGATTACCCGTGTATCCGACCTGTGCCTTGTTGTTTGACTCCCCGTATTGCTTAATCCTCTGCTTGTCTGCCCCAGTGATTACCGTTCTCTGATCCTGTGTCTGTGACCTCGACTACGACTAAGCCCGCTCCTTTGGACCTCTGCCTGTCTATGCCTGGCCCGGTTTTGACCACAGCCCGCCCGACCACGATTAAGCTATTCCCTTGTCTGTACTCTAATAAAGCATCGCTATTCTGCGATTGGATCTTACCACTCTGTCCGAGTATTCATTACAGAATACCTCGCCTTTACCATGGATCCAGCGGAATTACAGAGGCGATGGGAGATACAGGAGAAACGCATGGATGAACTCCTACAGCTACTCAACGCTGGTGCAGCGGAAGGCACCACCCCGAGTACGGTCAGTCCTCGTCATGCACCTCCGATTTCTATACCGACAAGGTACGACGGGGAACCTGGCAAATGTCAGGGGTTTCTACTCCAGATTTCCCTGTATATGTCGTATAATCGTACTATGTTTTCCGATGACCGTAGCAGGGTGGATTTCATGATTTCTCTGCTAACGGGAAGAGCACTGGATTGGGCTACTGCGCTTTGGGCAGCTGAGGTCCCCGAGTTGAATGCGGAAGTTCAGTTCAAGAGACTGTTTCAAGAGGTGTTCGACCACCCAGTATCTGGGCGTAGTGTGGGAGACCAACTATGCGAACTTCAGCAGGGCCGTCGCACAGTAGCCGACTACGCTTTAGAGTTCCGTACTATAGCAGCCGGTAGCGGATGGAGCGAAACGGCTTTGCTCACAGTTTTCCGAAGAGGGCTGCGCAAAGACGTACAGACTGAGTTGGCTTGTCGAGGAGATATCACTGCGCTACATGAGTTTATCAAAATAGCCATCTCTATTGATAATCTTATAGTGCAACACAAGGCATCTACAGTCCGGGAGCCCTCGATCACTGGTCCTATGCAATCGACAGAGCGGAGGAGAGAATCTGAGGAGGAACCTATGCAACTGGGACGGTCACCTCTACAAGGTTCGGTGAGACAACAACGTCGGCAAGACGGACTATGCCTGTATTGTGGTCAGGCGGGTCATTTCGTTCGTCAATGTCCGGTACGACCTAACCGTACCCCAGGATATCGCCTCGGAACTGCCAAACCGGTGAGTGAGACTCCAGTGTTGAACATTACATCGAAACAAATGTATGTGCCTGTTACCTTATCTGTCGGAGAGAAAGTACGCAGGTTGGAAGGACTTATTGATTCCGGAGCGGCTGCCAGCTTTCTGGATATGGGTCTTGCTGAGGAGTTGGGAGTTCAACTTATCCCAATTCAACCTCCCCTGCGAGTCAACGCGCTAGACGGTGAGCCCATGGGCACTGGGTTCATTACGCACCGTACCGGGGAAATCAAGTTACAAGTGGGCTCCCTGCACCATGAGAACATCATTCTGTTCGTCATCTCCGCTCCACGGGAGCCGCTAGTCCTCGGCCACCCCTGGCTCGTTACCCCTGATCCGGTCATCTCCTGGAAATCTGGCGATATCACGGCTTGGAGTGAGGTATGTAGGGCTGAGTGCCTCATTTTACCTTGCAAAACGTCTACTGTGGAGGATGCGAAGGGTGCGGTGTCTACTGTTGTTCCTACAGAGTACCAGGATTACGCGCAGGTGTTCTCCAAGGAGAGGGCTACCGTGTTACCACCGCATCGGGCCTGGGATTGTGCCATTGATCTGCTATCCGGGGCTACCCCTCCTCGCGGACGAATCTACCCTTTGTCTCAGCCGGAACGGGAATCAATGAGCAAGTATATTGATGAGGCACTTCAGCAAGGGGCCATTCGCCCATCTACGTCTCCCGCCGCATCCAGTTTTTTCTTTGTTAAGAAAAAGGATGGCGGACTTCGTCCTTGCATAGACTATCGAGGTTTGAACGATATCACCATAAAAAATCGTTACCCCCTTCCTTTGATTCCAGCGGCCCTCGAGCAGGTGGGGCAAGCCTCCATCTACAGTAAACTGGACCTCAGGAGTGCGTACAATCTGGTGCGCATTAGAGAGGGGGATGAATGGAAGACCGCCTTCATCACCCATCGAGGACATTATGAATATTGTGTTATGCCCTATGGACTTACTAACGCGCCCTCTGTGTTCCAGGCGTTCATGAATGACATTTTTAGGGACTTGATTGATCGTTTCGTCATAGTGTACATTGATGACATCCTAATCTACTCTAACTCTCTGAGTGAACATGTGTCCCATGTACGACAGGTTCTGGACCGACTCCGCCAACACTCTCTGTTCGTGAAGGCCGAGAAGAGTGAATTTCATGTCACGACGATTTCCTTCCTTGGGGCCATACTCACTCCCGACGGGGTAAGACTGGATGAATCCAAGGTACAAGCTGTACGAGACTGGCCTCAACCCCAGACGGTGAAAGAGCTTCAGAGATTCTTGGGGTTTGCCAATTACTATAGACGGTTCGTGCGTAATTTCAGCACCACCGCAGCTCCCCTGTCGGCGATGACCAGCCACAAGGGGCGTGGTCTGAAATGGACGGAGGGGGCAGTGCGGGCTTTTGAGACATTGAAACAACGATTTACCACCGTTCCCATTTTGTGTCAGCCGGATCCTACCTTGCCGTTCATCGTGGAGGTGGACGCCTCGGAGGTTGGAGTTGGAGCCGTGCTATCCCAGCGCCAAGGTGAGCCGCCCAAATCACGACCCTGTGCTTTTTTTTCTAAGAAGCTGAATCCGGCCGAGCAGAACTACGACATGGGAAATCGTGAATTGCTGGCGGTGAAGTTAGCACTGGAGGAGTGGAGACATTGGCTGGAGGGAGCAGCTCATCCGTTCCAAGTGCTCACGGACCACCGCAATCTGGAGTATCTTCACAGTGCTAAACGACTGAACTCCCGACAGGCAAGGTGGTCTTTGTTCTTCAACCGTTTTCAATTCACTGTCTCTTATATTCCCGGGTCCAAGAATTGTAAGGCGGACGCGCTTTCCCGACGGTTCGAGCGCGCTGACAGACCGGTTGAACCAGAACCTATCCTCCCCATGAGTTGCCGTGCTGGCCCTGTGAGGTGGGCTATCGATGACACAATTCAGGAGAGCCTACAAGCGGAACCAGCCCCTCCAGAAACCCCGGTGTCGAAGGTGTTTGTACCAGCTCCGCTTCGACCTCAACTGATGGAATGGTGCCACACGTCGCTAGGATCTGGTCATCCCGGAATCACTCGAACTACTCGACTCATCAGTCGAAAATACTGGTGGGATTCCCTCACAGATGACTTACGAGACTACGTATTATCCTGCCCAGTTTGTGCTCAGTCCAAGACGCCTCGAGCACTACCGGAGGGTAAGCTGATGCCATTGCCAGCCCCTCAACGACCCTGGTCGCACATTGCGATGGACTTTGTTACCGACCTACCAGAATCAGAGGGCCATACTGTTATTCTCGTGGTCATCGATCGATTCTCAAAGATGTGTCGGTTAGTACCCATGACCCGTTTACCTAACGCCACTCAGATGGCGGAGACTATGTTTAACCAGGTGTTCCGGCAGTTTGGTGTTCCAGAGGATATTGTTTCCGACCGGGGACCCCAGTTCGTATCCCGGGTTTGGAAGGCCTTCTGCGAACGCTTGGGTATCTCGGTGAGCCTCACCTCCGGATATCATCCCCAGGCCAATGGGCAGACCGAACGGCTCAACCAGGAAAT
Source organism: Coregonus lavaretus (assembly GCF_964263955.1). Lineage (NCBI taxonomy): Eukaryota > Metazoa > Chordata > Actinopteri > Salmoniformes > Salmonidae > Coregonus > Coregonus lavaretus. The sequence continues at coordinate 29,375,037 of NC_140015.1, read as the reverse complement.
TGGGAAGTATCTACGGCAACAATGTTCGCGGCAGCCGCAAGAGTGGAGCCGATTCCTTCCTTGGGTAGAGTATGCTCAGAACTCACTCATTCACACCTCCCTACGTCTAACGCCCTTTCAGTGTGTTCTAGGGTATCAACCACCCCTGTTTCCGTGGGATACCGCACCCGGGATGGTACCGGCGGTGGACGAGTGGTTCCGTCGGAGTGCGCAGGTCTGGGAGACGGCCCATCAACATCTCAGTCAAGCCTCACAGCAGCAAAAGACCTATGCCGACCGACGCCGGAGACCTACTCCCACTTATCAACCCGGACAACGAGTGTGGCTGTCTACCCGAGACCTGCGGTTCCGACGGAGCTGCAAGAAGCTCCAACCCAGGTACATTGGTCCCTTCAAAGTACAGAGACGTATTAACCCTGTCACCTACCGTCTGTTACTCCCTCGACACTACAGGATAAACCCTACGTTCCACGTCTCCCTGCTGAAACCTGTTCATTATAGCCCGATGTATCCACCAATCGCTCAACAACCTACTACACCACCTTTGGAGGATGAACAGGACACCACCTATACAGTCTACGAGATACTGGAGTCAAGACGGAGACGAGGGGGCATCGAATATCTCGTGGACTGGGAGGGATATGGACCGGAGGAACGGTCCTGGGTTCCTGCTAAGGACATACTAGACCCCGCTCTCAAGGCCACTTTCCACGCTGAACACCCAGATCATCCCGGACCCCGACCCAGAGGAAGACCACCCGGTAGAGGTAGAAGGCCGTCAGGAGCCGGCCCTGGGGAGGGGGATACTGTAAGGGATCGGGGGTTGGCTGGGTCTAGACAGAGTCTGACACTTCCCCGATCTACAGAGAGGGGGAGTCATCAGACTCGATCTGGTTCACCTGAGTTCTGAGCACACCTGTCCGTAATTAGGGTAGGATATAAGGTGTGCTCAGAGGTTCAGTCGGTGCGAGGTATTGTTCCTTTGTGACTTGCTAAGCGTTTTGTTCCGAGAGAGAGAGAGAGTTTGTTGTTTTGATTACCTGTGTATCCGACCTGTGCCTTGTTGTTTGACTCCCCGTATTGCTTAATCCTCTGCTTGTCTGCCCCAGTGATTACCGTTCTCTGATCCTGTGTCTGTGACCTCGACTACGACTAAGCCCGCTCCTTTGGTACCTCTGCCTGTCTATGCCTGGCCCGGTTTTGACCACAGCCCGCCCGACCACGATTAAGCTATTCCCTTGTCTGTACTCTAATAAACATCGCTATTCTGCGATTGGATCTTACCACTCTGTCCGAGTATTCATTACATCATTAAGTGCAGTCGCAAAAACCATCAATCGCTATGATGAAACTGGATCTCATGAGGACCACCACAGGAATGGAAGTCCCAGAGTTACCTCTGCTGCAGAGGATAAGTTCATTAGAGTTACCAGCCTCAGAAATTGCAGCCCAAATAAATGCTTCACAGAGTTCAAGTCACAGACACATCTCAACATCAACTGTTCAGAGGGGACTGTGTGAATCAGGCCTTCATGGTCGAATTGCTGCAAAGAAACCACTACTAAAGGACACCAATAAGAAGAAGAGACCTGCTTGGGCTAAGAAACAAGAGCAATGGACATTAGACCGGTGGAAATTTGTCCTTCGGTCTGGAGTCCAAATTGGAGATTTTTGGTTCCAAGCGCAGTGTCTTTGTGAGACGTGGTGTGGGTGAACGGATGATCTCTCTGTATTTCCCACCGTAAAGCATGGACAAGGAGGTGTTAATGTGTGGGGGTGCTTTGCTGGTGCCATTGTCGGTGATTTATTTAGAATTCAAGGCACACTTAACCAGCATGGCTACCACAGCATTCTGCAGCGATACGCCATCCCATCTGGTTTGGGCTTAGTGGGACTATCATTTGTTTTTCAACAGGACAATGACCCAACACACCTCCAGGCTGTGTAAGGGCTATTTTACCAAGTAGGAGAGTGATGGAGTGCTGCATCAGATGACCTGGCCTCCACAATCTCCCGACCTCAACCCAATTGAGATGGTTTGGGATGAGTTGGATGGCAGAGTTAAGGAAAAGCAGCCAACAAGTGCTCAGCATTTGTGGGAACTCCTTCAAGACTGTTGGAAAATCATTCCAGGTGAAGCTGGTTGAGAGAATGCCAAGAGTGTGCAAAGCTGTCATCAAGGCAAAGGGTTGCTATTTGAAGAATCTCAAATATAAAATATATTTTGATTTGTTTAACACTTTTTTGGTTACTACATGATTCCAAATGTGTTATTTCATAGTTTGATGTCTTCACTATTATTCTACAATGTAAAAACATTTTAAAATAAAGAAAAACCCTTGAATGAGTAGGTTTGTCTAAACTTTTGACTGGTACTGTATATACTAATACAATTGCTCAGAGAAATATATTTTGATTAACATGTCATTAAAAAAAAAAGTAAAAGAAATAGAGGTCAAACGACACGTAGACTTTCTCTTTCATGTTTTATGAGATTGGAGAACACATCGGGAGGGATCTATCTTAGACCATTCCTCCATACAGAATCTTCTTTCCAGATCCTTGATATCCTTCTTTTTCTCTTACGGACTGCTCTCTTCAATTCAAACCACAGGTTTTCAATGGGGTTCAAGTCCGGAGACTGAGATGGCTATTTCAAAATGTGGATTTTGTAGTCAATTAACCATTTCTTTGTGGAGTTGGATTATTGCTTGGTTTAATTATCTTGCTGGAAGATCCACTTGCGGTCAAGTGTCAGCCTCCTGGCAGAGGCAACCAAGTTTTTGGCCAAAATGGCCTGGTCCTTGGTGCCGTTGACCTTAACCAGAACATCTAAGATCCCCACCATATTTTACCGAAGGTATAAGGTACTTTTCTGCATATCCTTCTATTTTTCAACGCCATACCCACGACTGGTGTGTGTGGCCAAAGAGCTCTATTTTTCACTTGGATGGGAACTAGTTATATGGTCAGATAACATGAAAATAGAGCTCAACCACACCAGTGGTTGGTTTGGCGGTAAAATATGGTTGTGGATCTTTGATGTTATGGGGCTAATTTTCTTCCACTGGTCCTGGGGCCCTGGTTAAGGTCAACAGCATCATGAATTTGACCAAGTACCAGGACATATTAGCCAAAAACCTGGTTGCCTCTGCCAGGAGGCTGATACTTCCAACATGATAATAACCCCAAGCACTAATCAAAATCAATTGACCACAAAATCAACACTGTGCAATGGCCATCTCAGTCTCCTGTAGTTTGAATTGAAGAGGGTAGTCCATGAGAGCAGGCAAAGGATATCAAGGATCTGGAAAGATTCTGAATGGAGGAATGGTTTAAGATCTTTCCCAACGTGTTCTCCAATCTCATAAAACATTTTAGTTAAAGGCTCAGTGTAATTATCTTCGCAAGGGGAGGGTGCTAGAGTATTGAAAACAGGGGTGCCAATAATTTTTACCCCTATCTTTTTTAGAAATGTTTTGTTTTACTTGTTAAAAATATATATTTCTCTGAACAATTGTATTAGTATAAAATAATACAATTCCCTCGTTTTTGTTTTTACTTATCATATACAGTGAGGGAAAAAAGTATTTCATCCCCTGCTGATTTTGTATGTTTGCCCACTGACAAAGAAATGATCAGTCTATAATTTTAATGGTAGGTTTATTTGAACAGTGAGAAACAGAATAACAACAAAAAAATCCAGAAAAACGCATGTCAAAAATGTTATGAATTGATTTGCATTTTAATGAGGGAAATAAGTATTTGACCCCCTCTCAATCAGAAAGATTTCTGGCTCCCAGGTGTCTTTTATACAGGTAACGAGCTGAGATTAGGAGCACACTCTTAAAGGGAGTGCTCCTAATCTCAGCTTGTTACCTGTATAAAAGACACCTGTCCACAGAAGCAATCAATCAGATTCCAAACTCTCCACCATGGCCAAGAACAAAGAGCTCTCCAAGGATGTCAGGGACAAGATTGTAGACCTACACAAGACTGGAATGGGCTACAAGACCATTGCCAAGCAGCTTGGTTAGAAGGTGACAACAGTTGGTGCGATTATTGGCAAATGGAAGAAACACAAAATAACTGTCAATCTCCCTCGGCCTGGGGCTCCATGCAAGATCTCACCTCGTGGAGTTGCGATGATCATGAGAACGGTGAGGAATCAGCCCAGAACTACACGGGAGGATCTTGTCAATGATCTCAAGGCAGCTGGGACCATAGTCACCAAGAAAACAATTGGTAACACACTACGCCGTGAAGGACTGAAATCCTGCAGCGCCCGCAAGGTCCCCCTGCTCAAGAAAGCACATATACATGCCCGTCTGAAGTTTGCCAATGAACATCTGAATGATTCAGAGGAGAACTGGGTGAAAGTGTTGTGGTCAGATGAGACCAAAATCGAGCTCTTTGGCATCAACTCAACTTGTTTGGAGGAGGAGGAATGCTGCCTATGACCCCAAGAACACCATCCCCACTGTCAAACATGGAGGTGGAAACATTATGCTTTGGGGGTGTTTTTCTGCTAAGGGGACAGGACAACTTCACCGAATCAAAGGGACGATGGATGGGGCCATGTACCGTCAAATCTTGGGTGAGAACCTCCTTCCCTCAGCCAGGGCATTGAAAATGGGTCGTGGATGGGTATTCCATCATGACAATGACTCAAAACACACGGCCAAGACAACAAAGGAGTGGCTCAAGAAGGAGGACATTAAGGTCCTGGAGTGGCCTAGCCAGTCTCCAGACCTTAATCCCATAGAAAATCTGTGGAGGGAGCTGAAGGTTCGAGTTGCCAAACGTCATGCTCGAAACCTTAATGACTTGGAGAAGATCTGCAAAGAGGAGTGGGACAAAATCCCTCCTGAGATGTGTGCAAACCTGGTGGCCAACTACAAGAAATGTCTGACCTCTGTGATTGCCAACAAGGGTTTTGCCACCAAGTACTAAGTCATGTTTTGCAGAGGGGTCAAATACTTATTTCCCTCATTAAAATGCAAATCAATTTAACATTTTTGACATGCGTTTTTCTGGATTTTTTTGTTGTTATTCTGTCTCTCACTGTTCAAATAAACCTACCATTAAAATTATAGACTGATCATGTCTTTGTCAGTGGGCAAGCGTACAAAATCAGCAGGGGATCAAATACTTTTTTCCCTCACTGTAGCTCAGTATTTGTATTATTTATTTAATACAGTCTCAAGATTGCCAATAATGATGGATCTGACTGCATATAACGCACAAAATCATGTCATTGAGAACTACCATACCATATCCACAATGGTGGATATATACCATACATTTTATTATTGCCAATAAAGATAAGCCTAAAGAGGACCTGAGAGAGAAATTATAAAATACAACACCTGGCTGAATATGTCCTGTAGATTTCCCTGAAGAAGATGCTCTAATGTTCAAATCATCTCCCAGAACTCCAAAAGTGCCCCATAGAGGGAGGGAGGAAGGGAGGGAGGGAGGGAGGGAGGGAGGGAAAGAGAAAAATACAGAGATCTTTTGAGGAATTGTTATTTCATAAAGGGCAGGTGTCTGTATATTACAGACTGGGTGATGATGTAATTAGAAATGAAAACAGACAAACATTGAGAGTATAATGGTCAGTTATGGTCTGCCTCTTTTGTCTGTCAAGACAGCCACTTACAGAGACTGACAGATGTCACTTTGAGTTGTGACTTGGTTACATGTTTACTTTACCTTAATAAAACTAACATCAGAGAGTAGTTTATGTTCTTAAACACAGAATGGGGGAAAGTGTGACAAATGGTAAATGTGTAAAAAGTTAATATATTCTACATAACAGTAGTCTTGTAAATTGCACCACCATCAAGAGGAAGAGAGAGAAATGTACCCAGATCGTTGACTAGATAACGGTCGTGTTTCAGCAGACTCCTGTAGAAGGCTGATTTCACTTCTGGCCCTCCTGACTGTAAGACATCGTACAAGTTTATCATCTTGTCCTGGCTGGTCTTGGAAGTTTTAATATTAGAGTACGCCTCATCAAGGATCATGTCATTGCTGCGCAGATCATCTGCTATAGGCATCACCAAGTGGACCCTCTGGATGAACTCAGCCATGTGTCTATCCACAAAATCGGCACCTGATAGTCAGGTTAGAAAAGAGAGAGTTAAAGTTATCAAGCCAATATTAGAAAATCACACTTGATTCCCACATTCACAATCACGTAAATGTGGCCCTAAGTGGACAAGACTAAACAGGTACGAAGCTGGGAAGTTTTGTTTATAGTATTTGTCCATGGAATATCAATGGTGTACTATTAATGCTCTCTAACAGTATGATTCTTGCTACCTTTATGTCATTTATTATCATTACTCACAATGTGAATCTTTTAGGACGCCTTTTGATTTCATAACTACAAAACATGGTAGACAAATTATATACAGTTGAAGTCGGAAGTTTACACATACATTTAGGTTGGAGTCATTAAAACTTGTTTTTCAACCACTCCACAAATGTCTTGTTAACAAACTATAGTTTTGGCAAGTCGGTTAGGACATCTACTTTGTGCATGACACAAGTAATTTTTCCAACAATTGTTTACAGACAGATTATTTCACTTATAATTCACTGTATCACAATTCCAGTGGGTCAGAAGTTTACATACACTAAGTTGACTGTGCCTTTAAACAGCTTTGAAAATTCCAGAAAATGATGTCATGGCTTTAGAAGCTTCTGTACCTGTGGATGTATTTCAAAGCCTACCTTCAAACTCAGTGCCTCTTTGCTTGACATCATGGGAAAATCAAAAGAAATCAGCCAAGACCTCAGAAAAAAATGGTAGACCTCCACAAGTCTGGTTCATCCTTGGGAGCAATTTCCAAATGCCTGAAGGTACCACGTTCATCTGTACAAACAATAGTACGCAAGTATAAACACCATGGGACCACGCAGCCGTCATACCGCTCAGGAAGGAGATGCGGTCTGTCTCCTAGAGATGAACGTACTTTGGTGCGAAAAGTGCAAATCAATCCCAGAACAACAGCAAAGGACCTTGTGAAGATGCTGGAGGAAACAGGTACAAAAGTATCTATATCCACAGTAAAACGAGTCCTATATCGACATAACCTGAAAGGCCGCTCAGCAAGGAAGAAGCCACTGCTTCAAAACCGCCATAAAAAAGCCAGACTACGGTTTGCAACTGTACATGGGGACAAAGATCGTACTTTTTGGAGAAATGTCCTTTGGTCTGATGAAACAAAAATTGAACTGTTTGACCATAATGACCATTGTTATGTTTGGAGGAAAAAGGGTGATGCTTGCAAGCCGAAGAACTCCATCCCAACCGTGAAGCACGGGGGTGGCAGCATCATGCTGTGGGGTTGCTTTGCTGCAGGAAGGACTGGTGCACTTCAAAAAATAGATGGCATCATGAGGAAGGAAAATGATGTGGATATATTGAAGCAACATCTCAAGACATCAGTCAGGAAGTTAAAGCTTGGTCGCAAATGGGTCTTCCAAATGGACAATGACCCCAAGCATACTTCCAAATTTGTGGCGAAATGGCTTAAGGACAACAAAGTCAAGGTATTGGAGTGGCCATCACAAAGCCCTGACCTCAATCCTATAGAAAATGTGTGGGCAGAACTGAAAAAGTGTGTGCGAGCAAGGAGGCCCACGAACCTGACTCAGTTACACCAGCTCTGTCAGGAGGAATGTGCCAAAATTCACCCAACTTATTGTGGGAAGCTTGTGGAAGGCTACCCAAAACGTTTGACCCAAGTTAAACACTTTAAAGGCAATGCTACCAAATACTAATTGAGTGTATGTAAACTTCTGACCCACTGGGAATGTGATGAAAGAAATAAAAGCTGAAATAAATCATTCTTTCTACTATTATTCTGACATTTCACATTCTTAAAATAAAGTGGTGATCCTAACTGACCTAAGACAGGGAATTTTTACTAGGATTAAATGTCAGTAATTGTGAAAAACTGAGTTTAAATGTATTTGGCTAAGGTGTATGTAAGCTTCCGACTTCAACTGTACAAATACAGCAATTTTTGTTGATCCAAAAGCAAATATGTCACATTACCATCTGACGACATGGCAGCAAACTAAGAATGGAGAGAAGCAGCTTGCTCTGGAGAGGGAGAGAGAGAAAGAGAGGGAGAGAGGGAGAGAAAGAGAGGGAGACAAAGAGAGGGAGAGAGAGGGAGAGGGAGACAAAGAGAGGGAGAGAGGGGGAGAGGGAGACAAGGAGAGAGGGAGAGGGAGACAAAGAGAGGGAGAGAGGGAGACAAGGAGAGGGAGAGAGGGAGAGAGGGAGAGGGATACAAAGAGAGGGAGAGAGGGAGACAAGGAGAGGGAGAGAGGGAGAGAGGGAGAGGGAGACAAAGAGAGGGAGAGAGGGAGACAAAGAGACGGAGAGAGGGAGGGGGAGACAAAGAGAGGGAGAGAGGGAGACAAAGAGACGGAGAGAGGGAGACAAAGAGAGGGAGAGAGGGAGGGGGAGACAGAGAGGGAGAGAAAGAGAACATTACAAGTTACCTTTTGAAACTTTAGCAGTACAAAGAAAGAGGAAATGACTTGATGTTCCACTTTCATTCTTAACAGAGCTACATGTATCCAAAATTAGTATACCATAAAAGTTATTTGTTGGCTCCCTATAAAGACACTGTTCATCTTCATTTCAATCATTTGTAAACTGTGTTTATTTTGAACATAAAACAATGCATTAAACATTTCTCAAGGGTAGAAAAAAGCTTATAGGCTATCCCCTACAACTGATAAACTGTATGTTCTTTACGTTCACTTCCTTTTTCATCTCACTAATCTTCTCTCAACAATGTTAACTTTTTGTCTCCAGATTATGTTGTGGGAAATAACCACTATACTTTATTACAAATAAGGTCTTACAGAGTTTTTGTTGCATCAAGAAATTACTTTATTAAAGTTTTCAACAAAGCCGATACCAGTCTGCAGAGTGGCACCCCGTTCTGTTTTCCTCACGTCACATTATATATCATCATCCCCCACTCTTCTAGCTCTAAATCCCTCCCTCTTCAGTTTCCCGCTCTTTATCACTCCACACCCACTTCCTTTGTCCCTGAGGACGGCTGAACTATTACTCAAACCAATCACTCGCTCCCCTGTCCTGCACACACACTCATGTTTAGTTTAAACATGACAAGGCCCTAAATTCTTGCATCATACACAAACCTCACCACCTCATGCTGTAATCAATCGAGAAGATACCAAGGAGACAAAGGTCTAGCCCAAACTCTATTCAACCCTGGTGCCGCTCCCTTCACTGTGTTTGAAGAGAGACAAAAGGCCACAAGCTAGTTTCAGTCTCTCATCAGATAAGACAGCCATGGATTTAAGTAAGAGCAAGCAATTTGACCCTAGGGCAGATTTCCTCTCTACTCCCCCACACAGTGAAATTAAATGACCCAATACAATTCCTGGCCCAGTAACAAACAATTCTAACTTTATGCTCTTGATTAACCCAGTTCTACCTCATAGTCCATTAAACTCTACAGTTCATTAATAATAATTCACCACATATCCCTCCTCATGGGATTACTAATCCCATAACCTTACAAAAGTATGTTATGTTTATGCTATCAATCACCATCCTTGCATTCAAAGTTATACTCATAATGAACAATATTAATATTTCTACCTAAACCAATTCCAATATAAGTGTTAGTATCCTAACACATTAAAACTAACGTAGCGTTGTTTTAGCCATACTACCTAGGACATGTTTAAGAATAATATCAATATCTTTAACTCACATAACTTCATTCAGATCAATCAGTCAGCTTACAATTCATAATCATACCAACATTAATTACCCAAAAACAAATTTAGAATGACAATTCTTAGTTAGTCACCTTGGCTCCATCATTCAAAGTTAAAACTCTCACCTTGACACATATTGACACTGGCATACTGTATAGTTATATTATCACAATTCTAACATGACCTTCCTCATAACGAGAATTACAACAGATCAGTATCCCAATGCATTCCTAGTCTAAATTACTATAAATTTAGCAGTGTATACTACCTCCTCAATTTAACATACTACCTCAACTAACACTCCCTTCCTCTACCGGCACTCAATCTTCTGGCGTCCTCCTTATGTCCTTCAGATAGCTTCATAGTTCATCTTGGATTGCCCATGGCAATGCCCCAATTCCAATGTCACACCTGAGCCGCCCTACCTCCACCATCATTCTGTTTTGTCCATTTTGCCAACCAGTATACCCAAACTATGAAGAATGTTGTATTGACATAGATCTCTCTTCCTGCTCCCCCCACATGGACTCCTGTCACATTCTTGAGAGAAAAGGCACAAAAGAGAAGGCAATTGTTTATTTTGATTTTATGCTGGATTCAGGTCTCCTGGCAGAGGTGGTGTCGGACAGGAACGTCTTCAACGCCTTTGTTGCTCCTCTTCAGCCGGGTAGAGGTTTTTTGGTTTTTATTGAGCTTTACACCGTTCTGGACCGAATTATCTCTGCTATGCATTACGACACCATCCGTAGTAACCTCAGGAAAGGACAGATCATAACAGTTTAGTTGAGTTAATTTCCAATCCAAAACATCCCTATTAACATTGACTATATGACAAATCATTATGTTTCACCACTCATTCTTAATACCCATTTCTAATACTTGATCCTGCTGCCTGATAGATTTTTCTTTGAGGGGTCCCTGTATTCCAAAGGCTATCTGTTTAAACGCCCCCTAGTTTTACATTCTCCCTTGAATTCTCCCAAATTATATAACCCAATTGTTTTATTGTAACATTCCTATATTTCCTCATAATCTATTTGATATTACTCCGGTGTTTCCCTTTTTCTTGTTCCTATTCTAACAATTGCTTACAATTCTCTCCTCATCCTGGTTGATCATAAAATTGTTTATAGTTAGAATTTCCTAAATATTACAAAAGTTGTGATTGAATCCTAGCACACAGTCCTGGTAACTGTGAAGATTTTGAACTACTGTTAATTCTTTAAACGGAGATGTGGTGCATATTAGACTATTTTCTTTATTTAATTGTAATGTAATATATTGTACTCATCTATACCAATCATTGTTTAACGGTTCCTTCCATTCCCTTTCTTCTGTATTTGGTATGGCTCTAACATGTACAGGGTTTAGTGCACTTTCCCAAGGAATAACTACTCCAACAACACTTCCCCCTGGAACTCTAACACTAAGTACTACATCAAATTGTTTATCTAAGTCTTGAACTGTTATCCTTATGTCTATGATCCATCTGTCTTTTTATTTTATTATCTTAAGGTCACCATTACCCCATGTGATTTCCCCATACCCCTTGTGCTGGTTCTTCCCACACCAATAACCATTTAACCCTTGTATTTTAATAGTGATCCCTTTCTGTATTTTAGTTATGGTTCCTGCATGTGCAGGAATATACATTCTAATCCTGTCTATATCCCTTCTATGTCTTGTTCTTCTGCTCTTCACTATTATCAGTACCCCATTCCCCTTATTCTCAGGGAACTAGTCAAGTGCAAAGAAATCAATGATGGGGATATCTGGTGCATCTTGAATGTCTTGAATGTCTTGAATGTCTGGAATATCTCGAAGATCTAGAAGGTCTTGAAGGTATTGAAGGTCTCGGTGGTCTCTTAGTCATCTGTTCCCTCACTCTGGTACAATAGTTTAGATGATACCCGATCGCGCTCCCCTCTATCCGTACCGTCGTTGGTGTAACCTGGACGATGATGTATGGTCACTTCAGCTGTTAACCTTCTTCCGTCACAAGGGTCTCCGGATCAGCCAGAGTCCCTCTCAATCTATCGACATCGGTCTGCGAAGAGTGTCCTTCTATCAGCCTACCCATAAGGAAGCTCGGAGTTACTGCTGCAAGGACACACAAGCACAGACACACACAAAAGACAACAATGCTACCCAATGGCTGAGGTTCGAACACTCCTATAGTGGGAAACATGGATCTAAGTATCTGTCTCCGCCACTTTTACCATCATTGAGGTAGCCAACAACACCTGGTACAGGCCCCTCCACATAGGGTCTTTCCAACTCTTTCTTCCGTAGTCTTTTACCATCACATAGTCTCCAGGACGCAGAAAATACTCAGATTCTCCTACTCCGTTGGACAGAGTTCCCTTCACCCATGGGAAAAAATCTTAAGAACATTGTTAGGTTAGGTGAGACACAATATGCTACTTATGTCCTCTCATCCGTCAGGAGAAGCCTTGAGATTATGAAGCGCACCTTTGCATATCTTACCACAAAAACATAAAAAATATTAAAACCATTAAAAACCATTAAAACCCCTGTAAGCCCAAAAATCATTAAAACACCATTAAAACCCCTGTAAGCCCAAAAATCATTAAAACACCTGTAAAACCCCTGTAAGCCCAAAAAAACAAAATAGTTAACACCTTCCCCCCTTTGGACACATGCATCACATCGTGATTCATGTGTTCAAAAAACAAAACAACAACAATATTGCTTGTTAAACCAAAAATAATAACTGAACTTAAAATGACAACCCTTGATGATATCTTAACCCAATTTCATTCCATAACATTATTCAAGGTTATCTCTCCTTCAAGACTAACTCTCTCATTTCATCCTTGTCCTGTTTGGAATTATATATAGGATGAATGCCAAATTATATAGTTCTTCACAATTCCTTATTATATTCAACCCCTAATTCAGCATGCCTCCAAGATTTACAGTGTGGATGATCAGGTCACACTATAAAGCCAGGACAGATTGCAGAGGTCATTGAAATCATTCAATTAATTGTTCCATCAAATAGTATACTACTCATTAAGAACCGTCAAAACATTTCATAAATGTTGTATCCCAAGTGTACAGTATGTCTTTAGTACAGCTCTTTTCTAAATAAATCACACGTATTTACTTATCTCTCAGTAAATAAAAGCCCAAATTACATGTTTGCCCCTTTAAGATATTTCACTTCCATCCCGTGAAAAAAACTAAAATACAAATAAAAATCCTATACAGCTAACATTTCATACTAAGTGGTTTGTTTGTGGTTATTTGAACACCATATAGTAAAACAATAAACAAACAAAAAATGTCCAGGCCTTATTTATAGTCTCAGAAAATATTTCAAAGAAAAGAGAATCACTCATTTAGTTAGTTTCCATTTTGATACCTCTTAATCAGTCCACACAATCTAAATTCGAAATTCTCACTCTCTTGCCACATCTCCTGATCCCTCCTTTCAGACAACCCTCAAGAACATCACTTGTTACTGCTCCCTTCTCCGGTGAATTCCACAATCCAGCGCACATAAAACGAAATAAAATCCCATAAGATTTAAACCCCTAGGCTTTTCCCTAGCCGCACTGCTACCACTCAATCACCCCCAACATGCTTCGTGACGTCGAAAACTCAAATATGCTATCTCTTGCCTCGTTGGTTGCACTTCCCCACATGCCCTGTGGCCCACCTACTATAAAATCCTTTACTAATGTGATGATGTTTTCGCCCATTAGCGTCATCATCATTCGACACCCATAACACTTTACTACAATCCATAACACTCAAATTCAACCCCTCTGGCGATTGTTTAAATGCAGCATGATACACCATTTGACTATTTGTAAACCTCATTCGCGCTGTCACCCATACATACTGTCAATTTACATTTCACCTTTCAGAATTTATCTTTGACCCTCGGAAGGATTCTTTAACCCCACTGAATGTAATACTTTTCCCTCTCACAAATACAGTCAATTCCTCAGTGTAAGGAATCAGTGATATTTGATCCCAAGTATCTATTAAAATGTTGTTTGAGACGTGGTCTCCTACATCTCCCTCATCATTCATACTGTAGGGGATTTCCATCAATCCGTGAAGAAAGACTCTCAATCAAGACACATCAGACATTTTAATGTTTCATTAAGTGGAATATACACCTATAACATAACAAACCCATAACCACTTTCCAGTATTCTAATCATTTCAACTTGCTGCCTTGATTTTAGTAAAAATATAAATTGTTGTGTAATCAATCCAGAACCTACAAAAAGTTAGTCCTGTCCCCTAGTCCAAAATAACAGTTTATACCTAAATGTGATTGTTCTCCTCTCCTTGGTGTGGAAACCTGCTGCTTCCTTTCCTCTTCTTCTATCTCTACATTCCCTGTTATTGAGACTAAACCTGTGACCTGAGAATACTGCCCCCCTTCGGTGTATGGTGGTGGTGCCTCCCTTCTGTGTATGGTGGTGGTGCCTCCCTTCTGTGTATGGTGGTGGTGCCTCCCTTCTGTGTATGGTGGTGGTGCCTCCCTTCTGTGTATGGTGGTGGTGCCTCCCTTCTGTGTATGGTGGTGGTGCCTCCCTTCTGTGTATGGTGGTGGTGTAGTTAAACCAGCCTTTTTTGGTTCACTCCCTCTCTCCATTTTCTCTCTTTCTCTCTCTTCTAATATTCTTCTTATTTTTTGTTCCCTTATCTTAGTCAGTAATGCTGGTTCAACTCACCACAATATCTGTCTCTGAGTCATGTTTTATGGTGTCATGAGGGTCTTCTACTCCAAACTACTAACTTCCTGAGTACCCCCAGAAATATCCAGTTTAATCCTGTCCTCATTTCACGTTTAACCATATCCTTGACCTTGACCCTTTTTAAAACTTTGATAAACCTTGTCAAAATCAAAATGCATACTGTATTTATACAAATAAAGAGATCCTACTTACGGTGCCAGATAACTTATTTTGCTCTCGCTAATGTTGCTAGCTTGAATGAGGATATACTTCCTCTGAAAATGGGATGGGTTAGAGGCATGTCTTAGAAGTTCAGGTCTACCAGTAACACTAACAATGCTGGAAGTTATTTACTGTACTAAGAGAATTGAGAATGTAGAGAAGTCATACGCCCTTAATCTAAACCAGGAAGGTAGAAACCCAGTATGAGAGAGAAAACAGATGTACAATACGCTGTAGAGTAGCTACTGTACATAAAACAGCAGGCCATAAGGCCCTATTCAGTGAAAAACGATAACCAGAATAAGTCAACAAGTTTCTATGGACAATGAGAAAAGCATGTTTGAAATAATTATACATTCGAGTTTCTTTATTTCACTCAGTAGGCCTGATGTTTGTATTGTTGAGTGAATAACATGAGTCCAAATCTGCATTCCTGCAGGACGGGAAGATTGATGATGATTTTGACTCATCCCAAAAAAACTGATATCTGGGTTTCATTGAGAAGAGACCAACTGTCTCTAGTCCACTATTCTGCTGATGAATACTCATTTCAGCAACACCTTCATGAAAGGTTATCTAAGGGTTCAGATAGTATTAAGAGTACTCACTCCAGTGCTACCCTGGATCATGCCTGTCCTGCATTGACATCTGCTGGCCTTAGGAGGACGATACTATACTGCCAAGAGAAGAGTCCTACTTTGCTGTACATGGCCTTGAGGTCAGAGACGGAAGAGGAAGCAAGACATCACACTCGCTCCTTTGTTTCTGGTTTACATACAGTCAATGAACAAAGCAGACCAGACCCAGCTGCTAATGCATTGTTGCCTGTGGGAGAGCCACCCCTTAAGCAGCCCGGAACTGTGACAATTATTTTCAATGGTAAACGGCCTGAGTGGGAGATCTTCATTCATCCATCATCTTTGCTTGAGGCCTCTAGGGCTGCGCTCAGGAGAGTGGAATGATCTGAATGTTGTAGATAGACATTTTTTGCATAGAGCTGGCATCATTCCCCATTCTACACTGAACAGAAATATATAAACGCAACATGCAACAATTTCTAAGATTTTATTCAGTTACAGTTCATATAAGGAAATCCGTCAATAGAAATACATTAATTAGGCCCTAATCTATGGATTTCACATGACTGCGCAGGGGCGAATGAGTTTTTCCCCACAAAAGGGCTTTATTACAGACAGAAATACTCCTCAGTTTCATCAGCTGTCTGGGTGGCTGGTCTCAGACTATCCCGCAGGTGAAGAAGCCAGATGTGGAGGTCCTGGGCTGGCGTGGTTACACATGGTCTGCGGATGTGAGGCCAGTTGGACATTCTGCCAAATTCTCTCAAACAACGTTGGAGACAGCTTATGGTAGAAAAATGTACATTAAATTCTCTGGCAACAGCTCTGGTGGGCATTCCTGCGGTCAGCATGCTCCCTCAAAACTTGAGACATCTGTGGCATTGTGTTGTGTGACAAAACGGCACATTTTACAGTGGATTTTATTGCCCCCAGCACAAGGTGCACCTGTGTAATGATCATGCTGTTTAATCTGTTTCTTGATATGCCACACCAGTCAGGTGGATGGATTATTTTGGCAAAGGAGAAATGCTCACTAACAGGGATGTGAACAAATTTGTGCACAACTTTTGAGAGAAATAAGCTATTTGTGCGTATGGAAAATGTATGTGATCTTTTATTTCAGCTCATGAAACATGGGACCAACACTTTACATGTTGCGTTTATATTTTTGTTCAGTATACATCATTGGACAGGAAAAGTCGCAACGCTCGCTCACTATAAAAAAAATTGTAGTTTTATTAGACAAGTTTAAAAGATTGACGTTTCGGCCTTCAATGGCCTTCTTCAGAGTAATCACAATGGGAATGGACAAGTTCATATAGGGCATGGGAACACAATTATGGAGAAACTCTCTTCAGCTGGTGGTGCTAATGAGAGACAGTGTGGTGTCTGTATATATAGCCTCCCTACTGTCACTTTATTTTATTGTATATATAGCCTCCCTACTGTCACTTTATTTTACTTCTGCTCTTTTTTTCTCAACACTTTTTTGTTGTTGTTTTATTCTTACTTTTTTGTTTAAAATAAATGCACTGTTGGTTAAGGGCTGTAAGTAAGCATTTCACTGTAATGTCTGCACCTGTTGTATTCGGCGCATGTGACCAATAAAATTTGATTTGATTTGATTTGATTTGGACCATACAGGTTGGTACTCAGGGTGTGGTGTGCTGTGGTCAATGTCTCCACCTAGTGATGAAAAACAGAAGTAAAACCAACAAACAACTGGAAAACTGGACAAGCTTTTTTCAACTACAGTAGGTGTAATTGATATACAACCATTACTATATCATTTGTTGAATATGTTGGGTATTGAAAAATAAACAACATGGCTAAGCAAAACTAGGGATGACAACAAAACACTTCAAAAGCTTAGGCAATGACAGAGAACCATGTCTTTTCTACATAATATACAATATTTCTGCACTGTATTCACATCTGAACATTCTGTAAAGTCGAACTCGACCCAGATGGATTCCATAACAGCACAGTGCACACATTAATCATCTATGTAATTCGTTTGTATTCTGAACATAAATATGTTAGATATTAATCATCCCTTAGTATAGCAAGTTGGTGGTATATTAAAAACACATTGGATCCATAAACCTTACTGAGCCTTGTGATAAGACCTCTTACCAAAGGTAATCATAGACTTATAAGGGTTGGAAGCAGCTGTTAGAAGTCTTTCTCCATAACAAAGGTCCCCAAAATTCTGAAGGTCAAAGGTGAACACTGTGCTTCACTAGGTAGTGGTCTGTGACTGTGTTACTGCACATCCTGACAACAATGCAGTGGATTGATAAATCCAACGCTAACATTCACAATTGTGAAATACAGTTCTCATGACAAAATGTAAATCGTTTGGAACTCGTGAGAGCATGTAAGCATGCCATTATCATGGGCAATTACAGTAAAGGAATGTAGGACAAGAAAACGATCACACTTTTGAGCAGTGTGCATCATATCTGAAGTGTGCTGAGGATGAAATTAACAAAGATACACTGTTAATAATGTACCACAACAATGATTGGTCATAAGTCTACTATATTTTATCTGCATGCTTCATATTGAGGAATATACTTGAGTTTGCAACCACAGGGTAAAATATCCAGCTATGCCACTATGATGAGATGCTCACTTATGTGTTGTTGAAATGTAGTGGACACACCTTGGCTTCATGCCATTTTGTTCTTCAGAGAAGGAATGGGACATCTAGCTGACGTTGACCACTGAAGTTATGTTGACAAATCAAGAGTTCATTTCAGTAGACTTTACACAATAGACACTGTCCATCGCAGTTCTAAGTATTTTAGAAGCATTGCACTTTGGCCTTCATACCTGCTTGTGGGTAGTTTGAATTCAACTGTTTTTATTATGTGGTCCTATGGATTCATGGGTCTACCATAAAAAAAAATATTTTGTAGTTTTTCTATGCATGAATTTCATGTTACTATTTGAGCATTGTTCACACATTTGCTAAAAGAAACAGTCACACAATAACCATTCAAAACAAACAAAGTTATGGCAACTTTAATAGAAATGAGTTTAAATTACTATAACTCAATTTTTGCATTAGTCATTCTTCATACAAAAAGACAATATTAAAAATGGCTACAAAAAAAAACATACAATTACAATCTGAAAATCCTATAGAGGGGGACATTTCACTGGGGAAACTTTCAATAAATGAATGAAAAGTACAAAGTTGTTTGGTCATCAAATGCCACATTTTGGCACAATACATATATAATATTACACAGGCTTGCTGCATAAGACAAGATATAATAAATATACAATATTCTTCAAGAATAAAACAAAAACAACAGATCTCATGACTGCATAACTTGACAACACATTCCTTCATATTTTCAGTCCACATAATGGTTGAAAATGTGGTCCAAATGGACCAACTACACTTGCAACTAAGTAGTCAAACAGAAATAACTTTACACTTATGGTATGCAAAATATCCATACAATTGCCTTGTTAGCTACATTTTTTACAGGCAGCATTTAATTCTGTCTTTTAACAATAAGCTGAAGGGGGGAAAATATGAACATACAGGTATATATATATATATACACAAACAAAATGTGACATCTTCCTCTGACAATGCGCTCTAAAACCTGCTCATTCATTGGTATATTGGTCCAAAATGTTCAGGAGATATTCAATAACAGACTGCTTTGTCTGGCAGCATCTGTCTAATTGGCCTCTCAGCCTTCTATTACGACCCTACTTTTTCACAGTGATGTTGTACGCAACAGGTCCTCTAAATGTGAACCCCAAGTAAAATGTGACGTTTTCATTGTCATAGGGCACAGAGGCTGCTTTCAGATGAGGAATAGTGAACTTCTTCTCTTTTGGGCCCTCAAGGTAGACTATCCCATCTTCTGTCCACCCAGACACAGTCCTGAGCAGTTTTTTCATCTCTGGCATTTTCCACACCTCCCCACTGAACCACTTCATTCTCTTTTCTGAGATGGAGAGGACCTTTGTAATCGTTTCAACCTTGCTCTTGTGGACAATCTTGTCCCATCCACTTCCATTACTCAGAAAAAAGTGGGTGTAAATCCTTTTCTTCCTTTGTGGTATATCCTTCATTTTGGTCCAGTAGCTTCTTTTGAGGTACTCAACAGATGATAGAACAATGTTGTATTTGGTCTCCTTTTCAGGGTCAGTGTCATGATCTTCTGGCCAGAAGAGTAAGATGAGCAGGAACAGAGCACTGGACAGGCACTTCCGTTTCTCTGTTGGGAACTGCTGACTGAGTTTCTGAAGGTCTTTCAGAGCAGCCAACTTTGGAGATTGGGTTGTAAGGCAACTCAGAGCAATATGAGCTGCTATGTAATTGACAAGATCCATTTGATCCAACCTGGCCATCAGAGGGTTGCTGGGGTAGAGAGATATGATATTCTCTAGGACTTTGACTTGGTCTCTTTCTTTCTGGTCAGTCAGAAGGGAGAAGATCGAAGTTATATTCCCCCCACCAAGCCGGTAAATGATCATGCGTTTCATGAAAGGAGTTAAACTCACAGGGTTCGACTGGCACAGCTTTGGGGCAATACCGAGAGAGGCATCACTGAAATATTTACCATACTCAGAAGATTTTCTTACCAACCATGTCATTGGATGGCTTATTTTCATCTCAGAGCTTTCAATCGTCTCCTCCTCATCTGCACTGATGTCTGTCTGGAAATAACTCAGGTCTTCCGAGATCCACTCCAGGGCTTCATGTAGTGTCATTTGAAGGCCTTTCAAATTGCTGTGAAAATTCTCCCAGGGCTTCTTCACTTCCTCAGGAATGTAATCGGTGAGAAGGTACTTCATACATTCTGAGTGGCCATACGTTTTGCTTGAGAAAACACGCAATGAGAATACGAGCTTCAACAGACTGCAGCCAACTTCAACTGCAGCAAAAAAGCCACTGTTGTTCATGTTTTCAAGGTCCGAGATAGCAGATTTCTCACATTCTCTGAAACACTCCATTGCTTTCAGCGCAGTTTCAACAGCATCTGCTGTATTTTCTGCCGTTTTTGGTACTTTCTCAATTGCTTTACACTTGGCGTTGAACCATCTTCTGTATACCTGGCCTTTTGTGTCAAGAATGTAAGAGTTGTTAGGCATTTGTTTTGCTGCAATCTCTGCCCAATCTTTTGCCTCTTCAAACTTCTCATGGGAGTAATTCAGGCGAGCAAGTTGCTGAGCAAAGAATGCATCTTTGTTGAAGCGTTTGTATGCCTCCTTGAGGAGCTCGATTGCCTTGTCAGGGGTTTCCTTTTCACTCACATGTTCAATGAGAGGAGAGAAAAAGCTGTTTGATTCATCACCTTTACTTACTCTGCAACGTCTCATGAACAGGGCTCGCAAAAACTTTGCATAATCTTCTTTTCCAAATCTGTGCTCAAAAAGCACATCCTCGTGGAGAAGATCCATGGCCAACCCACTTTGCTGCTTTTGGTCACCGAGGAGCTGCTGAAGGATTTCCTTTGCAACAAGTGGATGAATGATTCGAATTGATTCAATGTGTGTCTTGTCATCTCTAAGATGTATAAAGACAAGTTTGGCCTGCTCACTCAGTGATCTCTCAAAAGCATGCTGGCGGAATCGATCCATATGAATGGTGAATAATAGCAGAGCTTCGCAATGGGACTGGGAAATGAATGAGTTCTGAACATAAGTGTTGAGCAATGCCACATACCGAATGAGCCGAGTGACAACTGCTTCATGATCGATGCCTTGGAGCAAATGTTTCACAAATTGCGCAACATACTCAACAATCTTCTGGTGTTCAAATTCTTCACTCATCAATACGAATGTCAAAATGAATTCTGGCTGGTACTGTTCTTCAAGCTGCTGCCGTTTCCCAGCAAACTGTCTCTTCTCTTCTTTTGATAGTTTGTGAGTGACAGCTACATTCTGCAATGGCGAGTCCTTGCACATCTTCTCTGGGTTATGTGATCGTCTGCAGCTCAACAGAATGAAACACGGTGTTCCTTGTTTGATTTTCTTAGTGTTGATGGCAAACTCCAATTCATTCCTCATCTCATCAAGGTATTCTTTGTCACAGTCCTCTATCAACAGGAGCACTGGGAGACATTTCTCAGGATCTTTTTCCTCATACTCTCGGAGTTGAACAGCATGTTCAGATACAGTGGCTGCTGAGTATGACAGCTTCACAACAGCACATCTTAGGTCTTTCCTCTTGTTCCACAGCACCTGCCTTCCCACTGTGCTCCCACCGCTTCCTGGGTGATGGTAGATGTTGATACTGTTCACAGGTCTGTCTACACCCCATTTCATTGTGTCAGTGAGAAGTTCGGAGACCTCCCTGTATGCATCCCTTTGAATCACTTCTCCAACAAACTTCTTCTCTGCAAGCCAGAAATTCAACCAGGTCACTCTTCCCCCGTGGTAAAACTGTCTTTCAATGTTTTCTTTTTCTGCTTTGATGTAATCGTCGCTTGTTTCATCACAATGATTGACACTCAGGATTTCCAAGGAATACATCCTTTCCTCCTCACGAGTTTCAAGAAGGCACTGTCCTTTCAGGTAGATAGGCAAGTGTTTGGTGTCTCGAGATGTTACAGGTTGGATTTGCTGCAGCGTCGCATCAACATGGCTCATTTTCATCCCGACAACACTGGAACGGTTCACAGTTTCTGTTCCACATGAACCCTCTGCAAAACTTTGCCATTTCTGATAGTTGTCCTCAGATTCTGAGATGCAAATGATGTCTTCATGACCTTCCATATCTGTGAAAAACTCATAGAAGGTGTGCAAAAGTGGTTTCTCAACTGGGGAGGTGAGAAGGAAGACCACAGTGAATGTTCCTTTTGGCAAGATCTGTTTGCAGATCAGTGACACGGATTCCCTGAGGAGTGTCATCTTCGTTTTGATCCATGTCATTTCATCAGAGGGGTTTTCATTCCCTTTGTAATCGCTTCGTCCATTGCAAAAGATCCAGCTAGTTTGCTCAAACAAATGCAAATGGCTCACAAAATCGTCAATGCTCATACCACTTGGTATTTTGTAGTTCTGCATGAAATGTATATTTGCAGCATGGTGCTGGATGTATTTACTGCACAGTCCTGACAGCTTGGAATCTGGGTCGAAGTCGAACACACAGAACATGTTCATGTTGAGCAAGAAGTCAATGTTGCTCAAGTCATCTGGTTTGAACTTGTTAGTGACAAGAATGTACCATTTCTCCTTTTCAATGAATTTCTTGCCACTGGTTATCAGCATGGTGAGTTTCCTTCCAAGGTCTTGGCAGATGTCTGGGGTGTTAACATATCGACAATGCTCAGCCTCTTCTCTTCGGCCATCTCTGTCTCTGACTCGCTGGTAGAAGTCATTTTGATCACTCACTGGCTCGGTTTTTGATCCTACCCTGCGATAGATTGTTTCCTTTTCATGCTCAATCTTGTTAGAGGACTCTTTGAAGTTCGGCAGACGAACAGAGTACACTCGGTTCTTAACAATGCTTATGGAGGGAACAATATCAACCTCCACCACGTATCTTTGTTCTGTGCTATACATGTCCATGACCTCTATAAACCGAGGTGGGCGAATGCACTGTCGCACATGCTCACTGTCAGAGAGAGAGAAACTCTTCTCAATGTGATCCAATGCATCAACATATATATCTTTCTCAGAAACCGGAACACCGATTATCTCGCCATGCACATAGCCTGCATCATCCCTACTGTCCATCACACCAAAGTGTATTGTGCCATTTGATCTGATATTCATGCAGCCACTGCCGAATTTGAGAACCTCTTTGGCAAATTTTGCCTGTAGTCTTGTGCGGTTCAATTTGGCAGCATTGTCAAGTGACTTGTACTCATGACAGGGAGAGATCAGATCAAATACACCAGATTCAGGTTGCAGAACACTATGTTTGACATATGTGAAATCAATGCCTTCTTTGTCAAATGGCCGTGGCTTGCAGTCTCTCTTTGTGGTTAACACATTGTCCTCAGATTGTCCTTGATGAGTTTGTTTCTCTTCCTCTGAAAGACCTTGATCTGTCTCTGGAATCTGGTGAGCTGATCCCTGCTTCTTCTTTTTACTTCCCTTTTCACTATTATTGTTGCTACTTTGAGGCTTTTCCTTGCCCTGAGTTCTCTGTTTGGTATCTACAAGCTCATTTCTCTTTCTGATGATCAACAGAGCTGGCCCCGATTTCATTCCAATCTCTTTTCTCAGATAGTCCTCAGTCAGTACAAGGAGGATTCTCCCATCTACCTCTTCCTCATAAAGTTTGTTGATGTATTGCTCCTTCACTCCAATAGTTCTTAACCAGGAGCTCACGTGGGAGTCAGTCCATTTTTCAACAGGCAGTTCATCAAGTTGCTCTGCTGTAGAATAAAAAATAGAAACATAAAATAACAGTGATTTATTACTTACACTACCAGTCAAAAGTTGACACACCTACTCATTCAAGGGTTTTTCTTTATTTTTACATTGTAGAATAGTAGTAACCAAAAAAGTGTTAAACAAATCAAAACATATTTTATATTTGAGATTCTTCAAATGGCCACCCTTTGCCTTGATGACAGCTTTGCACACTCTTGGCATTCTCTCAACCAGCTTCATGAGGTAGTCAACTGGAATACATTTCAATTAACAGGTGTGCCTTCTTAAAAGTTCATTTGTGGAATTAACTTTTTTTATTTCCTTTTTAATGTGTTCATGCCAATCAGTTGTGTTGTGACAAGGTAGGGGGGGTATACAGAAGATAGCCCTATTTGGTAAAATACCAAGTCCATATTATGGCAAGAACAGCTCAAATAAGCAAAGAGAAATGACAGTCCATCATTACTTTAAGACATGAAGGTCAGTCAATACGGAAAATTAAGAACTTTGAACGTTTCTTCAAGTGCAGTCGCAAACACCATCAAGTGCTATGATTAAACTGGCTCTCATGAGGACCGCCACAGGAATGGAAGTCCCAGAGTTACCTCTGCTGCAGAGGATAAGTTCATTAGAGTTACCAGCCTCAGAAATTGGAGCCCAAATAAATGCTTCACAGAGTTCAAGTAACAGACACATCTCAACATCAACTGTTCAGAGGGGACTGTGTGAATCAGGCCTTCATGGTCGAATTGCTGCAAAGTAACCACTACAAAAGGACACCAATAAGAAGAAGAGACTTGCTTGGGCCAAGAAACACGAGCAATAGACATTAGACCAGCGGAAATGTGACCTTTGGTCTGGAGTCCAAATTTGAGATTTTTGGTTCAAACTGCCGTGGCTTTGTGAGATGCGGTGTGGGTGAACAGATTATCTCTGTATGTGTAGTTCCCACCATAAAGCATGGAGGTGGTGTTATGGTGTTTTGCTGGTGACACGGTCTGTGATTTATTTAGAATTCAAGGCACACTTAACCAGCATGGCTACCACAGCATTCTGCAGCGATACACCATCCCATTTGGTTTGGGCTTAGTGGGACTATCATTTATTTTTCAACAGGACAATGACCCAACACACCTCCAGGCTGTGTAAGGGTTATTTTACCAAGAAGGAGTGATGAGTGCTGCATCAGATGACCTGGCCTCCACAATCCCCCGACCTCAACACAATTGAGATGGTTTGGGATGAGTCGGATGGCAGAGTGAAGTAAAATTAGCCAACAAGTGCTCATCATATGTGGGAACTCTTTCAAGACTGTTGGAAAAGCATTCCAGGTGAAGCTGGTTGAGAGAATGCCAAGAGTGTGCAAAGCTGTCATCAAGGCAAAGGCTGGCTATTTGAAGAATCTCAAATATATCTTGATTTGTTTAACACCTTTTTGGTTACTACATGATTCCATGTGTTATTTCATAGTTTTGAGGTCTTCACTATTATTCTACAATGTAAGAAATAGTAAAAAAGAAAAGAAAAACCCTTGAATGAGCAGGTGTGTCCAAACTTTTGACTGGTACTGTATATTAATGATGATTTTATATTCTACTAATACTTATCATTACACCAATATCTCCAAAACAGTTTCTTACCCATTATTCCACTTCAGTCTACGAGCTCACTGCTGAGTAGGGTCTTGCATGATCAGTCTGAGGAAAATTGTAACTATTAATCATTTGTCATCTTTTATTTTGCAAATCAACCACATGATCTTAAAATAGCACTGCTTGTTTTTCTACTGCGTGTTGCTCAGTTAAACATATTTGACATTTAACATAAACTACAAAAGTAGTACAGCATTTAGTAGGCTGTGAATATAAAACAAACCGTTCTTGTGCTGAGTGTTGCAACAGAGGACAGACCATTTTTATGCGCTACGTGCTTCAGCACTCGGCGGTCCCGTTTAGGGCTCTGGCAGTCATGACATTTCGTCAGCCGAAGATTGTCAATGCAACTAACTGCCGGTCTCACGGTAATTAACAAACACATTTAGCATCTCCTGGCTTCTATGCGTCGCCTACAAGCCACTGACGCAGACCTTTGGAACATCTACATTTTAAAAAGTCTAATAAAACCATAGACTACACCATCACAATAAATCCATTATGTATTTTAGACAGGTCTAAAGAAACATGATATGAAGAAAATGTAGTCTATTTCAGATAAACATTATAGCATACGGAGTTGTGTTAGGTCCTGATCTGGCTATGTCGTATGGCTGTGGGCTACACTAGTTGATTTGGCAGACAAGATTTGCTTCGAATTCTGTGGCATTATTTTATATTATGACGAATACAATTGAACATATAAAATAATAAAATAGAAAGGATGTTTTGTCCAAAAGATTTGAGGGAGTGCGCACATGCGGCTATTCTGTGTTGAGCGCTTAACAAAGAAACAGGTCTTCCTATATGCTTAATTTAGAGTTATTTATGCAGCTTTAGTTGTGATCAAAACATATAGCCCAACGTTTATATTTGTCATATATTCTAAGGCTGCCTGATGCGACTAATGATGAATATAATTTTTTTGCATGAAAGGCATGAGCTCTGCTTTGTTATTTGCGCAGGCTGCACACATTTCATCAGTCTCTCATTCACAATTTGACAAGCACTTGATTGTACCTCAAATTTCCCGGCGGCATCAACTTTGTGCGGCCTTAATGCCCCCTTGCAGCCATTGTGCCCTTGGCCGGAATATAATAATTATAATTCCCTTCTCCTGGCTGCATGCTCCGAAGCACCTCTCTCTCACATGGCTCTCTCAGATAGCTCAATTCTTATTAGCCAATGCCTGTTATGTGATCGGGTCTTTCTCACAGGCTACAAGTGAAGACAGACACATCGGGGACGCAACTGCGCGCGTCCTTATCCAATTCCGAGGCGCACATTGAAGATATTGGAAGAACTGTCCACATTTACTTTTCATCAGCCAACAAGATGAGTAGGCCTAATGAACAGCAAAAGCACTAGCCTATGTCAATCTACTATCCCACATAGTACAAAAGTTGACCTATTCTATTAAGTGCAATAAAAAAATATTCCAAACATAGTTCTGGGACAGTTGTGGGATGCGATAGATCCCAAATTAATACAGCCACTAGCATCAAAAAACCTTTTTTAAGCAATGAGGCTGACACAACAGATCAGAATGTTTAGCTTAAAATGTTAAATAAACCATTAGGCTATTTCTTCACATTAGCATTGCGCACACGGCAGTAGGCTATAAGCGCAAATGTTCCAAAATGCAATCAATTAGCGGGAAAACACCACTCTCAAAAGTGACCGCAAATGCGATTATGCATGTAATGCTGTTATTATAAAGGTGTAACTTTATGGTGAAAATAATCTTCCCCAAACTTGAAACTCATGCATTGCATATGTATGCAAGTTAGGCTCTACACCCGTTGTAAAGTGGATGAATGTGTTTAATTGTAAGAAGTTATTTGGCCACTTTAGTTGTGATAAAACCTTATCAAAACATTTAGAACTATGGGCTAGGCTACGTGAGGTGCGCGACAACGATTTGAAAAAGTCACAAAAAGAAAAGTGCATGCGCTGTTTCTTGCCTTATTGCACACAAGCTAGGCATCATTCACAAGTGATAATATACACTACATGGCCAAAGGTATGTGGCCACCCCTTCAAATTAGTGGATTCAGCTATTTCAGCCACACCCGTTGCTGACAGGTGTATAAAATCGAGCACACCGCCATGCAATCTCCATAGACAAACATTGGCAGTAGAGTGGCCCGTACTGAAGAACACAGTGACTTTCAACGTCATAGGATGCCACCATTCCAACAAATCAGTTCGTCAAATTTCTGCCTTGCTAGAGCTGCCCCTGTCAACTGTAAGTGCTGTTATTGTGAAGTGGAAACATCTAGGAGCAACAACGGCTCAGCCGCGAAGTGGTGGCCACACAAGCTCACAGAATGGGACCGGCAAGTGCTGAAGCGCATAAAAATAGTCTGTCCTCGGTTGCAACACTCACTATCGAGTTCCAAACTGCTTCTGGAAGCAACGTCAGCACAACTACTGTTCATCGGGAGCTTCATGAAATGGGCAGAGCAGCTGCACACAACATCTAGTGGAAAGCTTTCCCAGAAGAGTGGAGGCTGTTATAGCAGCAAAGGGGGGACCAACTCCATATTAATGCCCATGATTTTGGAATTAGATGTTTGACAAGCAGGTCTCCACATACTTTTGACCATGTAGTGTATCCTTCACAATTGATAGGCTAATATTGTCACCCATCCGACTGTTCTTGATTTGATCTTGTCTTTACATATACTAAATAATATATGTGTGAAATTTGTTTTGATTTAGAATGGACCATTATCATGCACCTGTATTAAAACAGGGGCAGGGGGAAAAAATACATGTCATCTATGCACTTAAATAGTGAATGGAGGATGGTTTTTGCCATGGTTAACTTTCATGCCAGCCTGGTAGGCTATACTCCTGTTGTAAATATAAGCAATGTGCTTAATATTAGGAAAGTTGTGAAATAAATATAGTAGGCCTAGCCTATAGAAAGCTGATGGGATCCTCTTTTTAATAGAGGCCATCACTCTGTTTTCTCACGCAATTGCATAGCCTATAGAAATGTTGCGCAACATGAGCTCATGGGCTCTCATTGAGTGTTTGATTACATTTTCGATTAAATTTGCATTGATGTCAGAGTGATTAAAGCGAAAATAGAGTGCTGAGTACCAGGCAGTTAGCAAGTTTGGTAGGCTACTAATGATCAAAAGCAGCATCAGAACTTGGAGAAGCCTAATTACAGTGACTAAACGGTCAAGTGGAATTTGGCTGCTGTCATGACTCGTGACCGCCGGTGTGTCGGTAATACGGTCACCGTAACAGCCCAAGTCCCGTTCTGTGAGCTTGAGTGGCCTACCACTTCACGGCTGAGCCGTTGTTGCTCCTAGATATTTCCACTTTACAATAACAGCACTTACAGTTGACCAGGGCAGCGCTAGCAGGGTAGAAATTTGACAAACTGACTTGTTGGAAAGGTGGCATCCTATGACAGTGCCACGTTGAAAGTCACTGACGCTTCAGTAAGGCCATTCTACTGCCAATGTTTGTCTATGGAGATTGTATGGCTGTGTGTTCGATTTTATACACCTATCAGCAACGGGTGTGGCTGAAATAGCCAAAACCACTGATTTGAAGGGGCGTCCACATACTTTTGTATATATAGTGTAACTAATGCCATTACCGCGATTCATTATTTTAATCGTTTGACAGCCCTGAACAAAAAAAATAAAAGATACGTATTTTTACAGATGTTGAAAATGTATTTTCAATGTCCAGCAGTTGTCTTTTTAACATGTGTAAATTATGTCTTTTAAACTTGAACTTAGAACTGAAAATTAACGTGACTGCTATGTCAGACAGAGAAACCTTTTCAATGTCTTTTCAACATAATCTCTCTCATTGGGGTCGGTCAAAAAATTATAGTAAAAGACAAAAAACTATGCCTATGTTGGTATGAATGGTGCAGATCTCTTGTAAAGGGACACCTTTGCACAGTGCCCAAGACGTTAGCCAAACCTCTGGTGGAATGAGCCCCTCAGACCGTCCGGGGGCTGTAAACCCTTGCTATTATAAGCATATAATAGCCTCCACTATACAATGGGATAGCCGTTGATGAGAGGGGCCAACCTTTGCAAGGGGGCGCCCAGGAAACGAAGAGTAGGTCACTCTTTCGCCATGCGCTCGTTCTATCCACGTAGTAGCGCAACACGTGTACTGGACATAAATGATGGAGACGCCCTTCTTCTGTAGAGTAGACGGGCGGCGGGTGGAAATCAATAAGCTCCAAGGCGATACAATTGTAATTGCCGCTGACCTTAGGCATAAAGGCGTGCTTGGGTAACAACGTTACTTGGCGGAACCCCGGGGTAACTGTAGGTATGAATGGTGGACTGGAGTACATGCAGCTCCCTCACTCGCTATGCGGAGGTAAGGGCAATCAGCAAAGCCATCTTGAAGGAGAGGCTTTGGGTAGTCTAGAAGACTCCGAGAGCCATGTCGCATTCAGATTTTCCTCCTCACAGGCCATGCCTGACGGGCCACGGTTTCCTAGAGGGTGGAAAATCACTCTGCATGCCTGGGTCAAAAGATCCCTGCATAATGGTAGTTACCAGGGATCAGAGTCTGGTCACCGCTATTTTACGATTGAGGGTGCAAAGGCAAATATAGGCAATGGGCCGAAGCCCGATGCCGGAAGTGTCATTCTCAGTGATCCTCTAGGCAGCGATTGGCCACACCTGAGATGGTGGATGTCACCAACCCCAGCATTCAAGAAGGTAAGCATTGAACGTGACCGAGTGCCCCCTGTTGGACAGGGAGAGGTATAGTCTGAACGACATGCGGTCTTCAGATGGTGTAGCCCAGTGGTCACCAACCAGCTTGTGGTTAGCCCACAGCGCCGCTACGCTCATATACATTTCCCGGAATTGCTGACAGTGTTTCATGCAAAACTGACAGACTTAATTCACGCTTTTCTGTCAAAATAGTCTCATTATGGTAACAGGGCAGACAATACGACTGTGGTGGCATACATTAATCGCCAGAGTGGCACTTGCTCTTTACAAGGCATTCCTATTCGATCACCAAACATTCCTGTAGAAAAAACAATGATAAAGGGTTGCTCTCCTTTTCTTTACTGTGTTGTGCTGTTGGCGTTAGGTGCACTTGATTCAGAAGCCCTGCGCACCGGGTAAGCAATGTGTCCCGTTTTTTAACCATTTAATTTATCTGAAAAGACTAAACTCTGCCTACCAGGCGATCTGTGGCTAAATCGAGTGCGTCTACTGCGCTGGCCAATGGGATAACTCAAATCACCTTGCCTTCAGAGCCAAGTTTGATACTAGCCTACGTTAGATTGAATAACTTTTAAAACCATGACCACAGACAGAATACAGCAAAGAGCTGCTGTTTTTGTGAGTTCATGTTTAAGTTATTCAGCACTGTCTTTATTCAACAATATTTCATAAAACGCACTTCTCCCTAGTTCCACTCGCGCTGCAATACATGAGCAGCCAAGTGTATTGATAGACATGCGTTTTATTATTATTAGCGTCGTGTCTATTTTAATATCAAGGAATATTTCACTTCCTCTGGTCTTAGGAACAACATGAATTTGTGCATGAAGAAGATGCAATACTTATCGACTTTCTCTGGTCAGTCTCACCCGAGGAAAGGAAGGGAGCAGGGACCGTGGGAGATCTGACTGGGGGAAAAAAAATTTGAACAGTCATCCAACTCGGAATTCCAAGTCTAAATACCCACATGCAGGAATGCACCGAATTGCGGGCTGTAGTTGCACCCTATGCAGGAGAGGGGCTCGCCTCATTCGCCACTTGACCTGTGTCTCCAACAGACGCTGTGTGATTGGTTACTTTTAAAGAGTGTTGCCATGCCCAGGCGTATCCCAATAGTGAGACATTGAAACTAATATTTGAAAACCTATTTCAAGATAATGAAGCTGTTAAAATGTTTAGTTGATTAGAAAATCACAAGGGAATTAATGCAGGCTGGGCACGGTTCCAACTAAAAGGGCTCAAGCCTATTGGTTATATTTAATAGATAGTATTGTAAAATGTAAGAAATAAATAAAAATGTTAAACATAAATAAATTCCGTTTAATAAATTCCATCTGTAGTCTCCAAGAAAAGTAAATATTGGTCTTACCAATGGGCGGGTGAAGATGAACCAAACGTTGGCGGGGATATTTCCTCTTTGGAAATAAAAAAGAGGTTTGAAACAATGTTAGGTATTCATGCCTCGTTTTTTCCGACAGCAGATAAACTCCAACAAAAGTGTTTCACCTGACAGAAATAAAGGGATAGGAATATATTTTGCACTGTTACAACACTCTCGACAAGCGTAGACTACGGTTGGTATAGTTCTCGTCAGAGTGTACCATTGCGTACAGAAATTATGTTTAGCTCTTAATACGCCTCACATCGTTTGTTTTAGAAGACTCGGTAAGATAGAAAGGTAGCCTAGCGGCTAAGCGCGTTGGGCCAGTAACGAATCCACGAACAAGGTTCTTAATTTAACCCTAATTGCTCCTGTAAATCGCACTAAAATCTATAGAAGCCTCCTCTTTCCACCTGGTAGATTTCTGCTGCTGTACTAGAGATGGGTGGTGTCGAATGCTAGAACGTTCCGTCCTTCCCGGTGGGTGCACCCGATAGCGGAACTGTCTCACATCATAGGAACGACGTCATGAAGGGGCCGCTTATTATGGGTAAGTTTCGTTTAGGAGAAAATGAGTTATCGGTGCCAGCAAGGCAGCCACTGGCAAGGTGGCATGGACCCCCCTCTGGCTTGCAGTGGAAGTCAGTTACATAACAGGCAACACTTGAATTTATTATGTTTGCTTAGTCCCAAGAAGAACTGAAAAATGTAAAGTTCAAAGTCATTTTCACTCAAACAGGAATATTTTGTTGGCAATGCAAAAGGAACATAAACTGAACAAAAATATAAAAGCAACATGCAACAATTTCAACGATTTTACTGAGTTACAGTTCATATATTACAGTTCATATAAGGAAATCAGTCAATTGAAATAAATTCATTAGGCCCTAATCTATGGATTTCACATGACTGGGAATACAGATATGCATCTGTTGGTCACAGATACCTTTAAAAAAAAGTAGCGGTGTGGATCAGAAAACCAGTCAGTATCTGGTGTGACCACCATTTGCCTCATGCAGCACCACATCTCCTTCGCATAGAGTTGATCAGGCTGTTGATTGTGGCCTGTGGAATGTTGTCCCACTCCTCTTCAATGGCTGTGCGAAGTTGCTGGATATTGGCGGAACTGGAATACATCGATCCAGAGCATCCCAAACATGCTCAATGGGTGACATGTCTGGTGAATATGCAGGCCATGGAAGACCTGGGAAGACCATTTTTCAGCTTCCAGGAATTGTATACAGATCCTTTTGACATGGGCCATGCATTATCATCCTGAAACATGATGGGTTTTATTTTTTAATTGGATTTGTATGTGATGAATAGCTTGGAAGGAATGCATTAATGAGGAGCACTGTACTGATATGGATTGTTTCACATAACAGGCTGATAAGAACACTCTCTCTTTGTTGTCTGTGAAACTGTCCTTGAACATGGCTACAGTGGATTTTGTGTATTTTCGGTGCTGACTCCGCAGGTTATTATCATAGCAACTATGCCTGGTAACAAATGGAACGGATTGGCTGAAATGGAGTCTGGACCACACTCAGTCCTTTGCTCTGGTTGGCCAACAGAAGAAGTGGAGGCTTTCTGTCAGAGTATTTGAAGAAGAACTTAGAACAATGGATTAGTTAACTGAGTGCCCTGCGTGGTATTTCAGTGGACCCGTATATACGAACCTTCATACTTATCATACATACATTTTGCATATAATAAATTAAGCTTGGATTGAAGATCTCTTGATTCTTATTCCAATACCAGATTTGAATTACGCAATTTCTAACAATTGGTGACCTCCGACTGTGATCTGGTAGCGGAACTTCCCTTCGCTGGAATTCACCCAGCCTATTGGACATCACTGTCATCGAACCGTGTTTCACAAATTGCCCGGGCTTCTATAAAGGTAAGCAAAACACCTATTGTAATATAACTGAAGTTTTGCACATTGGCTTTATCCAAATTAATTTTGTGAAGCACCTGTTTGATGTAAGTGAACCCTATTCTACTATAAATAACAATTACAGTATACTACTTCGATTTCATAATGTATTATGCAAATGTTTGATAATTGTGATGGTTAAACCCATGGGAATTAGAGGAGGCTGTGTGCCCAAATAGAGGAGGCTGTGTGCCCAAATAGAGGAGGCTGTGTGCCCAAATAGAGGAGGCTGTGTGCCCAAATAGAGGAGGCTGTGTGCCCAAATAGAGGAGGCTGTGTGCCCAAATAGAGGAGGCTGTGTGCCCAAATAGAGGAGGCTGTGTGCCCAAATAGAGGAGGCTGTGTGCCCAAATAGAGGAGGCTGTGTGCCCAAATAGAGGAGGCTGTGTGCCCAAATAGAGGAGGCTGTGTGCCCAAATAGAGGAGGCTGTGTGCCCAAACAGAGGAGGCTGTGTGCCCAAATAGATTGTGTGTCGATTGTAAGTGTGTCATTTATGACTGTGTGACATATTTGACTGTGTGATAGGATTATGACTGTGTATTGTGAGTGAGTGTGATAACTGTATACTACGTTTAACTGTGTAATAACTGTGTACCATTTTGGCTGAGAATACAAACAATCTTTTAAAACAGTAAATAATGAGAATTACAATTAGGAAATAAAGTATAAATTGTACGTTAACAAAAGACACCCATAGGAGGTACTTTAAATAAATAGGCAGTGCGACGCTATGGCACATATCAGTTCAGACTAGATATGACTAGGTTCAAAGGAGACACTTAAAATTCTTTAAGACAGGGGTGACGTATGCATGAGAGTGTGAATGATAAACCTGTATACCTTGATAGAAAACTAATTGTGAATCAAAGACGTCTGTGCCTGTCCAAATTGTATACATTTGGGGATAACTGTTGGGTTTGTGGTTGCTTAAACCATATAACCCGTTAATAACAATTAGGAACATAAAGCTAAAGTGATGAATGACTAGTGTGACTGAACTGAAACGTTTGAGCTGATATGATTGAACTGTGGCGTTTGACCCTGCAAAATACTGGTTAAACAATTAGACTGAAATAATTTGGTTTATCGTTTCAATATAAACATGCACCAACTTTAACTAATTAGGTGGGAATGATTTGATTTAAATAAATAGATTAAAATACTTTAAATAACGGCAGAATATTTGGAACACCAAAATGAAAAACAGCTCTTCAAAAGAGCCTGCTCTCACTGAAAGCTGAAGAGAGAGTTGCGAGGGGAGGGGCTGGAGACAGCGAGAGTGTGGCTTTTGAAGAGTCAGGAGAGAGAGAGAAGGGGGGTGATTTAGATTGATACAAACAATTATTGATGGGTTAGGGCTGGGGATATCTGTATTTTGTTTTATGTGTACTACCATCTTTAGATAGATAAAGTAGAGAGTATTTATATTTGTATTTTTGGTCATTGAGTTAAATTCAGTGGTCTAATAATATTACCTTTACCCATTTGCGTTTTAAACTAAAAATATTAGACCAATAACATTAAAAGCACTTTTTATACAAAATATTGGAGTCAGTAAGGTTTTAAATTACAATTAAGAATAAATAATAAAGTTCTTAAAACAAAAGTATAGATACAACAACATTGGCAAAAATGACAGATAAAGTAATTAAAGTGTTGAAATCCACCCTCGAGATAAATGGGGGAAAAGACGGGAAGGAATGGAAGAGGAGAGGAGAAAAGTTATACAAAGAATGGATAGCAGATGGATGGATAATGGCAATGAATGGAATCCCAGGGGAAGGAGAACCGAGGACAATACTGACGGCCCTGAAGAAGAGAACAGAGAAGGCAGTAAGTGAGTGGAAAGAGGAAGGAGAGCCCCTCAAAGGGAAGTCCAAAGACGCGATGGAGAAAGCCAGGTTAAAGGAGCGGATTGGTTTGGCTATGTTGGAGAAACTAAAGAAAATGTGGGAAGACAAAGCACCACCAAAGATAACAAATCGGTTGTATCCAGCCCTGCCATCGGCCCCACCACCGTATGAAAACCCTCCAAAAACAATGGCACCAGTGATGGAACTGACTGGGCAGGTACAGTATCAGCAGAAAGACGGCGTGCTGCAGGACACATGGGTGGGTGAAGAAGAGGTGAATAGACGAAGAGGTGATATCGAACAGATATTGAAAACTGCACGAGAACTGAAAGAACAGATTTCTCAGCTGAGTAGACTGGATAAAGAGGAAGAAGACTCAGAGAGAAGTACAGAGTACCGGGACTTGTGTCGAACCGGAGCAAGTGAGAGAGAGAATGAGGAAATAGGAGGTAGAAGCACAGCCAGTTCAACCATTTATGACAACAATGCAGAATTAAAAAAGGAACTGAAAGTACTGGAAAAGCAGGTGAGAGAAGACAGAAAGGAGCTGGCACTCACATCACTGCAAAGAACACCAGAGCCAAGGGGGGGCCATTGTATTGATTTGGGAGAAGAAGAGGAAGAGTATGAAGACGTAAAGCAGACAAAAATGCTCAATGGAGCTTTTCAAGGAGATATTTGGGATGAGGAAGGGCCTGCACAACGCACACGGGCCAAAACTCAAGGGAGAGGGGGTAACTGTGGGGGTCAGTATCCTCTGAGAGAAACAACAGTGGGAGCTTCAGTATACAAACCCTGGCCACACAGGGATGTGCAAACTCTGGTTGACAGTTTACCCCAGCCTGAAGAATCAGGACACAGGTGGGTGAAGGCTTTTGAGAGCCTTACTGCAGCAGATGAACTCACCATAGGGGATATGGTGGCAGTGATGAACAGGTGCATGGGAGATCATGAATGCAAAGAGATACTCATACAAGCAGGCCTGAGAGGAATAGTAGGAGCAGCAACTGGTTTTGATCG
The DNA here is from genome assembly GCF_964263955.1 of Coregonus lavaretus. NCBI lineage: Eukaryota > Metazoa > Chordata > Actinopteri > Salmoniformes > Salmonidae > Coregonus > Coregonus lavaretus. The sequence continues at coordinate 29,338,790 of NC_140015.1, read as the reverse complement.
ATACCGAACTGTCATATGGGATGCAGTTAGAAGGAAGTATCCCACTCAGGCAAGGCCAGATCTCATGAGAACACTGACGCCGAATGATGATGAAACCATACCAGCCTACATGAAGAGGGCAAAGTGCCTCTGGAGACAAGCATGGAATGAAGAGCCCACCAAAAATACAATGAGTCACCTCTTCCTTGCAAACTGCCTGGGGGGACTCCCAGACCAGGCCCGGGTAGAGTGTGAAAAGGTTGTGGCACTCACAGCAAAATCCATCCCAGAGTTCACAGAGATAGCCCAACATCATGTGGAGCGATGGAGGGAAGGCAAGAGGAAGGAGGAAGATGAACTAAAGCAGCTACAGAAGAAAGTTTTGAAAAAACAACTAGCTGAAGACAAAACAGGCAAACAGATGGTTGTGACCAGTACCCCGAATCCACAGGGTGTGCCAGGTATTGATCCAGCTGCAGCCGCGGCTGCTGCAGTAGTACAGGCAATGGCTGGGATGATGGCACCCCAGATGATGGCTCCTGTGGGGCCAAATGGGTATTTCTCTGTCGGGATGTACACAGAACCAGATTTACCCCAACATCCTGGCTACGTACCCCATCACAGGAGGTGTTTCAACTGTGGCAAGAACGGACACATGGCTAGAGACTGTTGGTCACAACCCTCAAACTTCAAACGACCAAGAGGACGAGGTTATGGAGGACAGCAAGAAGGGGGTGGGCCCAGATACCCAGGTCAAAGGCCAACCTGGCAAGGCGCCCAACAATTCCAACCACAACCAGCACCCCAATATCCTGGAGGGTCAAATATCCAGCCACAGCAACTACCCAACCCTGAAATGCTGCCAAGTATGTCATGGATGGGAATGCAACACCCCAACCAGGACCCCCAATGAAGCTGCCAAGAAACCCAATCTAACCACACCACCAACATCTACTCATTTCCACCAGGGTTAGAACCGGTAGTGTTATGTTTAATTGGAGGAAGCTATTTGTGGTTGTTTTTCAAATTGGTTTTTCAAACAAAAAACAACACACCTAGTATGATATTTATAAAGCCTTGTTGTTTAAATTTTGGGGGGTTTCAGCAGGTCAAGGGTGATAGGTCTTGGAGGATCACGCACAGTGAATTTTATGGAGTTTTTTAGCTTTTGGCTGAGTTTGGGGTATATATGATTTCTTATGAGAATGAATGTCATGAGGATTTAATGAACACTTGGGATAGCTAACATTTATGAAATATTTAGAATAATGGTAATGTTTAGTATACTATGCGATTAAACAGTTCGTTAAATGATTTCAATGGCCTCTGAACTCTGTTTTAACATTCTGGTGTTATTTTAATCATCCACACTAGTAAATTCTAAAGGCATGAGAGGAGGACTTTAAGATAGTTTATTTTACTAAGTTGAGGGTAATTTAATATTGACACATGGCCAAATCATGTGTCAAAAAGGGGGATGGTTGGATTAAATATTAAATATATACGAAGGAGAGGACAAAATACTTTTTAAAAAAAACAAAAAAACATGTATGATAGTTTATTAACCACACCTGTATGTCAGAGGTTTTGTGCCCCATAGGTGAACTAAAGGAGAAGGTGACCCACTCTATCTAACCAGGAGACTGAAGCAGGCCTGGCGGGAAGGGCCCTACCAAGTACTGCCTTTGCCAGCAGAATAGCTGAGAGATCCATTTGGGTGCATGTCACTCACTGCAAAAAGGTAAACCCAGCTACACCTGACGAACAAACACAGAGTTAGGAGAAAGATCCGATCACCACTAGGGTTCGGGGGTTGGCTCCTTAACGAAGATTCCCTTACCCTGTCTGATCATCCCTGTGTGAGTTCGATAGAAGGTAAAGCAATGGGTTGGCCTCTGGCATCTGACATGTTCTCAGGGCGAGGGTGGGGATTCACAGGTCTCCCGACGGTAGGTAGCTGTCTGATTGTGGGGGCCATATTCCTAACACACACGGACCCTCCTGTTTCAGCCAGAAGTAGTAGTTAACCTAACACAAGTTGAAAAGGCATAGGAGACAACTAGACGTAGGGAAAGGGGAAATACTAGGGACTTTAGGGAAGGACATCACCAATCTCCATACACAGTTTAGGGTTGTGAAAGTAGGGAATTATCAGAAAATGGCAGTGCGACCCATATGAGGGTAGGTACTGTCTGAAAGTCTGAATTATGCTAAAACAGATTACAGACCTGACAAGTGAGATATCTTCTTCAACTGGAGAGTCTTATGGTAACTTGCACTATCTGTTTCCCCCGATAACAAAGTCATCCCGACCTGGGTTGCCTCAGTTTGAAGTCACAGGGGATTCTAATTGTTTTTCTAGGACTAGTAAGACAGGATACAGGGTAGGGCCTCTTAGCTCCTGCTCCCACACAGAGAATGTCACAATTAAAAGAGACCATGACTAATCTCTCTTCTTTGTTGCAGCCAGAGGATTTTAGGAACCAAAACCAGACCCGTGCTGACATCTGATGGATGTGTGGTGATAACTGATTGTGAACTCACCTACATATGTAAACAATCAAATGTGTCAGAGACTGGTGAGTTGTCACGTAGAAAGTAGGACCTCCAGGAATCCTTTGATGAAAGGATATATATTGATGGGATCCACAATCAGATCGCAGCTGGGTTTGAATCAAGTATTTTCTGGTGGTCAACAATTAATAAAAATGTAGATTGGATAAATTATATTTAATATAACCAGCAAAATATTTATAAACCACACTCGTGATGCAATAAAGGGATTGGCTGAGCAGACAGCGGCAACCAGCTTAATGACATGGCAGAATAGAATAGCTTTAGATATGCTTTTGGCTGAGCGGGACGGGGTTTGTGTTCTGTTTGGATATATGTGCTGTACTTTCATCTCCAACAATATAGCACCGGACGGGCCCGTGACCAAAGCGCTTGAGTGACCATCACCACGCTGGCGAACGAACTGGTTGAGAACTCTGGTATTGATAGCTCCATAAACGGTTGGTTTGATAACATATTTGGTAAATGGAAAACTATTGTTGTGACTATTCTGGGTGAAGTTATAGCTTCTATGGGTATACTTGTTCTTTGTGGATGTTGTCTTATTTCCTGGCTGAGTGACTGGTTTGGTGAGTACTCTTCTATGGTGGTTACTGGATTTCTGACCCTAGTAATTGTGTTTTTGCTGTTAATGTGTTGTGCTGCTTGCATCGTCCCCTGTCTCAGGAGGTCAGTGGTAGGAGTGGTGCAGGCGTCAGGTATGATGCTGTTGTTACCGGCCCAGGATGATGCGGGTGACTCTGCTACTGACTCTGAGACCAAGCTGGATGATCCATGGTTTGCCTAGTAAAATACATACACGCATTTATTTTCAGTTCTTGCTCATTTATTACCTTATGTTTTTACTAACCACTGTGATTGTTTATTCTTCCTGATGTGAAGGTAAAGGATAAAGGATATTTTTTATTAACATTAAATGTTGTGATTTAATTTCCATATCCTGTTATTCTTAAGGGTGATTATACTCTGTTTAGAGTGACACCATAAATGGTGTCAAAAGAGGGAATTCTAAAATTTCCCTTTAAAAATCTTTAATCACACCCTAGAGTTTTAATAATCTTGTGTTTTGTGTTCACTCTAGGGATAATCCTGTGTTTTATGCTTTATTAATCAAGTTAACCATGTGAATGTTTGTCTTCCTTTATGTGATGGTTTGAACTTCTTTGATGACTGGTAACAGTTTGCAAGTTGGGTGTCGATGGAAGGACTGAAGGACTTTTATTATCAAATTGTCTATTAATAAAAGTGTTTATTTTTGTTTGTATTGTATTTTAATGAGTGACACCCTAGAGGGTGTCAAAAGGGGGAATTGATGGGTTTTATTTTTTAATTGGATTTGTATGTGATGAATAGCTTGGAAGGAATGCATTAATGAGGAGCACTGTACTGATATGGATTGTTTCACATAACAGGCTGATAAGAACACTCTCTCTTTGTTGTCTGTGAAACTGTCCTTGAACATGGCTACAGTGGATTTTGTGTATTTTCGGTGCTGACTCCGCAGGTTATTATCATAGCAACTATGCCTGGTAACAAATGGAACGGATTGGCTGAAATGGAGTCTGGACCACACTCAGTCCTTTGCTCTGGTTGGCCAACAGAAGAAGTGGAGGCTTTCTGTCAGAGTATTTGAAGAAGAACTTAGAACAATGGATTAGTTAACTGAGTGCCCTGCGTGGTATTTCAGTGGACCCGTATATACGAACCTTCATACTTATCATACATACATTTTGCATATAATAAATTAAGCTTGGATTGAAGATCTCTTGATTCTTATTCCAATACCAGATTTGAATTACGCAATTTCTAACAAACATGAGGTGATGGCGGCGGATGAATGGCAAGACAATGGGCCTCAGGATCTCATCTCTGTGCATTCAAATTGCCATCGATAAAATGCAATTGTGTTCGTTGTCCGTAGGTTATGCCTGCCCATACCATAACCCCAAGGGGCACCCTGTTCACAACATTGTCATCAGCAAACCGCTCGCCCGACAATACCATACAGGTGGTCTACGGTTGGACGTACTGTCAAATTCTCTAAAACATTGGAGGCGGCTTATGGTAGAGAAATGAACATTCAATTCTCTGGCAACAGCTCTGGTGGACATTCCTGCAGTCAGCATGTCAATTGCACGCTCCCTCAAAACATCTGTGGCATTGTGGTGTGTGACAACTGCACATTTTAGTGGTCTTTTATTATCCCCAGCACAAGGTGCACCTGTGTAATGATCATGCGGTTTAATCAGCTTCTTGATATGCCACACGATGGATTATCTTGGCAAAGGAGAAATGCTCACTAACAGGGGTGTAAACAAATTTGTGCACAAAATGTGAGAAATAATACTTTTGTGCATATGGAACATTTCTGGGATCTTTTATTTCAGCTCATGAAACATGGGACCAACAGTTTACATGTTGTGTTTATATTTCTGATCAGTGTAGTATGGACAGTACAAAATATCCACCTTAAAAAATAAATCAAATATTAACAAACTATTACAGTTAATAAATGTAATACATTAAATACCTATTCATCTGTCATTCAACTTACAATGGATATGATTGAATAAAACATGTTGCGTTGGATCATCATTAAGGAATATGGGATGACAGAAAAATATATAATTCCTCCATCAAAGAATGGTAAAAAAAACTCAAGCCCATAACCCAGAATGTAAGGTGAATACTTTCTGTAATCATCCTATCACGACTTCAGGCAGAACAAGTTTTAAATGCCTAGTGTGTCAGAGATCAAGCAAACAAGACTTTGGGTGACGCCCTGCAATAGAAACACAATCAGATCACATATTGCCTTGTGCCCGATGTACAGCACAACGCTAACAGAGACTAGATAAAAGTAGAAAAGATACATACATTATGTTTTTACCAGTGTTCAGTTCAAACACCCTTTGGACTATCTGCCCTCGCCTGCACAGGAAGACAGGCACTGAAATGGTATTGATTCAAGAGAGACAAGCCGTCACTAGCAGCAGCAAGCAAAACTATTTCAGGGGCGTCTACCCTCAGAGCTCACATACATAGCACAGTGTTATTTAAAAAGGCACAATGGCCACATCACAATTATCAAGTCATTATCAAGTCATCTCCTATACAAAAATATACACCTCTTTACAGTGAAAAGGCTCATTAAGAGAAATAACAAGATTCCACAGTAAAACTACCATTGTCAACTTTTCTTCCAACAACATCAACAGAAGAATTCCTCCCTTGCTTTGCCAAGTATTTTGTGCCCAACTATACTTAAATACCTCACAATACTTGACATTAGGAGGGACTCCATTGCAAATAAAACTGATTATCTCTGTACTACACAGTACGGCCCCTCACTAGTTCATTTCCACGCTGGCTTCTTGATGCTTCGAGGGACCTTGGGACTTGGGACGGTTCCATTCGGAGCCATTTTGTCTCAGTTGAGCAGGAAAGGCACTTGGTTTGGGCTGCTTCTCCCCCTGTCGGCAGCTCCCAGGCACTGCAGGCCTGGTCCTCACCAGCACAGGAAAGAGCAACAGAGCCCCAGTATATGTCCACTCATAAGGCAACGCTCCTCTTTGCCGCACCCATCCATCACCCCTCGTTGGCTCTCAGGCAGGCTCCGTGTCCTGTGTGGCTGGATGTGGCTCTGGCAGTACGTGTGGTCCAGGTGGGACAGGATCTGTAAGGGGGGTTTCTGACGGTGTGGGGGGTTCTGAGGTCTGGGTGGGCAATACTGTCTGTGGAGGCAGGTCTGGCAGTGTGGACGAGGGTGGGGGTGATATAGGCAGTACTGGTTGGACTGATAATGATGTGGGTGATACTGGCTCTACTGGTAATGTGATTGACACTGACTGTGTGGGTGTTGTTGTGATTGACACTGACTGTGGGGGTATTGTTATGATTGGCACTGACTGTGGGGGTGTTGTTGTTGTTGTTGTTGTGATTGACATTGACTGTATGGGTGTAGAGTCTGATACGGTCACTGACTGTAGGGGTGCTGTGGATGGGATTGTGTTTGACACCATCATAGGCTGTGAGGGTACGGTGTTTGACGGTGTTGGTTCCTCCGGCTGCAACGTGTGTGTCTGCAGCGGGGGTGTGGCCTTGGGCACGGGGTGTGTGCGTGGCCCGGGGTGTGTGTAGGGAGTCCGTATCCAGGTGAGCTGCTCTGAGCTGGGGTAGTAGGGAAGGAAGGACCTCTCGTGTGCACAGGTGTGCATGGCCAGGTAGGTGTGGCGCAGTAGGTGGGGGAAGCGGGAGGTGAAGTAGGAGACAAAGTCATCAGGGATGGAGCCCAGAGTCTCCTGGACCTCTGCTGGTAACTCCCTGTAATGGTGCTTCTATAGGAGGGACAAAAGAGTTTAAGATTAATATAAACGTCCATCTAAATCAGTTACACACGCATCATTTAGCTGGAAAGACACCCATACCTTGTTTCTCATGGCACGGAGAAGATCTCTGACGGACCCTCCTTTATACGACCGGAATTTGCGTAGATCTGCCAAAAGAGACAATACATGCAATGACTAATCCACACAGTACATTCTAATCATTTATCCTAAAACCTGCAAGACACACCAATCCCCTATTCAAGTCTCATAATGCAGCAAGATTGAAATACCTCACAATGTCATGGTTTAAAGTTAGATATCCTATAAATATAGGCTACCTGTCAGGAAATATTCGGCCTACTAGTTCTCCACAAGGCATTAAAACTAAAACATACCACCAAGCTAAATAGTGAAATGACTGTATTATGCAAATTAGAAAAGTAATGAATGCAACAGTCACAGTGAATCTTCACACACCATTTCTTTCCCATACAGTAGCATATTAAATTAGCAAATACATTTGGAGACACTCATTTGAAGATTAGAACAACCCTATGAAACAGCCCTATAAAGATTAACACTCAACAGGAAGCAAAGCAGCATTTCAGGTTGAGATGAGCTGATTTTCCGCACCACGTGCTCTCACCACTGGTGTCCCCCAGGGCTCAGTTCTAGGCCCTCTCCTATTCTCGCTATACACCAAGTCACTTGGCTCTGTCATATCCTCACTGGGCTCTCCTATCATTGCTACGCAGACGACACACAACTAATCTTCTCCTTTCCCCCTTCTGATAACCAGGTGGCGAATCGCATCTCTGCATGTCTGGCAGACATATCAGTATGGATGACGGATCACCACCTCAAGCTGAACCTTGGCAAGACGGAGCTGCTCTTCTTCCCGGGGATGGACTGCCCGTTCCATGATCTCGCCATCACGGTTGACAACTCCGTTGTGTCCTCCTCCCAGAGTGCGAAGAGCCTTGGCGTGACCCTGGACAACACCCTGTCGTTCTCCGCTAACATCAAGGCGGTGACCCGATCCTGTAGGTTCATGCTCTACAACATTCAGAGAGTACGACCCTGCCTTACACAGGAAGCGGCACAGGTCCTAATCCAGGCACTTGTCATCTCCCGTCTGGATTACTGCAACTCGCTGTTGGCTGGGCTCCCTGCCTGTGCCATTAAACCCCTACAACTCATCCAGAATGCCGCAGCCCGTCTGGTGTTCAACCTTCCCAAGTTCTCTCACGTCACCCCGCTCCTCCGCACACTCCACTGGCTTCCAGTTGAAGCTCGCATCTGCTACAAGACCATGGTGCTTGCCTACGGAGCTGTGAGGGGAACGGCACCTCCGTACCTTCAGGCTCTGATCAGGAATACCTGGGATAGGATAAAGTAATCCTTCTACCCCCCCCCCCCCCCAAAAAATTAAAAAAAATAAATAAAAACGTTGTAAAGGGGTTATCCCACTGGCTATAAGGTGAATGCACCAATTTGTAAGTCGCTCTGGATAAGAGCGTCTGCTAAATTACGTAAATGTAATGTAAATCTAAATTTAAATGCTGCAGTCTGGATTGACAGGAAATGCTAACCACATCCACAGTCACTGCATTTTATCAGTGACTAGACTCATATCTCTTCTGCACTCTAGAAACATTAACCGTAACTGGGCAACTATTAATCAGGCTTCAGTATGAAACTGTAGTAGGTCATATAATTTCCTAACTCATTAAATATATACCCTTTCATTTATTAAAGGCACTAGCATAGTAGCAGTGTTAAAACTGAACTCAGACCAGTCTCTTTACCAGTCTACAATGGCACAGCGCACACTCATGACATGGACAAAGTCTTGTAAGAGCAGGTATGTGTCTGTAGCTATAACGGATCTCAGGCCAGTCTCTTACCGGTCTGTAGAGGCACTGTGATGTGTTCCCTCCAGTCCAGCTTCACCACGGCCCGCCCCCCTCGCTCCAGCTGCCTTACAATTGGTCCGTCCAGCGGCTCCTTCTCTATCCTATCACTCACGTCCTACAAGGAAACAAGATTCAATTTGGGTTTTTATTTTTAAAATAAAATGCCGTTATTGGAACATGTTGCACATATTCATCGATGTGAGTTCACAGTTGCATCTCTAGTGCTATATTGATTTATGTAAAACAGCTTTAATAGAAAAGTATTGGATTTGATTGTGACCTGGAAGAACTGTAGCTGTTTCTCCAGGCTCCAGAAGAAGGGGTGTTTGAGCACGCTCTCAGCAGAAGGCCTCCTCTGGGGCTCCATACTCAGCATCTGTTCTATCAGGTCTGTGGCCACGATGTCCTCTGGGAAAGACAAGACCAAACACTCAGTCACTATGGCGCGGTGTTGTGGCAGAATTGGGGTGAGCTGTTGTCACTTCTCAAGGGTTATGTTATTGTTCTGTGTTGGACTGTGATGTTCTGCATTTCATTGACTCCTGTTATGTCTGCACCCTAAAACAAGGCCATTGTGTTCCGGAACTGTTGCTTGTATAAATAACTGTTGTGTAACAATATGATTGTACCTTCCACTATATAAGGGACATACTCTTGGAGCTCCTTCCCTGACTGCGATCAGAGGGATCTACCTTGCAGCTATTCGTCTGTATTAAAGATTCACTATTATAATTATAAATGAGTCTCTGCCTAATCTTTGGATCGAGTTTTCCACAACAGCGGTCTCTGATGTGAAACAACGGATTGGCAATGTTTGGGTTTTGCATTTACACCAAATTGCAATAACATCAGGACCCTATCTATCTATAATAACTCTAATACAGCCTTTACCAAAACTACCAAATGTAAACTTATCGCTCTCTTCTTTGTACTTTCAAAGGCTGAACTGATGCTCACTAGCAAGAAACCACTGTTTCTTAGGCAGTCAACATCCTGGTTTAAATCAAATCACTTCCAAACCAATCCTACACCAACTTTCCCTCACCGCCTTCCTGTGGGTCTGAGAACAGGAAGTGATGTCCTCACCATGTTTGTCGGGCTGTAGCTGGTCCAGGCTGTAGGCTCCCAGCAGGATGTTGGCTTGCCTCTGCAGAGACTTGCCAAAGGGATGACATCCCCGGGACACCACATAGTAGAACACACAGCCTGCAGAGAAGATGTCCACCGTGCACGTCTACAGAGGAAGAGAGAGAGGTTAGGAGTTCATATTTCAATGATGGCATTCTGTTGATGGCTAGAAATTAATGTATTTGATAAAGGCAATATAAGTATGTAACAGTGAATTGCATTCACACCAATTGAAATTAGTATCAGACAGTGTCAGTCACACAGGCCTGTCTTTCATGGCAGCTGCTATCTGTAAAATCAGGACCAGTCATGTCTCCAGTAGAGAGAGAGGGACCACTCACAGGGTTGTCCTTGCAGTCCTCACTGAGGACCTCTGGGGCGATCCACCCCTCGGTGCCGGGCACCCCGGACCTCCTGCTGAAGCTGTGTCGGCCCACCGCCAGCTTCTTACACAGGCCAAAGTCGGATATCATGGCCCGCACCCGGCTGTGGGCGTTGGGCATGGACACCAGGATGTTGTGGGGCTTCAGGTCTCTGTGCACTGGGGACAGGAAGAGTGGAGAAGATCAGATCAGGCTGGAAGAATAATCTGTAACCTAGGGATCTTAGATGTTTACTGTACCTAGTCCAGGTGCAGTAGTCTTGTGATTCATATTGAAAATATTACTGTATGGGTTTGCCCTAACTGTAACTGATATTGAAAAATGGGAGGTTAACCTTTGTTATCTTCATGAAAACCTATATTAAAACCTAGTGGAGGTGCACATCTTGTGATTATTACCTATATTAAGGGAGTGCAGGTGTGCCAGTCCTGACATGGTCTGCTGCAGCAGCATCACAGGCTCCAGTCCATGGCGGTCAAAATCCTGTCTCTCCACATACTGAAAAAGGAAACACAGAGTCCGCAACCAGTGAGTGAGTAAAGGTAACAAGAAACAAGTTTAAGAGGATGAATGAACAAATGAATTAATAGAGAGCGTAAGCTGATAGGTCAGGAAGAGAGAGGCTGTTGTAGTACATAAGACAACTTTGGAGGGCCAGATACATTTGGCTTTGGGCCGCATTTGGCTCGTGGGCCGGGTGTTGCAGACCCCTGTGTTTGGTGGTCAGTGAGGCTGCAGTACCTCTTGCAGTGAGGCGGTACACAGCTCTATGGCGATGTACTGGAACTGCCGGTCCCTCTCGGTGCAGAAGTAGCGGATGACGTTGGGGTGCTCGTCTGACTCACGTAGCAGGTCCACCTCACGGTCAGCAAAGCTGAAGCATTCTGGGAGGATCCTCTTGACCGCCACGGCACGGTTGTCAAACTGACCCCTGGGGGACAGAGCAGGGGAAGGTTAGTAGAACACTCCTAAACAGACACTTTACAAAGAAAGGTTGACGTATTTGTAAAACTTAACATTTATTTAAAATAAAATAAAAAAAGGGTCCCAGTTCTCTAGCCCTCTGCTGAAGTGTGCACTTGCACAGAAATAATGGGGATGCGGCCAAAGAGTTTCCAGAGAGTCTTTATGACCAGTAGAGGTGATTGAACGACTGACTGAGCAGACCTAAAAAAGACACTTCATTTTGTTACAAATGTAGAAACATTAGATTGGGTTGAGACTTACTTATACACGATGGTTCCCTCTGCACCGTGTCCCAAAACATTTTTGGGCCGGAACGTTATCTTTCCAACTCTGACCACGTCAGAGTCCTCATCTGATTAAGCATAAAAAACACATCAGATATTGGAATCAGAAGAGTATCTTACTCTAATTTTCAAAACAATACCCAGGCATCAAGATGAATAGAGCGTTGCTAGACCTAATGTAAGTGTGAGTGTCAGTGTATGTGAATCATTGCGTGTGCCTTTATCAATGTGTGTGTATCCACTTGTGTCCTCCATACCTCCGTCCTCATGCTCATTGGCGGAGCTGCCCAGCTCGGACACAGACAGGTTGGAGTGGTTGGATGCGCGGGGGGTGATGTTGGGGGTGCCGTTGGGGCTGCTGTGGTCTGAGTCAGCGTCCGGGGCCAGCAGGGGAAGGTCGGTCCCTGGGGGAGGGAACTGCTGTCTCCTCAGGAGATCCAGCCTCTCATCCAACTGCCTCTGGAACTGTTCATGCTGCAGCTGCTGCTGCTTGTGAACACTCTGGGAGAGGAGAGATGGAGAGGAGAGGGTATGAGTGTGTGTGTGTGTGTATATAAACCAGAAAACAGGGTCCATGTATAAGTGAGCGATAGAGTGTTCATGTCATATCAGGTATGTGTTATATCTATAACTCAACATTTCAACTAAACTGTGGCCTTCCTTCCTACATTTAACACAGAGCCTACCATCATACTGGAACTAAACTGTGGACTACATTTTCCTCACTCTCATTTTCAGCTTGTTGACTGACAAGTCTGTCCAGCCAGGCAGTAACAGCCACAACCATACACCAGACCACCACTAGGTGTCAGCGCTCCCTCACCTTGGGGTAGATGATGATGAAGGCTACCCAGCCGGCCAGGAGGAAGGTGCTGAAGATGATGGTTGCCATGTCTTTAAGCATGGAGTCCACAGGGGCCTCTACTCTCACCGGTGTGGTCAGCCCCGGCTGCTCCTGGATGGAGGTGACCGCCGGGGGGCTGGGGCCCACAGTGGGGCCGTCTCCCATGTCACTCTCATTCACCTTCTAGGGGAGGACGGGGGGGGGGGGGAAGAGGGAGAATATATTTTTTATACCCCAACAAAATCAAATCAATCAAAGAGGAGAGGTTAGTTGGCATGCTGAAGGACTGACACACACCTCCTCTATGGTCTTCTCTGTGGTGGGGGGGATGACATTGCCCTGCTGGCGTGGGATACTGTCAGGGAACTTCTCAAGGATCTTGTTATGGGCATCAGGAGGCGTCTCATGATGACCTGGGAGAGAAACGCATCCAACCATCATCAGCATCATCACTATGATGATATTCCACATTGTGTGTAATAACATCTATATAACATCTATGTATCTATATAACATCTATGTATCTATATAACATCTATGTATCTATATAACATCTATGTATCTATATAACATCAATAACATATTCTGAATCCTTTAATCATCATCATACTGACATCACTCTCAAAACCACCTTCCATCCTTATTCTACTGCCACAACTGCATTGAAGTGTATGGACAGTGTTTGTGTTCCACATTTGACAACTGACTTTGAGCATCTAGCAGAGGGCACTATAATTACACAATGTGGTCCTCTGTAGCTCAGCTGGTAGAGCACGGCGCATGTAACGCCAAGGTAGTGGGTTCGATCCCCGGGACCACCCATACACACAAAAAAAAACATGTATGCACGCATGACTGTAAGTCGCTTTGGATAAAAGCGTCTGCTAAATGGCATATTATATTATATTATAGACACCGGAGGGCGCTAGACACCGGAGGGCGCTAGACACCGGAGGGCGCTAGACACTGGGCAATGCAAGAGAGGAGTGTTTTCTACCTATGAGGAGCAGGTGGTTCCTCATGAAGTTGATGTGGTTGCGTTCCCTCAGGGCAGCGTTTAATTTGACGCTGGTCCTGTGAGTGATCACACACTCCTCCTCCACGGTCACCTCCTGGCTGTTAGGGCCCTCCAGCATGGGGAAGCTGCTGCCTCGGGGCTACAGGAGACACACAAACCACTAGATTATTATGGATATTTTATTTAACCAAGGAAGTCACCTTGTGATTGACATGCTAACATAGTTTAATGTTGTTAAATGTTGACAGACATGACTACCTCCTTTACTACTTAGAAGGAAACTGAAAATTATTCTCAACATTTTATTGTAAATAGATACAAAATTCCTAGGTCCATTCATAAGGGGTCTTGCTGATACTATCCCATGTTCCTCTGTGCTGCAGTGACCCAGGCCTGAGAGGGGCATTGTGACCTGGGTTGTGGCCAGGTAAACACCCAAACCAACACTAGTGCAGGGTCCCTGTGACTCTTAACACACATCTTTGATTTTGGGCTGTGATCACCTCCCAGAAGCATCCAGTTGTTTGGTGATGTTCTAGATTCTAGATAGATTGTCACGTTTTGTTCTAACACAGAAGAGCCTAGTGTCACTCACCACGACCGTGATCCCATCATGCACCAGGGAGGGCGATGCGTAAAGGCTGGTGGAGTGCTTTCCTACGTAGAGTGTGGCCCTGTGAAGACAACAGAACAGGATAGCCTTAATCTTAGCCTTAAACATGGTTGGGTTAAGAGAAGCCTAATCGTCTACCTTAACCAGGCCATTTATAATAGGGAGATTCTCTATTATACTGTAGACAGCTTTGATTTGAGTCAGAAAACTACACTCTTGGTTACAAACAGACAATTTCACACACACACTACAAGATCACCCACTGAAACTCTTATTTCTCGTATCTTCTGAAAGCTGGTTTAAATAGAAGTACAGAACTGTATTGTGAAACCACGACTGAAAGAGTCCATCTGTGTTGGTTGGATGTGCATCATTTGTTCATAAAGTGATACATCTCTGCAAGTCCTGACTACACCACCACTGGCTTGTGCAATCATCAAACATAGATATAAAACGGATCTTCAATACCCCATCAATGATTCAGAGCCCTGGAATGCATATCAAAGCTCTAACATGACTGGTAGAGTTGGGGCCAACCCCTGTTCTCAGGATGGGGAGATCAAATACTGTAACACATGCTGCTTGCAACATCAACTTATTCAACCCCATCTTACATTACTTGTCAGACTTCAAGAGTTCAGCAAAAGCATTTTCAAAGGGGCCGTTTACAAAAAAAATGCATTGAAGGAAAACAATCAAACAGATTCAGAGTAAATTATTTAATTAATCATCAAAGAGAGATTGAAGTGGCTAAATAAGCATGATAAACTACTTCAATAGGAGTCAAAGGAGAATGGTCTTGGCTGAAATGCTGTGGCAAATGCTCAAGGGGAGAGGCTCTGCTTGGAGCCTTGCTGAGCATAGACTGGAGCTGATAGAAACAAACATTGTGTATAGAAAAGGGCGGGGCTACTGTTCTTAACCAATATATATATATATATATATATATATATATATATATATATATATATATATATATATATATATATATATATATATATATATATATATATATATATATATATATATATATATATATATATATATATATATATATATATATATATATATATATATATGTATATATATGTATATATATGTGTGTATGTATGTATGTGTGTGTGTGTGTGTGTGTATGCACATTCAATGCCCATGGCTATGGGAAGATTTGCATGAAAGTTCAAGCTAAAACAGTAGTCAGCTCTACACTTTAAAATACCCATCCCCTGGGGTATTTATTCTAGAAAAACAATGACATGAGGGTAAAATAGAGACTCTTCCCTGTCGAAAAGTGACAATGAAAAAGTTTCATCCTATTGTCTGTGTTTTTCTATGAAAGCATAAGCCACATACAAAGTAATATCTTAAGTCAAGCCTCCATAGCTGAGTAACTAAAGGGGAGCCACTGTCGTTCACACGGTCTACTTACATGAGCTTGTTCTTGGGCTTCTTCTCCTTGGGGAAGGGATACTTCCACTGCGTGATGCGGCCCACCTCGCCTGACATGAAGGTGAGGTAGCGCAGCGTTTCCACAGCGACGTTGGTGAGCGGCACCTTGCGCAGGCCCTCGCGCTGCCAGATATACATGCCCACCACGGGGGAGTTGTAATTCTGCATCCACTGGACATCACCCGACTCACTGTCCACTGTCACCACCAGCCCGTCACCGTTGGAGACAAAGTGGGCCATCTCTATAAGGAGAGGGGGAGAGGAGGGGGGTGTAAACTGGGTGTACGTATTGCATCAGTACAACTATGTGAACGATGACGTGAGGTGGATAATATATACACATATATAGAAAGAGGGAGAGAGGGGAGAGAGGGAAAGAGAGATGGAGATGTGAGGAGAGAGACGTGAGGAGAATCATATTTAATATTGGTTTCCTTAATATTGGATGATGTTCTATAGTAATATGTTGAGGATTATGACAGTATAAAATCATCTCCCTGGATCTATGTAGTATGAGAAATGCCTTCAACCAGAGAGCAGGGCCGGGACGATATCAGTACCACAATACTCATTAGTATCACGCCTCCCGAGTGGCGCAGTGGTCTAAGGCAGTGCTAGCTGTGCCACTAGAGATCCTGGTTCGAATCCAGGCTCTGTCGTAGCTGGCCGTGACCGGGAGACCCATGGGGCGGCGCACAATTGGCCCAGCGTCGTCCAGGGTAGGAGAGGGAATGGCTGGCAGGGATGTAGCTCAGTTGGTAGAGCATGGCGTTTGCAACGACAGGGTTGTGGGTTCGATTCCCACGGGGGGCCAGTATGAAAAATAATGTATGCACTCACTAACTGTAAGTCGATAAGAGCGTCTGCTAAATGACTAAAATGTAAATTTAGGAAAACAGCCCGATTGTTGGAAACCACCATCATTATGTTGTCATCCAGAGTCACATTCATTTATATTCCAAGCTATTATAGCACACAATATTTTACATACAGCAGGTTTTTAAAAGGACCAAAGAGTGATCTGCTTTGTGTTTTCATTTTTGCCATAGAAAATATATTGTGATACTGGTATCATCACAGTCCTACCAGACAGCATATCTCAAACAACGCAGTCTCTCTCACACACTGCCTGCATTCACTGTCGCTATAGAGACTGTCACTATAGAGAAGTAGTATAAAAGCATGTCTTACTGTATTTGGTGTCATCGTCAGGCAGCGTGGCGGCGTAGTCGAAGTAGGTGGCATTCCAGCGGAGCTCTCTACTCTTGGTGTCGTACATGGTGATGGTGTACTCTGGGGAAGACAAAGGGACAACATTATATACTGTAGCCTAAAACATGTAGGATATGCCAGAGTAGTGAAACTAAACCCCACAGGACTCAACCCATGGTGATGTTGTGCTTTGGGAAGAAATGGTGAGACCGCTCATTACAACTATACAGCCATGCTAGCTATGGTGACAAAACTGGCCAACTTAGAAAAACACAGGATAACATGACAGAAGTCCAAATTCATGTTCCCCCGACAGAGTTATCCCACGTCTCCATGTCTCAAAGCATTCATAGGCTACTTCTTGGACTGCTGCACTGGCAGCCTGACCCTTACAACTGCCATAAATATCTACAACAAGCCACAGACAAGTCATCTAAAGTGACACATAAAAATAAAGTGGATGCCATAGGACACAGGGTATGACAGATCACCAAGGATGGCAGGTAGCTTAGTGGTTAAGAGCGTTGTGCCAGTAACCGAAAGGTCGCTGGTTCTAATCCCCGAGCCGACTAGGTGAAAAATCTGTCGATGTGCCCTTGAGCAAGGCACTTAATCCTAATTGCTCCTGTAAGTCGCTCTGGATAAGAGCGTCTGCTAAATGACTAAAATGTAATAATAATATAATAATAATATGCCATTTAGCAGACGCTTTTATCCAAAGCGACTTACAGTCATGCGTGCATACATTTTTTGTGTATGGGTGGTCCCGGGGATTGGCGTTACAAGCGCCGTGCTCTACCAGCTGTGCTCTACCAGCTGAGCTACAGAGGTCCAGTGGGAGTACAAACGGGCATGGGAAGTAGCGTAGCATTTCCAAGGCAGTCAAGTTGCCCCTAATCGCAGATCTTGGGTCAGATTCACATTTAATGGTTAAGGTTAGGATTTGGGGAGCTGATCCCAGATCTGTAAAGGGGACGTGAATGAGGTGTGGAAAACGAAACCCAGTACAACAGGATCCTGGTTAACATGTCAGAAAGAGAGAAAAGAGAGGCTTTGCATCGACGCCTGACTTTTACATAAGTGCCATTAGCAGGGAGATCTCTCATGTGTCTGATAATCATGTCACCCCAGGTGTCGGGACGGGGGAGGAGGAG
Source organism: Coregonus lavaretus (assembly GCF_964263955.1). Classification (NCBI taxonomy): domain Eukaryota; kingdom Metazoa; phylum Chordata; class Actinopteri; order Salmoniformes; family Salmonidae; genus Coregonus; species Coregonus lavaretus. The sequence continues at coordinate 29,320,942 of NC_140015.1, read as the reverse complement.
TGGGGAAAGAGGGCCTATCCATTGGAACGAATAGACAGAACACATCTCTATGAGCCTGGGCCTAACTGAACCTCATAGGTATTACACAGTGGCTAAAGGGAGAGAAGTGAATAATATGGCGTGGAGATGTTTAGACCCCATGCCAGCCAGCCAGGTGGGTGGGTGTGGTGTGAGCTACAGGGGCCTACCGGTGCGTCCCAGGTAGAGCAGGGAGGAGGAGGGACACAGCATCTCAGCAAAGGAGGATGTGAGGGTCTGCTGCTTCTCCCCTGTCAACAGGTCCACCACGTACCACAGGTCCTGCTTCTTACCTACACACAAACACAGATAAAAAACACAGACATAAGGACATCATGAGGACACAAACACATGGACACAATAGGGCTGGGTGTTTTTATTGGCGTTGATGTCCGCTTCTCATGTTGTCTTTTTGGTCTGGTCTCCTTCTCTCCTGCTGTGACCGTGCACCTTCCCACTGACACACACACACCAAGCCCCTCCCCCTTCCACTCACAACAACAAAGATGAGAGATCACTTCTTCCTCTAAGACAAGCGTTTTCAACTCGCTATTTGCATTTTGAGGTCTGGTCCAAAAGAAATCAGTCATATGGACACCGAAAGACATTGATACAGTAAAATTATGTAATAGATAAGTTAACCTTTCTAACAACACCCTTTTTATGTCTCACCTCCCCAAATTGCACACAGAGCAGACACTACTAAAACAGGAGTATCAACGAACATTGATTCTGGAAAATTCATGCTCAGTTTCTGTCGCTCGCAGCATTGCGTACCGCTAGGAGTATTTTAGCCAAAGACTATTATACAAGCTGTCTAGTCTGTGTTTTTATAAATATGCAATAAGCATAAAACACAAATATATACGGAATTGGCAACTCATTCTCATTCTGAGAAATTAGGTAGGCCACTTGATTTCAACATCTGAACAAAGTGGACAGGCTAACATGCTGTTCAAACAGTTATGGGATGGACAGAAGGGTGTGTTCATAACAACTAAACTGTTCTACCTTGTTAGCTAGCAAATAGATCCAAGTTGGCTAGACTTGAAATATAATGATTAGCTGGCTACTAACTAGCACGTGGGCTTGTGCTGTGAGATTGTGTATGAGACCCGTGTTCATTTTCTATAATGCCTGCTACAAGAAGTTCCTCATCATTCCATTAATGAATGTGCATTATGCATGGCTCTTTTTAGGCCATGTCGCCCAGCCCTAGGAAACACAGAGCAGTCAGCCTAATAACATTGGAAAAACCTACTGGTCTCTGGTCTGAAAGCAGAGCCATACATGCAGTTGAACCGCATTCAATCAGAGTTGTTTATTATCCTTATTATACTTTGAGTGAATGGGTGGGACAGTTAAGTAAAAACACAAGTGGGCTAGACATGCACCCAGCATTCTCCCAGATGGTATTGGGTGTTTACCTACCTATAGTATGTTATTAAAAACACCCCCATGCCCTAGTAGTGCACTGTCTCCCTATTGCGTTGTTGAAGGGAGTGACAATAATAGTTATTCTGGCTGGACTATAATAACTACGTCTGATGGATTACGAAACAGTGGCCTATCTGCAGTGCTGGTGGCCCCACCCGTGAGTAGGATGTTGTTGGCTGAGCTGTTCCTCAAACTGACTCTGCAGGGCGGCTTTAGACTGAAGATTACAGTTGTTTGTCTAGCACAGTGTGAGGTGAAAATTGCCATTGGCCAACAGGTTTGACAATTAACACAGAACATTCTCCCTTTGTGCTCGCAGTGGCTTCAGTGAATGGGTGTGAAAACTTCTACAGGACTGACTAGAAACGTGACATTCATTTTCTCCGCTGAACAATGGCACGGCAGATAGGTTAGATAACGTTAACGCCTTCGGGCCGCAGTATATTCAAAGGAGCAGGGGTTATGATGACCGTGAGGTGAACGGAATGCTAATGTAGTGTAACGTCTTGTAGTTCTAACAAGATTAGATTCATTCATTAGAGGTCAGCCTGATCGGGACTTGAACGGTTGCCTGGCTTGGTAGAGCAGGTATCCATGACAACGTAGTCCAACCTGTTCCTGGTCTGTTCTAAATGTCTACATGTTATGTCAGTGTGTGTCATATACTCTAGGTCTGAGAGCTGGAAGACTTACCCATGTAGAGGATCCCGTCAGAGCTGCGGCAGGGCGACGCATGGACCAGCTCAGGTATGGTGAAAGGCAGTTTCTGTGGAAAACAGGGAAACGTCAGTTGGCCCACTCATAAGCATGTTTACTGTGAATGTATCAATATCAAGGGGTCAATGTTGAGCAATGCTATTTCATAATAAACCACATACACCATGCCCATACTCACAATCTCACACAGACTCTGCTACTACAACTATGGCAAAAACAGAAACATGATGCGCGCACACACACACACCGATGTGCACTACATGTTTTGCATGACTTGCTTATCACCTGTGGTGGGCAGATATGCAGTGGCCTTCTAGAGAAAGAGGAAACTGTCAGTTCCTCTCTAGTGATGGTGACCTTGTTAGTCTAATAAGGGGGTTCAGTGGTTCTTCTCTAGTGAGGGGTGACCCTGCTAGTCTAATAAGGGGGTTCAGTGGTTCCTCTCCAGTGATGGGTGACCCTGTTAGTCTAATAAGGGGGTTCAGTGGTTCCTCTCTAGTGATGGGTGACCCTGCTAGTCTAATAAGGGGGTTCAGTGGTTCCTCTCTAGTGATGGGTGACCCTGCTAGTCTAATAAGGGGGTTCAGTGGTTCCTCTCTAGTGATGGGTGACCCTGCTAGTCTAATAAGGGGGTTCAGTGGTTCCTCTCTAGTGATGGGTGACCCTGCTAGTCTAATAAGGGGGTTCAGTGGTTCCTCTCTAGTGATGGGTGACCCTGCTAGTCTAATAAGGGGGTTCAGTGGTTCCTCTCTAGTGATGGGTGACCCTGCTAGTCTAATAAGGGGGTTCAGTGGTTCCTCTCTCTTACCGTCAGTCCCTCGTTGTTCTTCCCTCCTAGAGAGTACAGGCTGCCATCGTTAGGGTCAGGCAGAAAAGCTGGTCTACGGTGAGAGAGAGGGATGGGGGAGATAAAGAGAGAGAGATGAGATGGGGGAGAGAATGTTAACACTCAGACAGATCATACATAATTCAAGGTGAAGTGTGTTGTGACACCTGTGCACTATAGGCCTAAATAAAGTTGGATTTGATTGTTGGATAGGGCTTACACATTGTCAGATCAGTCATCAATGAACCCTGTTGTATTTTGAATAGAGTACAGTCTTATTCCTCAAGCAGAACAGGACAAACACAGCTATGCATGCTCAGCAGATTGTGTATTGAGAGCAACAGGAAACTGACACACACATGCACACACAAACTGACACACACGTACACACAAACGCAAACTGACACACACATGCACAAACTGACACACACATGCACAAACTGACACACACGCACACACTGATACACACATGCACACACTGATACACACATGCACACACTGACACAAACTGGCACACACACAAACTGACACACACACGCTTGATGATACTTACTCTGCCACATGCGTTGGGACCTGAAGAACAGGATCTGTCCACAGAAGAAAAGGGAAGAAAATGTGCCTTTCAGTCATCAGTGACATGACCAGTACACTACAATACAAATGATGCGCAGTACCGGTTGATCAAGAGTCAGCAACATGTTTACAGTACACAATATGAACCACTACACTGATGTCTCTCCTGTCTGAATATAAACCCCATAGTTCTTCAGTTCATAAAAGATTACTCCCACACACAACATTAACTCAGAAGGTTTACTGAAAACTTTTCAGTCAGGGACCTTTCACTCTCTTGTCTTGAGAAAGGGTGGTCTTGAGAAAGGGTGGTCTTGAGAAAGGGCACCAACCGAGACATTGACAGTAATCATGCAGATGTTGTGAGTGGAGAGTAATAATAATATTTTCCAACGAAGGCTACAGTACACAATCTCTCTCAAAAAAGGGATCCATCGAGACAAAAATGCTATCACAGAGGCACTTTACAGTCTCCTTGTCTCTTGACCAACAATACACCCATTCCTGGGAAAGCCATTGCAGGGATCTACAGTGAGACCATTTTACTTGCATATGCGCCTAAATATTTTGTTGTGCGACCTGGAATTTAAATTTAGGAGCACCCGTCCGCCTAGAAAAATTAAGAAATCTAAGGATTCATTGTGCTCCTCAATTTCTTTGCGTGCACCTACATTTTTCAACTTACGCGCACACGTGCTCCTTGTAAAAATGGTCAGCATAGACCCCTGCAGTGTTGGTCTCAGGTTAAAAAGCTACTTAAACCACACTTGCCCTAACTCCTAACTGATAAGACGCCAACGCCCCTTATTTGCCTAATGATGTCAGCATAGCCTAAATAAACAGTGGCCAGTAGACCACAGGGGACTTATTAATACTCACTGTAAAGACCCAGGTTGTATTCTGAACTTCGCAGATAGAAATGCATTGTATAGAGCGGACATGATTCCCTATCCTACATGATAGACAGAAGCAGGTCTGATCTACATAATATATTTATATCTGAATGTCCTGTAATGTTGCAACACGTTGAATGCGACCCAGCACCAAGGCCACCCTGCCAAACAGGCGCACACACATGGCCAGGGCGTGATGACACATTACTACTACTAGACAAATGCACACAGCGGCAGTGCGAGTACACAAGGTCAGCCAGATGGAACCTCTGCTCTGACTGGAAAGGGTCTGGCTGGGTGGAATACCTGGAACTGCGTTTACACAGGTAGCCCAATTGTGATATTTTTTCTACTAATTGGTCTTTTGACCAGTCAGATCAGCTTTGAAAAATATCTGATGTGAGAAGATCTGAATGGTCAAAACACAAATAAGTGGGGAAAAATAAATCTGAATTTGGCTGCCTGTGTAAACGCAGCCTGTGTCACAGATGGCTGTATTACCAAGGAACATTCAGTAGGGAACAACACTCAGAACATAGTAGGTGGAACAACAAAGCCCACCCATGATGTATACAATGATTACAATCCTGACTGGTGGTGATGACGACATATTTTACGGACGACCATGCTGGAGATTTATATATTTTTTAGTATAACGTTTTCTCCATTTGTCATGATAGAGAGCCCTGTTCTGTGATCTGACCTCAATGTTCTTTCCCTTCACTGAATATGCGCCTCACCTGATAGTATAACTGTTTGGGAGGACACACTGAATATTAATGTGTGTGTGTGTTGTCGTATGAAAGAGTATATTTGGGCCGGTGTGTCCATACATGTCACTGGTAGATGCATTAGGGTCAGGACAGTAACATAGTCCGCGTCCTTTTTATCCACGCCAAACTTGGTGCAAAACCACACCGACAAGAAACCTAGCAACATTCAAAGCCGCGCTGATTGGTCAGAGTTCGGTTGTTCCTGCGTTTTAAAAGAACGAACGCTACAGACGGAATCCCCACCAAAACATTGCCATCCATACCCTGCATTTCCCCCTAATTTGGATATGAAGTTGCATTAAACAATGTAGCTTTTTAGTGAGTGATTGCAGCCAGCCTGATTGACCAGATGGATAGCATCGACATCATGGATAGTTGCATTGTTTTTGGCGGTAAGTAAGCTGTGAATTATATCAAGTGTTATCGCTAGTTTACAACGCCGATTGGGCTGAAGCTGTCTAGTATTGTGTTAACCACACTAAGCTATCTAAGTGTTTACGAAAGGCCTATTAAGATACTTAGCTACATGACATTTGTCCTAGTTGCCAACAAAAATAGATGCTGCATAGTTAGCTCTAGCTGAATGGGCAAAGCTAGCTCCAATGGTTCACCATTACTGACAATCATGTAATGTTAGCTATCTTCAGTCACTTGTTGCTTGCCTTTCCTTTAGCTCATTTCAAAACGAGGCCGCAAAACTGCGCATCTCCGGCGGTTCGTGGCATGGCAGGCACTCGTAAACTCCGAACCCTTCCTCTCTCGCGCGCATTTACGTAGTCACAGAGTACGTCCGAACTCAGACCAATCACCGCGGATTTGAATGTTGCTAGGTTACTCGTGGGCGTGGTTTTGCACCAAGTTTGGCGTGGATAAAAAGGACGCGACAGGACCAGGGATGGGACTCACTCCATTATGCCAACCCTGGGTTGGGCCCTACCTGCTGGGCCCGACTGACAGGTTCCTAGCTCCCTCCTGGCTCCTTCTGTGGGAGTTAGTCAGTTAGGCCTCAGGGAAGACCTGCCTACCTCCTGGCTGTGGGCTTTAGTTAGTTAGGCCTCAGGGAAGACGTTTATTAATGATGTTGTATGGTATCAGGTGTGACTCACTGGTTTAACTTTTGACATGAAAGGTCATCCATTTGTGATCCACCGTGTCATTCTAACCATGTAACCTCAGACAGGATGTTTAGATATGAAAGTGTGTTTTTCTTGTCACGTGCGCAAACAAGTACACCGAAATACCTTTCTTCCAAGTGCTTTTCCAACAATGCAGTAATCAATATCAGCAGTACTATAAAATAAATCAAACTGGGTGGTTCGAGCTCTGAATGCTGATTGGCTGAAAGCCGTGGTATATCAGACCGTATACCACGTATGATAAAACATTTATTTGTATTGCTCTAATTACGTTGGTAACCAGTTTATAATAGCAGTATGGTACCTCGGGTGTTTGTGGTATATTACCAATATACCACGTATATTACTAATATACCACAGCTAAGGGCTGTATCCAGGCACTCCGCGGTGTGTCGTGCTTAAGAACAGCCCTTAGCCGTGGTATATTGGCCATATACCATACCCCCTCTGGCTTTATTACTTAAGTAAAGTCGAACAAAAACACACGAGAAATACAAATACAGCAGAGCAGTTCACCCCTGCCTACAATGGCTGACCATGATTAAAGACTATATCTGTCCCACTCTCTCCCGGTTAATGATTACCAGGTTAGCATGCGTGAGCAAAGCGTTCACTGCATTTACTCATGTGCCGGGAGAGCAGAAAATAGAGTGAAAACATCCACCATTATCTAAAAACCCAGAAATGCTTCAGAAATGCCATTAGTCAGTGAAAAATGATCTGTCAATACATCCCTTTATGAAAGGTAGCCCTGAGAATGATAACACACCTACCGTAGTTTATGACCGACAGTCTACTCCCACGGTTACCAGAACGGAACTAGAACAGTGTTGACTTCTCCAACCATTCAGTACCTCAATAGCTGTATTACAGTATTAGTACATGCAATGATACGCAACGGAGGTAAAAAAGTAGGCTGACACGTGCACTCCTCCCCACTGCCTCGTACACTTTGTGTGATTAGTTACATCTCAAAATAATGTTTCTGCTCTGAATCTGGTTTTCACCATTCAACAAATGACAAAACACAGAACTGGTCTTCACTTTCACAAAGTAAAGGGGTCTCAATTGTGATTCCTGTGGAACACCACAATGGCGCTTTGTTTCGCAGGTGTAACCCGAACACCTAACAGCGCCTCCAGATTGATAGAGACAAACAAACAAAGGTGCTAGTGCTATTACTCAGGACTCTCCTCTTCTTCCTTACCTTCTTTCAGTGTCCATTTGATAGAGCCTGACTTCTTGCTGACGGCGTGTAGGTTTCCATCCAGGGTGGACACAAAGAGCAGGCTTTCAGGGAGGGAGACGGTGCTGGCTCGGCAGAAACTCTGCAAGACAGAACACAAAATACTTAAACCACTATCTATAGGGGAACAGAAGAATGTCTTCTTTAGTGGTATTCCTCCCCACTGCCCCCTGTAGCTCAGTTGGTAGAGCATGGCGCTTGCAACGCCAGGGTTGTGGGTTCGATTCCCACGGGGGGCCAGTATGAAAAATGTATGCACTCACTAACTGTAAGTCGCTCTGGATAAGAGTGTCTGCTAAATAACTAAAATGTATTCAACATGAGCCAAGGACCTACTCTTAGTATTCACCTCTTTCAAAAATAGTTTAATCTACAGCCAATGCAATTACATTCTGTCGACCAAAGAGTTCTGGCCATATCAGCCCTGATATGGCCTCTATTGCTAGACACAAAAAATAATGGAAACTATAGCCATATCAGAGACAAGGTGTGCTGTTGCATTGTAAATGTGAACGGTTGCTACTAATTAAAATGTGGTATTATTGAACACAGATTCAAATCAGTTTGATCATACATAACTAACTTATGTATTCATAATCACAAAATAGTCTACTCTACATAGGAATACAGGCAAAGTGCTGCCATAACAGAGAACCATAGTACGTTAAGAGCATGTGATCCTCTCTCCTGCAGTTTATATGGCCCCAGAGGAATGCCTATCCTGAGAAAGAGGACTGTTTCCCTCATTCATTGAATGCATATCCTGAATACTACTACTAGACTGGGGACACCGGGGTAGGGGGGATGAACTGAATGGACTGCAGGGATGCCAGAGGGTTAACTGCTCCCCCATATCGCCAAACATTACCCCATCTCCAAAATGGCTGTGTAAAACACTTAGAGGCATATGAGGAGTTTGGTCTTGCTAGCTACCTGCCTGAGGGGGAGTTAAGGGGGACTTAAGGCTTCTGCATGCTTCGGTTCGTCTGCTCGCATAGTCCCTTAAAATACATTCGCTTGAAAAATAAGAAAAAAGCATCAATAGTACTGTTTGTCCATCTTGAGACACCTCAAAAGTCAGAATTAATCTATGATAACTCCAGAAATCTGTCATTAATTTGGACATTTTTGCCAAGGTGATATTCTTTGCACCTAACTAAGATGTTAGGTGCAGTATTTCAAGGAAAACATTTTGCATAAATGATTTGTCTCTCATTGAATGACAAACACCTCATTGAAGAATCCCTACTGTTGACCAATCACAGATGAAGGGGCGTAAACTTCGGCTACAGACTTCAGCTTGCCCCTGAGAATGTATTTATTTAACTGTTTTGGATAGGAAGCACGCAGACACCTTTAGCCTAAAAGCCCATTTATGCTTGATCTGAAAATGTGCTCAGAGGCTTCGTATGGAGGGTGTGACACAATTGCGGAGCCTCTGGAGGGATGCACAGGCCAAATCAAGCTCCGCATCGCTGTGCACCTCACAAATGTGGAGGGCTCCGTATAGCTCCGCTTTGACATGATTGGTTGATGGTAGGTGGGGGCGGCACGTCCTGTATAAACACAAACTTCCTTCACAATAGCGCTTCTCTGCTCCGCTAAGCACAAAAAGTATGAAAGCCCTGAAGTCTGTGGAGGCTGCATCGCAGGAAATGCTGTATGGCCACTTCAGACGTCAGATTGACCATGCAGAGCCTTTAACTGAACACAGTTGTTTTAAAAAAGGAGTCTGTGATAAGAGTGGGAAGGAAGGCTAGATAAGGGGTTGGGACTGGGAGACTTAAGAGTGCAGCTAGTGCACAAATGGTATGAGGAGGTTCTAAAGGAGGAGGCAAATATTCTAGAAGTTCTGCAACAGAGCCACGCTGCCATCTGCCCAGCCACCATATCAGGCTGATAAAGCAAGCATGGTCGGCGTGCTTTAATGTGAAACTCGGGGAGAAATGTGTTTCTCAGTCACTGCACAGACGAAGAGTGGGCTGAGGTGGACATGTGAATGTGTTTCTCTCCAGTCCTTCTCATATCACTCTCTCTGGGAGAGGACGCAAGCCCACATGGGCAGACTTAGACTGGGTTCAGTAGCCCAACATGTGGTGGAATGGACAGCAATTTTGGAGAGAGAGAATGAAACAACCAGAGAAAGAGGGTGAGGAAAGAAATATGTATGCATGCATAAGTGGGCATATGCGGCGCTTGAATCACTGACCACACTTTTTTAAGCTCTGACAGAAGCCGGGTCAAGCGAAGGGGGTGGTTCTTTCCTTGGAAGTCTCTGTGGTCAGTGAGTGCAAAGGAGTTTTTAAAAAACATCACACTGATAGGCGATCTGTAGTCTTCATTTTGTTTTTGGCACAGGAAGAGGCCGGGTGGGGGTGTCTGTACTGTAGAGTGCACTCGCTGCTCAATGGTTTTGACAAGATGGGATTAAGCTTTTCCCTAGCAGGTTAAGAGAATTGGGTTAAGGTTAGGAAAAAGGTTAACTAAAATGCACCCATTTTTTTACCTTTTGACGTTAATTTCACAAAAGCTATATCCCTTATAGCCATGACTCAGCTAAAGGAGGCAGCTAGGGCCAGAGTGAATCTTTATTATATATTTTTTTGTATTTTACCCCCTTTTTCTCCCCAATTTCATGGTATCCAATTGGTAGTTATAGTCTTGTCCCATTACTGCAACTCCCGTACTGACACGGGAGAGGCGAAGGTTGAGAGTCGTGCGTCCTCCGAAACACAACCCAACCGAGCCGCACTGCCCGCTTAACCTGGAAGCCAGCCGCACCAATGTGCCGTACACCTGGTGACCAAGTCAGCGTGCACTGCGCCCGGCCCGCGCTAGTGCGCGATGGGACAAGAACATCCCTGCCGGCCAAACTCTCCCCTACCCTGGAGGGCGCTGGGCCAATTGTCCACCGCCCCATAGGTCTCCCGGTCGCGGCCGGCTGCGACAGAGCCTGGACTCTAACCAGGATCTCTAGTGGCACAGCTAGCACTGCGATGCAGTGCCTTAGACCACTGCGCCACTCGGGAGTCCCCGGGCCAGAGTGATTCTAGTACCATGGCTGACCTCTGTGTACCAACCTACCCCACCCCCACTCCTCCAGCCGAACCCAAGTTAGGACAGTAGAACATAGAATTGAATGTCTTAAACTACTTGAGACACGGATTTCGTTTCTAACTCTATGGGATGAAACATCCCCTCCAAAAGGGCCATCAGGATAGTGTAACTAGCCCCTGCTGTTTCTGTTAGAGGCAGATCACTGATCTATAATTACTAGAGGCCCTACCCAGCACTCAGCCACTTATGAGGGAGAACTAGGCCTAAGTGCTGTTAGAACAAGCGAGCCAGGGCCTGAGGAGCACATGGCATCCAGAACAAACAGAGCACACTTCAGTGAATCACCCCTGGCCTTCTATGAATCAGACAGCCTTGTTATGTTGTCTTCCTCCCAGCTGTCTACAGTCTACCAAATGGACCAGACCAAACACACTCAGCCTCCTGGAGTAACGAAAGAAAACCAAGGTTACTGTATGAAGCTAGGCGTATCTGATGAGCTCAAAGCAATAATAACCTAACCACTTCACTTAGGTGCTGTTTGCTAGCTACATCTCATTTATTTAGCAGTATTTCTTAAAATGTCTTTGGTAAAAAAAAGGAAACGTGTATGTTCCTGGGTTTGTTTGCGCAGTTAACCCTGCTGTAATCTTAGCCTACACACCGGAGAGAGCTTGTGTCAATACTGGACACCTGTGGCTGTTCCCACTGCTTTGTCACCGCATAAGAACTGTACCAGGAACAGTAAAACAATAACCATCAATGTCAGTTTATTATTATTCATCCCCACAAACCTCCTGCCTGCTCTGTTTCAAAATCATCAACATCTCTGGAACATCTGCTGGACGGTTGGAGTTTGTGAGAATTAGCACTGTTCGAAACAACGTTTAACACCTTCAGGCCTAAAAGTACATCCTTGGGACATCTGTACACGGTTGTTAGGTATGATTGATAGTATAGGGGAGGGGAGTTCAGTTCTATACTGGTCTGTATCTGGCAGAGGGAGTAGAGAGAGAGGGTCATTGGAGCGGGGCCCCGTTTGTTTTACATGTTCTAATGCTTTTTACAGGGGAAAGAAGTCAGACATTGCGTAACACTGCTAGGGTTACATAATGTACCCAAACTTGGCGAAACAAAATTATTGGCAGGTTCTGAGCTTTCACTCTGCCTCTCTCCCTCTGCAATGAGGCCATTTTCTGTTAAAGAGATAGGGAATGAATGTGCCTAAGAGTTCTGGTGCAGTGATATTGTCATTGTGCTCAACACCATGTCATACACCCCATGACTGGAGTTGTCCTCAGGTACATGTGATTGGCAGGTTTCCCACCATTAGTCAATGGGAATCAAAGCCTTCCAGGGAAGAGGGAACACAAAGGAGGGGAAAACAAGTACTTTTTCAGTGTAATGTGATGCTACTGATGCTTAGAGCTAAAGTTCTCACTGGTAGAGACTGGTGAGAAGTTTATTTTTTACATAGCATCTAGGCTTAGACCTAAATGTGTTCAAATGTGATACAAAGTAGGGACCAGATGTATGCTAGTTCTCAACCACTGTAATCACTAAGTGAGACACTAGCCTACGAAATTCATAGGCCTAATCAAAAAAATAGTGGAAAAACATTGACGCTAGATGCACCCTCCAGAAGGGGACATAGGAGAACAGAAACCGGACACAGTACAAGCTGCTTCGGAAATATTTAGTGGAACTGAATGTAGAAATGAGCTTCTGACCCTTCATCGCCACATCTGCAGGTTCCCTGTTAATTTACCTACTATATAAGATTATACCATTGCCTAGAAGGGGTGTTATTGACAGCAACTTTTACAATTTGAGTTTTTTTGTCATCGAGAATAAATCCTCAGTACAAGGTATTTACTGCTTCACTCTGTCAAGTGCTTTATTTAAATGCCTCCATTAATTCACTTTCAATGGAAAGTTTCCAAAACGGTCTGAATGTTTCCTCCCTACTTGCTGTAGTGCTCAGTTTGTGTGCAGGCATGAATTAACACAGGAACTGATGACGATCATTATCATCTCACTTCTGGTGACCACAGATCAAAATCAAAGAGGAAATGTTTTTTGGGAAGGTGAAGAAATTAAACTGACATGGTGTACAAATGGCCATGCATGACTAGGTTATGTATATTTTGTGTTGAACAACCTGTGTGTCCTATCTTGAGCATATTGCCCTCATCACCACCTTGCATTAAATTTCACGGTGGATTTCTTTTAACCGTCTACTTATTTTGCCCACATGCAATGCACACGTAGGCAGGTCGGATGGCCAGATATTAGTGTGTGCAGAGACCCCAGGGAGACTTAAAACATCAAGCATGTTTGTGTTGTGATTTTTCTGTGCACAGGTATTTGAGCTTCCTTCCATTCGTCAACATTCACAGTGGCACTGTCTCTGCCGCATGTGTAGACCCTAATACAACCGCACAAAGTGCCTGCAAAGCCATTGGCCTTGTGCTAAGATAGGGCGCACACACACAGTCAAACACAGAGTATACACAGACTGAACTCTGTCTATATGCACATGGTTAGCACTGCCTACAAGTATAGCTGGGCCGATAAACCGAAAATGATCAACACCAATCAAACCGACCACTTATCGTGGACATTTTTCTGATATCATTCATTACGATAAATACCCTATAGGGCCCTACTAGAGAAATTCAAAGTTTTAAATGTAAATAAGTTTGCTAATATGGCTGATTGTTGATGGGACAACTGATAGCTACAACATTAAAAGTAGTAGAAGTATTAAGGATAATATAAAAATATAACTGTGGTGCACATTAATGTTATAAACTTATCGTTCAATTTATCGTTATGATAATTCAGTCAATTTATCGTTATATGAATTTTTGTTCATATCGCCCAGCTCTATCTACAAGACTGACAGCAAGAGTGTGAGCACAACCAGAACAAGCATGCTGAATTACTAGCTCGCAGAGTGTGTTAAACAAACATCTGTGCACTGCTATTCATAAAGCTGTATGTTGGATAGAATCCATCTTCCATGGTAAAAAGACACCATGTCCTCCTGTCATAAATTGGAAATTTTTTGCATGGTCTGTATTAGCCATCCATTGGGTATAAAATCGTAGGTGAAAGTTACATAGATAACTACACAGGCTATGTATGCCTAGCCTATATACTGTGGTGTGGCTAATAACTATAAACCTATAATTGCAAATGCTGAACCAGCAAGCTATGGCTTTAATCTCCAGCAGCTCTTCCTCACACCTCTGTCTGGGGTGGGAGTTAATGACTGTAGCTAGGCAGATCGAGACAGTGCAGTATTTCACTGGATTGATAACTAGGGAAAAGGCAAGAGGCCAACATGGAATGGACACACCTTTTCTAGTTAATTTTGAAAGCACTATACACAATATTTTCTTTGATGGTTTTTCACAATTTAGAAAGAAACATTTTACACAGAGCAATGGGCTTGATCCAGCAACCAGTTAGCCGATGGAACTTCAACTGATTGGTCTTTACAGACAGACTCTTTACATGGGGGTCTAAAGTCTAATCTTATCAATTTTGCTAGGGTCCCTAACCTGGCTCTAATGCCTTGGCTTCATCTATCTTATGGCATGATTTGATTAGCCAACTAGTGTGACTTAATGGCTAGCTAGCTTGTTGGATAAATGTTGTACAAGAAGACATTATCTGTAAACTTTTTATAAAAAGTAACCAATGTTCCCTACTACAAAAACAGGAGACTAGCTAATACTACAGTAGCTACTTCAAGCAATTTAGTAACAACATACAATATTGGCCTTAGTTGGAGTTGACACAAGTTAGCTAGGCATAAAATACATTAGTGGTTATTAGCTAGCTAGTATCATGACCGTAGCTGGTTGCTAGCTAGCTAAGTTAGCTAGCTAACCAGCATTTAGCCCAAAATATCAGCTAGTTAACTAGTCCTAAATATTAGCTAAGTGGTGCCATTCCCGTCTTTTCTCTTGTTAGTTAACCCCTAAACCCATTAGCTAACTAGCTAGCTAATAGGCCAATTCCTCCCACTAAGGTTCAGTATCGTAAGTTAGGTTAGCTATCTACTTACCATTTGAAGTGGGTCAATACTACACAGTAACGTGAAAATGCACCACACTAGGGCCCGACTGCTAACCGTCCAGTCCATCATACAGTACAACCGGGGTAGTACGAGTTACATAGAATACAATGCGTCGATACAACCACGTTTTAAATAGGCTTTCCCAAAGAGTTAAGGTATCAAAACATTTCAGTTTGTCTGTGGCGTTGCTATTCTTCTTGCTTCGGTTCTCAAGTGTATCTAGCACTGTGCCTAGCCAACTTGCATCTTCCTGAAATGAATATGTGGGGGTTGGACTTAGATTGCGATGTCCGAAACAGTGGAGGAGGGGGAAATTCTAGGATGTCTCTCAACCAATAAGTACACAGTTAGCTACCGGATATGCTTTGCAAGCAAGTATAAATTATTCGGGGGGTCTTCCGGCCACATTACATTTCATTAAGCAAGAGGGACATGGGGCATGTGGCTTATTGCAGATGCATGTATCAAACTGCAGACTAAACTCTAATTTTGTTTACCCGCATTGTTTGATGGACGCTAAAAGATTATGCGTTGAAAACTGTAGTGAGGGAATGTCAACTAATCTTTATATGCCATTTGGCAAGGAAGTTAGTAAAAAGGCCAGGAGCTAATGGCTAACTTGCTACTTACGACTTAGTTCGAGGTACGGCTCATTTATCGACATCTGGATTGACTTTAAACATCCTTGATGCCAAATATTTTTTGTTTGTTAATGTTTTGATTCTATTCCTCAGGAAATCGGAGGCCATTACAGCACAACAATAATGTGCGGAGACTGCGCACGTGGCCAGCAGCATGGCCCTCTTGAGTCCACGTTGTACCATGGAACCCCTGGTGTTCTCTTGAGGTAGTTGCATGCAATGGCAATCCAATATCCATGGTTGATTGAATTATGTTTTAACGCGTTAGACTTATGATTGACAGTGAAGTTAACTTTTGTTGTTCTGACTCATAACCCAGGCATTGAGATTAATGTGGTGGTCTCCTGCCTTGGTGAAATTAACTGACTTCTTGCCTATGTTTCTTTGCCACTTCAGGGAATCTTCAAGTTAATGTGGCCCAAGTCTTGGAGTAGGTGACTGAGCCGTTAATAGTTTGGCTCCTTTCCACGAAGGAACCCTGCATCATTCGGTGTTCCCTCAAAGATGTGGAGGTGAATACTGTGATCTTGACTTCTGTAATGTGCAATTGGGGTTATGAATGATGTTTTACGCGTTAGACTTCTGATTGACGGTGAAGTTACCTTTTTGTATTCTGACTTAACCTATTCTCAGATCAAACTGACTGTCTGCGTTTGAAATAGTAGGCTTATGTGTGCATCTTTTCATGGATCTAGATGCAGTGATGGAATAAGTCCAGTGTCCAACGTGGCATGTGATGGAAAACGAATGATACCATGGAGAGACTTCAACTACTACAACTCAATTTATTGAACATGATTAAATTGTCGAATAAAGTCACATTTGTAGTGGAATCTTTTCTTGTCTTAATTTCTATGGTAACTGTATGCACTGTCTTTGAACCTGCGGAGCCCTCTCCATGGCTCCATAGGCCAAGCTACAGCTGCAAGAGCAAATCAAAGGCTTGTTATAACTGGGGTTACTTGGCATTTCATCCCAAGTTTCTCTTTTAAATGCAACTCACATCTAATCATGGATATTTTTGTCACGGCGTGTGCGACTTCTGTTGCTGATTAATGTGAATATACTTCCTAAGGCTTTGGGTGACTTGAGGTATCACCCCCCCCCCCCCCTGTTTTTGAGCTAGAAGGAATAAACCAGTATACATATTGTTTATAGGCAGATTTGATCACCAATTTTTATTTAGTTTTACCTACTACTCATGGGTATGTTTTACCCTATTGGGCGAATGTCACTAAGTCAAAAACGAAGTCCTATGCCCCGAACTAGTACACATGTAGTTTGAAAGAGCTTATCCTGGCCTAGGGTGCTCAACTACCATTGTCAAAGTATGACTAGTTACACAAAAGCAAGCAAAAAAAATGTTTTATTGATCAGAACTGTCTTAACACTGAAAACTGCAATGCCTGATTATTTTTCTTCACTGCAAATGTAACACAAAACAGTAGCGCATGAGAAAAGATCAAGGACATAGCCTCACGCACACAAATGGCATATAACTTAGCTTAAAACATATTTCATAACCAACTTGAGGGGAATGTCTGGTTATTCAAACTGCACTTCTGCCTCATACACACAGCTTTCCAACATACACAAACATTTGAACAAAGTTGTGGCAAACAAAACCCAAATATCACCTGTAAACAAAGTAGTTATTCTTGGCAAATTTCATGAATCTGAAATGTTAAAAACATCTATGCCAGTCATTGCAACTTGTTGTTCATATGTACATAGACATACAGTGAAGTATTTCAAGACAGGAAATAGATAAATAAGAAAAGCAGTCATTGTATTTACTGAATGGCTCACATTTCCATTGGCTGAGCGGTATGGCTGACATTAGTTATGGCCATTTGAATCACCAGCTACAGGCATCTAAACGACATGTTCAGAATCTGAGTGTGTGAAATATGTAAATGTGTCGTAGCTGGCAAACGTGGACCTCCGGTCCCTTGGATGGATGTCTGACAATTAAGTAATATAGCGCAGTGGTGCTCCAAGGAGGAAAAACATAGCTTTGCCAGTAACTAAGCAAGCCTTGTCCGAACTAGAATGGATCACAGGGCAGGAGCCTATCTCTTGTTTCTGTATCGTGAGACTTGCTGTACAAGTTCACCCCCTGAATAAGACACCAGATTTGCCAGTTGCTGGTACAAAAAAGGTTGAGAAACAGTTTTAAAAAGAGGTGTGTGAAAGTGCTTCTTGGCCTAGAAGACCACAAGAGACAAATGCATTTTAAAACAGTTGATAGAAAATGAACTCAGGAAATATCTCCTACCACTGCCAAAGTAATGACTAGATTCAATCAGATCAAGCGTTAACCGCCGATGGACTACACCAGGAAAAGCTGATGTTTTGGCGGTGTCTGAGGTGTAACTGCGTTGGAGCTGTCAAATCGGTGAGCAGCTGCTCTTGTGATCATTGTCACAAAGCCACACCGTCCCACCCATTAGAAGTTTAGAATGAGTAAAGTCTATAGAAATAATGATGCTCAAATTCAACATCATTAAACGAAATTATGAAGATTTCTATCGGCCTAATCAAGGTGTAGAAAATATCTCACATTCCAGTGTTCAAACTTGTAAACGAGGCTGCATGAGATTTCTCTTAATGCGACTCCAAGCAGCCAATGGCAATGTCTGCTTTAGGTATAATTCCAGAAGCCGCTTTTGGATTTGACATCTCTAACGCAGTTCCACTTCCGACACCGCCAAAACAACCGTTATGCGGATGTCGTCTAAAGCGGACCTAATTGAATCGAGCCCAAAGTCAGCAGTCTCATTAGGGTCCTTTATATTTTAACCAGTTAGGGAACTGCCTGCTTTACATGTACAGGTACATTCATTAGACCTTGTGTCTCCAGTCTACACACATCTCGTTTGACATCATAGCTCTAAGACCATTGTGAATATACATAGATTTATGGTTGGTATTTGCACACCTTGTCAACAATGTGGTGTGACTTTGAGTCAGAATGGCTGAGGCAATGGTGGACAGAAGACACTGAAGGCCTTATGCGTTTGATGAAAGCTCCCAAGCTATACAGTCAGTAACTACCATATGTAGCCTACATCTGTGACCTACCCGGGCTAGAACCCCGGTTTCATACCCATGCCACAAGAGTGCGTGAGCATGCTGAGCTAAAGCTTAGACATTATCTTCAGGATCCAACACACATCTTCAGGTCTCAGGCAAGGTTTCATCCCAGGCTATTTAGTAACTACCACATGAGCCTGCCTTCTGCAGTATGAGTTCTTTTGGGGGTAGGATGGTGAGGGGTTTCAGCTGGTATTGTTGATCGATGCACAGTGGCGTTGACCTGTTTGCATAAGGAATGCCACGCGATGGATGACACAGGCAGAAAAATGGAGGGAGAGGGGGCGGAGAGAGGGATAGACTGTCTCACAATGCCCATAAGTGCATTAGATGATGAAGCATATGACAAATCACTCACACACAGCATTCTCTCTAGGAGCATCTACACCCATCCTTTTTTCATGGGTTTCGGTCTGAAACTCAATTGAAAAAGAAATGCAGGGCATATCAATGACTCAGATTACTACACACACATTTCATGTTCGTCTATGATGTTTGGTGCAGCTGCTGTACATCACAGGTAGTGTGGTTCTTCAGTTTACACTGCACTGCAATTTGTCTGACCACACACACTTATAATCCAAATGGTCTGTCTGTCTCCAGGTGAATCCATGTCCATGACCTGTCTGATTGACACCATCCTCTGATTAATATTCCCTCAAACCAATGATGCAGTATGTCCCAACCAAGTGAGAAGTAAGCAGGTTGTCTCTCTCTCCATCTCGCTCTGTCCCTTTTCACTTCCTGGTAGAGTAGCCACAGTCTGGAGTGGCTGTGGGATTGGCCCACTGTCCTGAGGGGAGGACAGTAAGCCCCGCCCACCGCGGTGCTGGCACCAGTGGTTACCGGGATGGCAGATCGCCTGGGCCTCCCTGTCCTATCACCATGCTAATGACTTATCCTTAGCAACACCCTGGAAACGGAGAGTCTTGTTGTCTTCACATGTCAAAGAGCTCAGGCTCCGAGAGGTCTGGGTCCCTCAAGGCATCGGTCGTTGTTGTCACAGTAACCAGGTTGGTGTTGGAACGGGTGTCCATGGCAGAGTGCATGATGGGTAGCCAGAGGTCGTCCATGTTTGGCATCACAAATATTTTCTGTGAGAACAAAAATGAGAATTTGAGTAACTAGGTGTAAAACTGAAAACACTTAAAGCTAAAGGGGTGCTAAGAATATTTTATTGCATTTATGATAAGCCTTTTGTCTGCATGTTTGAGTTCTAGGAGCAGCCTGATCATTAGATTAAGACAGAGAGCCACATCACACTGTCTTTGAAGAACAGCTTGGTGGGCTGCTGTAAATACATAACGCACCACTTTTCTGTTGTCCCATTCCCATCATTGTCTAACACTGGGAAGACATTCACTTTTTTGACAAGGGAAGAGATGCAAAGCTAAGAGAAATGCAAAGCTTTCGACCCATACTGAACTAAAAAGTTACATTAATGTGATGATATGATTAATCAAATTTTTTTAACAAATAGTTAGGGGGGGCTTAGATCTTTCTGACCAAGAAAGACTATAGAGCCCAGAGATGTTCCCAGGCAGATCCCGTGTTCAGGAAAAACTCAGTCAAAGCTCCTGGATTTCAGATCACACACTACAATTATTACATAATCCAAGTAGAGAGACGTTATTGCTCTACTCTCCCTGGTCTCAGTTTACCTGAAACTCCTGATCCAGTTTCTTCTCGATCCAGTCGGTGACGTGGGCCAGCGTGACCTCCCTCTCACCCAGCTTTGGCCGGGCTTTCAGCTCCAAGTGGGGGGGACTCCTGAAGCCATACCTGGAGGGGGAAGGTTTACTCTGTTACACCCATTGGCTTACTGTATACTAATATCCTGGGGAAGGTTTCTCTTACACCCATTGAACTAGTAAGCTACTAGTCTAGTCTTCCTGAAAGTCAAAGTAAGTAAAAACAGCTCACTTAAAATAAAATGTTTGAAATCTTGAATATATTTTTCATAATTAAAAGTTAAATAAATATAAAATACATTTCGGTGGCAAATAATGCTTTGACTCCTCTACTTAATTTATATGACCAGCAGAGGACATGTGGGCTACTGTGTCAACAAGCCAGGCTAAGCCCTGCTATATCTCTATAGATGAATAACCTGAATATTCATACTGGATATTCAATATTCAGACCTTACCCCTGGAGTGGAACGTACCAAATTCTGTCTGCGGGGGGAGGTGTTATGTATACTTTGTGAAGGTGCCGGGGCGTTCCATATCCTAATAGTGGGGGGAGGTGGTATGTAACTGTATGAAGGTATTGGTACGTACCATTATCCTGTCAGTGGGTGAGGTGGGCATGGACGGAACGTACCATATCCTGTCAGTGGGTGGGGGTGGTATGTTGACGGCCAGCGTCCCGCGGCACTCCAGCACCTCCACGGTGAGCAGCAGGGGCGTGTTGGACACCTCCTCGATCTTCTTCTTGATGAACTCTGTCTCCGTGGCCTTCTGGAAGTACTTGGACTTGGCGATCTTGTCCACAAACCGCATGATCTTACTGGGCCGGTGGCCTCCGACGAAACTGTGAGGGAGGAAGAAGAGGAGGAGATGGAGGAATAGGAGGAGGGGGAGATGAGGAGGAAGAAGGGAGAGAAGGAGAGGACAAAGAGCAGAAAGAGCAGGAGAAGGAGATGAGAACGAGGGAGAGGAGGAGAAGGAAGGATAAGGGGAAGTGAAGGAGGTGAAAGAGGTGTCGGAAAAGGAAGAGGAGGGAGTGAGTCAGCATCATCAGTTATTCATCAGTCTCTCTCTCCTCCCACGATACAAGGCAGTGAGTGGGTACATTCTGTCACTCTGGGCCGGAAAGCAGCTCCTGCCTGTATCTGTTTGTGGTACTTAGGACAATACCTTAAAACGGGCTGTAAAATAAAGTGTAACCGACAATTGCTGCACAATTATTAGCCTACATAATTGACTGTGTTCTCTGTAGCTTCTTCATTGTAATATTCTAACAGCTAAAATGAGATGCAATTCACCAATTAGTGCTATAAAGAGTCTCTAAAGTCGATAAAAACACACTAATGGAAAGAGAGACAGACACAGTCTGATGCTAATGATGTTCTCTCACCCCTCCGCCCCCAGCATGTCCATGGGGATTTCTGGGGGATCCTCTTCATCAGACGATCCAGCACTGGAGGACTCTTCATCACTGTCCGCCAGGCAGTAGGCCCGAGGTCTGGGCCTGCACAGACACATAAAACATGAGAACAAAGGTGATGAGTATTAGTCAGCTTTAAGAAATGGAAGTGGAAAACAGATGAAAATGAGGAGGAACATTTGTCTATTGTTATTGGGGAGCAGTGTTGGCAGCATTCGTGCCTAGGAAGCCCTCAGCAAATCCAGTTTGGACACAGCAGCTTGTTCAAATCGGTCAAAGTTGAGGTATTGACAGTCATTCAGTCCTGAACTGGGGACTAACATTTAACATTTACCCAAGACTAAAGCCTAAACGACTCCCATGTGGTACAGCATGAGCAGTCATGTTTCTGCTCACAAGGCCATCCCCACTGTTTGCAGAAGGATTTTCTTCGCTTTTCGTCAAACCAAGTACACTCAGAAGAGCATTTGCTAAGCAGCTCAAAGACGATCAACAAATCCCCTAATAAGAACGATCCCTCAGAGGCCTCGGCTGGGAAATAGCCCACATCTGTAGTGCTGTCTTGCCAATTCCTATGGTCATTTGCAAGCCATAGGACAGTGGTCACCACCTATAGGCCTACCACTGGCCAATCAGATAGCTCAGATCACTGTGTCTGCACAGTTTCCTCAAGCCAGACTATAAAAAAAAGCCTTGAACGCACAGCAAAGTTGATACTGTGAGATTTCAAAAGGTTTAAAACCATGACTAGAGAGAGAGTCAACGAATACAGCAAAGAGCTGCTGTTTTTATGAGTAAGTTCACGTTTAAGTTGTTATTCAGCATTGTCAACACTTTAACCAATAAAATCTTCGTCCTCCCTACTTCAACTTATGCTACAACTAGCATTGCAGCTGCATTGAAGCCTATAGCAAAGTGTTTCCGATAAGCTTGCATTGTTATTATTAGCGGCTTGTGTCTTTTATATCTAGGAATATTTCACTTTCTCTGGTCATAGCAGTAACAACAAATTGGTGCATGAGGCAGAAATAATGCAATGCGAGTTTCGCCATCAGCTGGAAGACTGTCCCCTTTCCTCCCCTCAGACTGACCATCAGATGCAGGCCATCAGTCCAGTAAAAATTGTTTTATAATAATTGTTATGCTCACTCAGCTGTGCCTTACAAGTAATACAACAAATGATCTATTACCAGTGTGATCATATACCTGAGAAAGTGATCTTTACTCAGAAAAGGTTGGTGACCACTGCCATTGAAGATGGCAAGACAGCCCAAACAAATCTGGGACCAGGTGACTTCCCTGCCAAGGCATCTAAAGGATCGATTGGCTTGCAGGGAAGCTGATTCCATGAGACAAAAGAGGGTGAAATATGAGAAGGAAAAAAAAGAGGGATGATTTCAGTACACCAGGCAGAAAGAAAGCTTTCCCAAACTCACCAGCAATAAGACATCCACAGAGGTCAGAGGTAGAGTCCAGAGAGAGAGGGAATAAAGGAAAGAAAGAAGGAAGGAGAGAAAAAGAGACAAATGTGACAGTTAACAATGCCTCTCATTCAAACCCAGTGTTTTCAATCCTACTCATGCGGTGCAGGGTTTTGGTCCAGCCCAGCACTAACACACCTGTTGTTGAATCATGTGTTGGGCTGGAACAAAAGCCTGCAAATCCTATTAGTCCCCATGACCAGCATAGAACAACACTGAACAAACCCTATCAATAGTAATTCAGCTATTAGCACATGCTCAGTGCTGTGTGCTGACAAAGCCATGCTGTTGATCCTACATTTACAACAAAAAATGTTACTTCTCATTATCCCCTCCCAGCCTCCACTAATTGACTAATTGCATTATTGTTGGAAGTCAAACAAAACACTTTGACAGTTCCAGATAAACTCAGGCAGTGAATGGAGCCATTAAGTATTTAGAAAAGGTGTTGCTAAACCACTCTGTTCATGATCATACATCCTGAATGGCACTAATTTGTCATATGTGATTGCCTACATAACCAAAAACAATGCACATACTTTAAAGTACTATATAAGTAAGTACTTGATTTTAAGATTTGATAATAACCTCCCGAGTGGCGCAGTGGTCTAAGGCAGTGCATTGCAGTGCTAGCTGTGCCACTAGAGATCCTGGTTCGAATCCAGGCTCTGTCATAGCCGGCCGTGACCGGGAGACCCATGGGGCGGCGCACAATTGGCCCAGGGTAGGGGAGGGAATGGCTGGCAGTAGGGGTGTAACGATTCGTTTTAACAACGATTCGATTTGTATCACGATTCGTGGTTGTCGATACGATTCAAGGACGATATTGGTTCATTTAGAACGATACGATCCGAAACGATTCAGTGACTTGAAATCGATTCAGTAACCTTTTAGCCAAAAATTCAACCAGTGTGACTGAAACTGTGTCTGACGTGCTTAAATCCAATGGGTTATTTCCTAGTATCGATACAATCGATTTATTACATTTTAAAACGATGTTAGATTGATATATGTTGTCCAAAAGGCCAACTCGCCGAGCACAGATCGATGTAGTTGGATCATAGGAATATAAAATCGATACATCGATGTAGTAGATGGATCGTTACACCCCTAGCTGGCAGGGATGTAGCTCAGTTGGTAGAGCATGGCGTTTGCAACGCCAGGGTTGTGGGTTCGATTCCCACAGGGGGACAGCATAAAATAATGTATGCACTCACTAACTGTAAGTCGCTCTGGATAAGAGCGTCTGCTAAATGACTAAAAAAAAATATATATCTCCTTGAGTGCTCTCTTTTAACCACATACAGTATGTAAATAGAACATATTATATTCAGTCTATCTCTATGTCCTTACCCCTCTCTCCCCTGCTCCCCCAGCCCCTCTCCCTCCTCCATACTCACCCCTCTTTCCCCTGCTCCCCCAGCCGCTCTCCCTCCTTCCCCAGACGGGCCAAGTTCATCTTGGTCTCCAGGGTCATGATGAAGGAACCAGCATAGGACACCTCCAGATCAAACCACAGACCTAGAAAGAGGAGGGAGAGAGAGAGGGGGATAAAAGAGGGATGGTAAATCATTACTAACATACCATCGTTGGCACGACAATAGTGGAATAATGATGCACAACTGTTTTCACACTTCCTTGCAATGAAAACGTTCTCCACCGTTGAACTACACACCCATATCGGATTAGTTACCACAAAAGCACAAAACTGTATAGCTAATGCTGACGGTATATAAAAGCTCTTGGTACTATGTGTAAGTGGATGAGCCTCCCGAGTGGCGCAGTGGTCTAAGGCCCATGGGGCGGCGCACAATTGGCCCAGCGTCGTCCAGGGTAGGGGAGGGAATGGCTGGCAGGGATGTAGCTCAGTTGGTAGAGCATGGCGTTTGCAAGGCCAGGGTTCGATTCCCACAGAGGGTATGAAAAATAAAAAAAATATGTATGCACTCACTAACTGTTAGTCGCTCTGGAAAAGAGTGATTGCTAAAAAAAATGAAAAGATTAGTCACTCACCCACTCTAAGGCAAAGAGCAGTAAGAACTCCCTTAGTTTTATCCCACCTGGACTACTGCCCAGTTATATGGTCAAGTACCGCAAAGAAAAACATAGGCAAATGACAGTTGGCCCAGAACAGAGCAGCACGGCTGGCCCTTAAATGCACACGGAGGGACAATATCAATAACCTGCATGTCAATCTCTCCTGGCTCAAAGTAGAGGAGAGATTGACTGCATCACTACTTGTCTTTGTGAGAGGTATTGATGTGTTGAAAGCACCAAACTGTCTGTTCAAATGGCTAACACACAGCTCAGACACCCATACATACCACACAAGACATGCCACCAGGGGTCTTTTCACAGTCCCCAAGTCCAGAACAGACTCTGGGAAATGCACAGTACTACATAGAGCCATGACAACATGAAACTCTTCCACATCAAGTAACTCAAGCGAGCAGTAAAATCAGATTGAAAAAAACAGATAAAACAGCAACTCATGGCACAACGCGGACTGTGAAGAGACACACATATACACACAAACACGCATATGCACACACACTCTACACACACACACAATGCAATGTTGTGGTATTGTGGTATTGTGGATTTTATATTGTAAATATTGTATAATAGAGTAATAATGTATTGTATGATGTATTGTGTTATTGATGATGTAGGCTGTTGTTGTGTTTTGCTGTGATGTAATTGTTTTAACACTGTTTGGACCCCAGGAAGAGTAGCGCTAATGGTGATCCTAATAAATACTCTCAATATCTCTCTTTCACTCTGGTTACAATTTTGTAACGGACCGTATACGACGCTCCGTCGCTCTGTTTCGTGAAGTGTGTAGCGGCCTTAAGCAGCATCACCTCTGCCTTTGGGGCACTCTGCTCACTAGCAGCCCCTGGTGGGAGCACACATGAACATCATTTAGCAGACGCTCTTATCCAGAGCGACTTACAAATTGGTGCATTGAATACTAAGCTCTTATGTTATTCACTGTTTGATGTAATTTCATGATAATTAATTCAGCGTTGTTTGCTTTGGCCCTGTATTAGTACTATTGTAAAACTCTGTTAAACATTGCATGTCTCTAAAGAACAAATGTGAACAAATGCTAATGTTGTTTTTGTGGACTAACCAGGGGTTCCCCACCTGACTCCTAATTGCAGTGAAGCCACATGCTGTGTCCGACTGGCAGGAAGTGGAATGATCCTCTAGTAAACACACCAAAAGGTCAACTCTAGGGCAGCCTCTCTTCTGATTGGCTCAGAAGCTGGCAAACTCACCAGGCTTCTTCCTGGTTTCGGGTGGGAAAGCTCAGAACCTAGCATTTTTTTTTGGTGTATATGTGTGTGTGTATATGTGTGTGTATATGTGTGTGTGTGTGTATGTATGTATGTATGTGTGCACACTAGTGAAAATCAGCTCTTCAGTCATATCACATCTCTCTATATGGGGAGGAAATATCAACCTGTTCCTTAGTAAGAGACTTTTACTCTTCATCTCTTGCTCTCCAAATCCTCTCTATCCCACACAATGAAAGTGGAGAGGGATTACTGTGACTAACTCTCTGGAAACTCTTCAAATGATAACAGTTATAAAGCCCTTAACTTATATTGGCTTCATCATCCAGACTCCTGGAATAGAGCACAGAGCTGCTGAGCAGTAATCCCCATTGGGCTCATTATGTGCAAGCATCAGCTGGTAATGCCTGGGGGGAAAGCCCATGGGAGCTGTGTTGTGTAGGACAGTGTGCAATAAATCACTCTCTGGACTGAGGAGCTCAAGGGAAAGGGGATACCTAAAAATAAAAATAAAATAAAAATATGCCATTTAGCAGACCTAGTCAGTTGCACAACTGAATGCATTCAACCGAAATGTGTCTTCCTTTAACCCAATCCCTCTGAATCAGAGAGGTGCGGGGGGCTACCTTATCGACATCATCCGCGCCCGGGGAGCAGTTGTTGTTGGGGGTTAACTGCCTTGCCCAAGGGCATTCAAACCAGCGACCTTTCGGTTACTGACCCAACGCTCTTAACCACTAGGCTACCTGCCGCTTCTACTGTAGCAAGACAACAGAGCAGTATTTCCCAAACTCGGTCATGGGGCCCCCCCTGATTATTTGAATCAATCAATCAATCAATTTTATTTTATATAGCCCTTCTTACATCAGCTAATATCTCGAAGTGCTGTACAGAAACCCAGCCTAAAACCCCAAACAGCTAGTAATGCAGGTGTAGAAGCACGGTGGCTAGGAAAAACTCCCTAGAAAGGCAAAACCTAGGAAGAAACCTAGAGAGGAACCAGGCTATGAGGGGTGGCCAGTCCTCTTCTGGCTGTGCCGGGTGGAGATTATAACAGAACCATGCCAAGATGTTCAAAAATGTTCATAAGTGACAAGCATGGTCAAATAATAATCAGGAATAAATCTCAGTTGGCTTTTCATAGCCGATCATTAGAGTTTAAAACAGCAGGTCTGGGACAGGTAGGGGTTCCATAACCGCAGGCAGAACAGTTTAAACTGGAATAGCAGCAAGGCCAGGCGGACTGGGGATAGCAAGGAGTCACCACGGCCGGTAGTCCCGACGTATGGTCCTAGGGCTCAGGTCTCTCAGTTGGCTTTTCATAGCCGATCATTTAGCTGTGTAGTGCTAGGGCACCCCTTGGGGTCCCCAGGAACGAGGTTGGGAAACGCTGCAGTACAGGCTTAGGAGTTTAACCATTCACCTTGAATTGAATATGGAAAGTTTCCCAAATTCCAGACTGTAGCTTTCAATGCAACCATTTTTTATCTCAATATCAAATCATTAAGTACCTTACTGTGATTGTTTTCAATTAAAATTGTCCCCCCAAAAAAAGCTTTTTAGCAAAAAACTATTTCTCAAGCAATGATTTTGCTAGGACTGTGGGAGTGGTCTGAGTGGGGAGGGGAAAACTGAAAACTAGCTGGTATTGTCAGAGAGGTTTAGAACTATCTTTGTTATTGGTCTATTAAAACATATACCGCCTGTTGATGTCACCAGGTAAGCCAAAACTCCACCCATTACAGTGAGTTTCATCATCTGTATGATACAAAACAGAGGAAAAACTGCATTTTGACTGCACTGGGCCTTTAAAGAGAAGTGAACCGTTAAAGTGAGACAGTGAGACATTCAAGCTTAGCAATGAAAGGTTTTTCAGGTAAAACATGAAAAACCGAGCTAAAATTTCAGATGGCGTTGTAACCCCACACCCACACACTCCCAACTGTATCCCCTACATCAGAATATAGTTAAATGACTGGATCAATATGACCTCCCACTCTCCTCACTAGCCTCCCACTTCTCCCCCTCATCCCCTCCCAAAGTCAGACATATCAATGCAGGAATTAATGTGCCTTGCTCTCAGAGTCGTGGGCTGTATTCACATTCTCAGTTGAAGTGCTGATCTAGAATCATTTTTGCCTTTAGGATCCTAATGAATAACATATACAGTGGGGAAAAAAAGTATTTAGTCAGCCACCAATTGTGCAAGTTCTCCCACTTAAAAAGATGAGAGAGGCCTGTAATTTTCATCATAGGTACACGTCAACTATGACAGACAAATTGAGAATTTTTTTCTCCAGAAAATCACATTGTAGGATTTTTAATGAATTTATTTGCAAATTATGGTGGAAAATAAGTATTTGATCACCTACAAACAAGCAAGATTTCAGGCTCTCACAGACCTGTAACTTCTTCTTTAAGAGGCTCCTCTGTCCTCCACTCGTTTCCTGTATTAATGGCACCTGTTTGAACTTGTCATCAGTATAAAAGACACCTGTCCACAACCTCAAACAGTCACACTCCAAACTCCACTATGGCCAAGACCAAAGAGCTGTCAAAGGACACCAGAAACAAAATTGTAGACCTGCACCAGGCTGGGAAGACTGAATCTGCAATAGCAATTATTAGGAAATGGAAGACATACAAGACCACTGATAATCTCCCTCGATCTGGGGCTCCACGCAGGATCTCACCCCGTGGGGTCAAAATGATCACAAGAACGGTGAGCAAAAATCCCAGAACCACATGGGGGGACCTGGAGAGAGCTTGGACCAAAGTAACAAAGCCTACCATCAGTAACACACTACGCCGCCAGGGACTCAAATCCTGCAGTGCCAGACGTGTCCCCCTGCTTAAGCCAGTACATGTCCAGGCCTGTCTGAAGTTTGCTAGAGTGCATTTGGATGATCCAGAAGAGGATTGGGAGAATGTCATATGGTCAGATGAAACCAAAATATAACTTTTTGGTAAAAACTCAACTCGTCGTGTTTGGAGGACAAAGAATGCTGAGTTGCATCCAAAGAACACCATACCTACTGTGAAGCATGGGGGTGGAAACATCATGCTTTGGGGCTGTTTTTCTGCAAAGGGACCAGGACGACTGATCCGTGTAAAGGAAAGAATGAATGGGGCCATGTATCGTGAGATTTTGAGTGAAAACCTCCTTCCATCAGCAAGGGCATTGAAGATGAAACGTGGCTGGGTCTTTCAGCATGACAATGATCCCAAACACACCGCCCGGGCAACGAAGGAGTGGCTTCGTAAGAAGCATTTCAAGGTCCTGGAGTGGCCTAGCCAGTCTCCAGATCTCAACCCCATAGAAAATCTTTGGAGGGAGTTGAAAGTCCGTGTTGCCCAGCGACAGCCCCAAAACATCACTGCTCTAGAGGAGATCTGCATGGAGGAATGGGCCAAAATACCAGCAACAGTGTGTGAAAACCTTGTGAAGACTTACAGAAAACATTTGATCTGTGTCATTGCCAACAAAGGGTATATAACAAAGTATTGAGAAACTTTTGTTATTGACCAAATACTTATTTTCCACCATAATTTGCAAATAAATTCATTAAAAATCCTACAATGTGATTTTCTGGGGTTTTTTTCCTCATTTTGTCTGTCATAGTTGACGTGTACCTATGATGAAAACGACAGGCCTTTCTCATATTTTTAAGTGGGAGAACTTGCACAATTGGTGGCTGACTAAATACTTTTTTTCCCCACTGTACAGTGCCGTGAAAAAGTATTTTTTCCCTTTGCATATTTTTTTATACTAAATGTTATCAGATCTTCAACCAAAACAACAAATAACACAACAATGACTTATTTCATTCATTTCATAACCAAAGTTATGCAACACCCAATGCCAAGACATAATGGGAAACATCTCGTCCAAAAAGTTGACGCAAGTTTGCCAAAAAGCACCAGGAAGCACCTGGATGATCATCAAGACTCTTGGAAGAATGTTCTATGGACAGATGAGTCAAAAGTAGAACTTTTTGGACGACATGGGTCCCATTATGCCTGGCGAAAACCAAACACTGTATTCCACAGTAAGAACCTTATGCCAATGGTCAAGCATGGTGGTGGTAGTGTGGTGGTTTAGAGATGCTTTGCTACCTCAGGACCTGGATGACTTGCCTTAATCGAAGGAACCATGAATTCTGCTGTGTATCAGAGAATTCTACTGGAGAATGTCAGGCCATCCGTCTGTGAGCTGAAGCTGAAGCGTAGCTGGGTCATGCAGCAAGACAATGATCCACAACACACAATAAAGTCTACATGAAAATGGGTAAAAAGCAACACATTGGAAGTTTTGAAATGGCCTCGTCAAAGTCCAGACTTAATCTCAATTGAGATGTGGCAGGACTTGAAACGAGCAGTGCATGCTTGAAAACCCACAAATGTCGCTGAGTTAAAGCAGTTCTGCATGGAAGAGTGGGACAAAATTCCTCCACAGTGACGTGAGAGACTGACCAACAACTACAGGAAGCATTTGGTTGGAGTCATTGCAGCTAAAAGGTGGCACAACCAGTTATTGAGTGTAAGGGGGCAATTACTTTTTCACATAGGGGCATTGGGTGTTGCATAACTTTGTTTATGAAATAAATGAAATAAGTATGTAATTGTTGTGTTATTTGTTCACTCAAGTTCCCTTTATCTAATATTAGGTTTTGGTTGAAGATCTGGTAACATTTTGTATAAAACATATGCAAAAGTAGAGAAAATTAGAAAGGGGGAAAATACTTTTTCACAGCACTGTATGGACAGGGAAGACCTGATCCTAGACATTTTATGAAAACAGCCACAGGGGTAGAGAGTCCTTGTGCTGGGCAGACAGAGTGAGTCACAGTATAATAGACAGAGAGGATGTGGATGTGAAGTTTAATTACTCTGGTCAATAGAGGCAGGAGTATGTGGAGACTGAGACGAAAGGGAGAAGAGAGGGGGAGAGAAAGGAGATGAAAGGAGGAGGGAGAGGAGAAAAGATAGAGAGGGAGAAGAGAAAGCAGAGAGAGAGAGAGTCCTACCTTGGTGGTCCACGGAGGGCTTGGAGGCATGGAGGATCTTGGGAATGGAGAAGCCCATGTCCAGCGCTGTCAGAGCCAGCTCATTCATAAAGTACGGCAGCTGTAACACACAGGACATTTACACTTGAGGACAGTGTCCCTTTTTACAAGTGTGTTTTCTCTGAGTTACATCTCATTTCCCTCTCGTGTGTTGAGAAGTAAGCGAGGGGAAGACGGGAGGAGAGGACGCATGGAATTTAAAAAGGACTATCGACAAAGAGCTCTCTGGCACAAAGACAGATAAGAGGAATTTACACGCTGACTGTATGTGGAGGCAGAGGAGATAGGATGCCAGTACTCACCCTGATCTTACTGAGCTTCATCTGGATCTTCTTGGAGACCATGTCAGCCCAGTACTTCTCCCCCAGGAAGTTCCAGAACACCCGGCCTATCAGGGCGTTCACCCACGCCTCTGGCACCGCCCCTCGCCCCGGCCGCTCGCACGGGCTGCTGGGTAACTGAGAAGAACAACGTGGGAGTAACAGGTAGTGAGACAAAGGTAGTAAACATACATACGGACAACAAACACAATTTAATTTTATCGATGGCAATTTGAATGCACAGAGATGAGATCCTAAGGCCCATTGTCTTGCCATTCATCCGCCGCCATCACCTCATGTTTCAGCATGATAATGCAAGGCCCCATGTCGCAAGGATCTGTACACAATTCCTGGAAGCTGAAAATGTTCCAGTTCTTCCATGGTCTGCATACTCACCAGATATGTCACCCATTGAGCATGTTTGGGATGCTCTGGATCGACATGTACAACAGCGTGTTCCAGTTCCAGCCAATATCCAGCAACTTCGCACAGCCATTGAAGAGGAATAGGACAACATTCCACAGGCCACAATCAACAACCTGATCAACTCTATGCAAAGGAGATGCATCGCGCTGCACGATCCATGCCCCTACTTTTTACTTTAAAGGTATCTGTGACCAACAGATGCATATCTGTATTCCCAGTTATGTGAAATCCATAGATTAGGACCTAATTTATTATTTAAATTGACTGATTTCCTTATTTGAACTGTAACTCTTTGAAATTGTTGCATGTTGCTTAGTATGGTTGTATAGTTGTATATTGTTACATGCTATTACATGGCCACACTAGCTACACGTCTACATGGCTATCGGATCAGCCTGTGTCAACATGGTCACCCCCATAGAATTACATATAGAATTAAAAAGATCTCTGTGGTCTCCCTCATCAGCCCTACCTTCTTGGTGGCTCCAGGGCTGCCCTCTGTGCTGTGGGCAGGGCTGCTGGCCGGGGGGCTGTCCAGTGGGGGCAGGGGGGTGACGTACTTGGCCATGTAGACGTTGTAGTCCAGCAGCATCTTCTGCCTGACCCCTCCAACCAGGGAAGGGTCCTTCTGACTGGGCTCGTCCATGAGGCTGCTGCTCCTGCTCTCTGCCTCCAGTCTGTGAGACCAGTCTATCAGGCAATGACAACCAGACCTGGGTTCAAATTCTATTGGAAATCATTTCACATACGTTAAACGTCTAGCTAACGTCTCCCTGTCTGTAATCCTCTTAGAATTAGGGTTAGGTTTAAGGTTAGGGGTGAATACTTAGGGTTAGGTTTAGGGTTAGGGGTTAGGGAAAATAGGATTTAAAATGGGAATCAATTGTTGGTCCCCAAAAAGTCTTCACAAGTATAGCTGTGTGTGTGTGTGTTGATCTGAATGTTCCCCTCACCTCCCACTGGACGCTCACTGGACATTTTATTAGCCTCGGACTTCAGTCTGGACGCCACCAGAATCCTCCTGAACCATTCTTCTTTCTCCCGACCCGTCCTCCCGAACAGGAACAGGGTCAGATCTCGCTCCCCTGGGGGTTTCCTGGGCTCCTCTCCACCCCCAGCTCCTCCTGGACACTCCAGCTTCTCCCCCTTCTCGGCCGGCTTCTCCTCCCCAGGCTCGGTCCTCTCTACCTGGGCCTGGGCCTTGGACATGAAGTCCTCCTGCTTGGCCAGCTCGATACAGATTGGGTACTTCTTGTTCCACACGCGCTTCCTGGCCAGGCTCTGGGGCACCAGATGGATCTGGGGACACATTTGGATGTTACACGCTACATGAACCGCTTGGTCTAAAAATACTAGGCTGACTGGACAGATACAGGTATTTCTATCACTTGTGAGGGAGGCCCACTTTAATGTCTGTGTGCCCAAACACACACAGACATACACAAATGTGCACCATATACGGTATGAAAGTGATGCGTCTGTTTCCAGGAAGTAGCCTTTTAGTTTTGCTTTTTGAATGGGCAAAAACATATCACAATGGTCTTCAGCACACAAACTTCAGAAGTAAATTAATCCACAAACAAAATTAATTTTCTATATATCTTAAATGACCGCGTTTTCACTGAGTTTATGATATAGTCGTCAAGCCCATTCAAAAGATTAGGGGACAAGACCCAGAAGTATGACGTAGGACAACGTCACTTGCACATCGTATTCCCTTTCCCTCCCTCTCTCGGTCTTAGACACACACAAAATCACGCATCCCTCCTTAAAACGACCATACAACACGTTCCACACACAGACAGACACACACACCTTGCTGTCGGTGAGGTCGTAGATCTTCTGGCTGATGTAGGTGACGTCAGGTTTGGGCTCGTTGTGCGTGGCCCGCCGGGCGATGTTGCGGTTGGGTTTGGACAGGCGCAGGGTGGAGCCCTCCAGACGTACATACACAGAGTGGGTCAGAGTGGCATGGTACATCTCTAGGTCATAGCTGTACATCTGGTTCATCCAACCCTGTTAATGGGGACAATACACATAGATAACTCTCAGACTGATGCATGGAACAACATGGAGACTAATACATATGTACGCATTACACGCACAAACACACACTAATTGGGGAGTGTGATGGGCTGCAATACAACCACATAATCACAAGGTGTCCAACTTTTAGCTGATACCCCTGGTCCATACTAACATCCTAGTGAGAGAATCATCCAGACCATGTTGATATGTGGCTTCATCTAAACAACAATGATCTGTTCAGTTCTCTTCAGAGACTGGGAGACATTACATCATGAGTTCCATCATACTGAGCAGAAGGGCATGATGACATCATAGCGTGACTGTGGGTGAGAGCTGCACCGTATGACCCTTCCTTTAGCCGGCTATATTGTGTTGTTCCACAGGTGCTATATTGTGCTATTTTCCACGTGACCAGAGAGCCTCTCTCTAGTACAGCTGTAGCCAGAGGCTATTGAGCTCATGTGCCCACACAGGTTCAAACACACACAGGTTCAAACACACACAGGTTCAAACACACACAAGTACACACACGCACTCAAATAAGAACACACACACACACACACACACACACGCTTACATAACCGCTGGCCAACCGCTAAGCGTGTCTCCTCTGTTTCAGTTTCCAGCACATTGACTGGGTTAAAAGGAGAACGTTTGACAAATCACCAGACCATTTAATCTGTGAGGTTGTTTCAGGGCAAACCCCAGAGTAGCTGGAGAGAATGCTTTAGAGGCTCAGTATGTTGTTAGACAGCCCAATGAGGACGTTAGATTAGAGGAGTCATTTAGCAGACACTCTTATCCAGAGTCTTATTACAGTAGTGAGTGCATACATATTCATACTGGTCCCCCGTGGGAATCAAACCCACAACCCTGGTGTTGCAAGCACCATGCTGAGCCACACCGGACTTTGATGTATTTCTCATCCAGCCAATGTTTTTCTATCCCACTGGGAAGCCACCATGGTGAATGCTGCATGAGCATTCAGTAGAGGTTGTACATCCCAATATTTAAGCCAGTGTAATGTTTAATGGTGTAATAACTCAAGCCTACTGAATAGTACTCGTGTGGATATTAGGATTCATGGAAGGAAGAGAATTGTTACCTTGCTGTTTAGCCATTGAAGAAAGGGAAGAAGAAGGATATCTACAGACATATACTGAGTTGCTTCCTGTCCTATCTGATAAACTGAGCAGACATCAGGTTTTAGTCCTGAGCTTTAATGACAAACAGAGAGGTGATATGGAGAATTGGTTAGCATCCCAAATGGCAACCTAATCCCTATATAGTGCACTACTTTTAACCAGAGCCCTATTGGCCCTGGTCAAAAGTAGTGCACTAAATAGGGAACAGGGTGCCATTTGGGACGTAACCTTGGAGATCCTCCCTACTCTCTCTGAGTCCCACTGGGGAAAAGCCAGCCATGTATCAGCTGTTTATCTTGTAGACGCTATCAGCAACATGTGCTCAGCTTGCTAACTCAATAGAAGCTACAGGCTCTGTCCACAGTGATGACAGATACTACTAGGGGAAGGACATGGCCTATCTAAGATGTCAGGCTATCTGTCCACAGTGATGACAGATACTACTAGGGGAAGGACATGGCCTATCTAAGATGTCAGGCTATCTGTCCACAGTGATGACAGATACTACTAGGGGAAGGACATGGCCTATCTAAGATGTCAGGCTATCTGTCCACAGTGATGACAGATACTACTAGGGGAAGGACATGGCCTATCTAAGATGTCAGGCTATCTGTCCACAGTGATGAGAGTGATAGCCCCGTATAGCTCAGTTGGTAGAGCATGGCGTTTGCAACGCCAGGGTTGTGGGTTCAATTCCCACGGGGGGCCAGTATGAAAATGTATGCACTCACTAACTGTAAGTCGCTCTGGATAAGAGCGTCTGCTAAATGACTAAAATGTAAATGTAAAATGACAGGTACTACTAGGGGAAGGACATGGCCTATCTAAGATGTCAGGCTCCTCTCTATGTGATCTGCCTTATACCTTGGTTGTTGCACAGAAAAGTATGACAATATCTTTATTGTTGCATTTATAAATCTATTAGCTATCATCTTGGGTAGAAAGCTTTCTATGTCGTAACCTTACACAAAAAAATACAGGGATAGGATGTTAATAGTAAGACAGTGTTCAGTCACCAACTCTGGTTCTGGAGAGTTGCAGGTTGAGCCGGATTTTCTTCCAGTCTAATACTAATGCACCCTTTACAGTTTTCTTTCAATTGCTTTGGCACTAATTTCAGATGTAAGTAGTCACATTTCTAAATACTTAGCACTAAACTGCTAACACAGTGACCTACCTTAAAGATTCCAGGTTCTTTGATATCCAGCTGGGTCACGTTCCACTGCTCCCCCCTTCGTCTGCCCTGCCTGGTCCCACTGCAGCTGGAGACCTCCGGAGCCGACAGCCACAGCACCAGTACAGCCAGCATGAACCCTGCCGCCACCCCCTGCACCACCGCACACACATAGGGCGGCAGGGGGAGGACCAGGTAACTGTAGACTAGACACATGAGGAAGAGGAGGCCAGTGATGGGCACGTTTGTTAAGTCTTCCTCCTCTTCGTCGGACTCGGCTTCACTGCAGACACCCGTGCTGCCTGTTTGGATCTGCAGTGACCTGGGCCGCTCCCCGTCCGGTGTCTCAGTGTCAGTACAGAGCTCAAAGTCTTCACTGTAGAGCTCAAAGAACTCCTCGTCCTCCAGGCGGACCAGGGCCGACATTGAGCAGTGGCCCAGGGCGAGGGAGGAGGACCTGGGGAGAGGAGGAGGGGAGGAGACCCTGGAGGTCTTGGCTGGAGGAGAGGAGAAGACATAGTCTGCTGGGGCTTCACCAGTAGGGGTCTCCTCTTCCCCATCCTCCTCTCCTTCAGAGTCGCCTCCCTCCTCCTCTTTGATGCTGTAGTTGTTGTTGCTCTCTGCGTGCCCATTAAGGCCTGCCAGGTTGGTGAGCTCCGTGGCACTGAGGGAGAGGGATTTGGAGCAGTGGGTAGCAGAGGTACCCCCTCCTGTACCCACTCCCTCGGCCCCGCCTCCAGCCTCGTCGCCCATGAACTTACTGAACAGCTGCATTGGCTCGCAAATTACCTCTGACAAACGCCTCCTAGTATCCTCGATCCTGGCCTCCATCTCTTGCACCTTGAAGAAACACCTCCCGTCGGCCGGGGAGGTGAGGGGGGAAGAGGGGGCCGTCTTGGAGTCACCACCCCCAGACGTGGTGGAGCCCCTCGGCTGGCCCAACTGCTTGAAGAGCAGCAGGTTGTTGACGCGGGAGTCTGGAGGTGGGCGCTGCTGGGAGAGAGATGGTGGTGAAGGCGCCTCCTGGTGGTCGGGCCTGGTATTGTCTGTGGAGAGAGACTTGACGAACGTCTTCATCAGGTGGTGGCGGTGGCGCCCGGCAGAAGAAGGAGGGGCAACCATCATTTCATTGGACAGGGACCTGAGGCTGAGGAAAGGCTTGGAGGGCAGGGCTGCGGAGCGAGAGGGGGAGGAGGTGGTGGAGGAGGAGGTGGTGGCAGTGTGAGAGATCGTGGGTCTTGTGTGATCTGAGGGCCAGGAGGAGCAAGCAGGGGGGGACTCGAGGGTGGGGTGGGTGGAGGAGGGGAGGATGGGCAGGGCTGGGCTGTGGGGTAGAGTGTTAGAGGACACACCAATGGTAGTGGTGGTCTCAATCCCTCCAGCCTCAAACAGTAGCTCCTCGCTGGCTTCCAAGGCCGTCACGATGGCCTGGTCCTCAGTCCTCCCCTCCATCCCACCCAGCCCTTCTGACCCCTCTCCTGGGGAGGATGATGACACAGACGCCCCAAACCCATACAGCTCCTCGTCCTCATCCTCCTCTTTTCCCAGGGCGGAGAAGTGGATGGTGATGGTGTCTCGGGAGAGGGAGCGCTGCACCTGCAGCTTGGGGCCAGGGGGCGGGCGTGAGGGCGTGGAGGAGGAGGGGGTACTGTCAGCAGCATGGCTGTCCTTCCTGCTGCTGTTGCTGCCCTGGCTGGTCATGACCACACTCCACAGGGCTCACAGCCTGGAGAGGGGGAGAGAGAGGGGGAGAGAGGGGGGGAGAGAGAGAGGGATGAGGGACAGAGAACGAGGGGTGTGGGAGAGACAGGGACAGAGAGATAGAGAGAGAAAGAAATAAAAATATGGGTTCAAGGGTCATTTGGCCAGAGAGTCTATTTTTTGGTTCCAGGGTAAAATGTTTGAAGAAGTGATTTGTGTCGATTAAGAATTGGCTAAAAACACCACGAAGCGATTATTTGAGAGGTACCTATACATTTCTAACAATATATACGTATGAACTTTCTCACCCAAACGTAGACGTACGTCATGGGTGAGAAAGTAGAGAATATTTACATTTGCATTTTTGGTCATTTAGCGGACGCTCTTGTCCAGAGCGACTTGCAGGAGCAATTGGGGTTGGGTGCCTTGCTCGGGGGCACATCGGCAGATTTTTCGCCTGGTCGGCTCGGGGATTGGAACCGGCGACCTCTCGGTTGCTGGCACGGTGCTCTTGGTTACTGTGCTACCTGCCGCCCCATATGAGTTTAAGGTTGTGCCGTTGTTTGATCATGTGATAAGGTTTAATGGGTAATCGGACCATAACTAATGTGGTTATAGAAGTAATGTATAAATAGTAGAGAGCCAATAGAGGGTTCCATTGAACTATTATGTTTTGTTGGGCATTTCAATGGCATAAGGTGAAATCTGTGTGTATGAGTGAATTCAACGGCTGGTATGGGTGGTAACCGGATACTACTGAGTATTTGGTTTGTTGATGTTGAATGGAAGATTTGTAGCGTGGTTGGGGTTAAATAGAAAGACTCACTTATTCAATAGGGAATGGGTGTAGGGAGAGAGAGTTTTTGTGTTGCTGAATGAGGTGAGAGCTAGTGCGATTTTCATTTGGTGACGTCACTTGCTCTATGAACTGGAAGTAGTTGCTTTGAAAGAATCGTTGTAGAGTGACTGGCGATGTATGTAGAGGGTCCCGGGTTCGAACCCAGGTAGGGACAGTGGCTAAAGCTTTCGCATTGGGGCTATG
Source organism: Coregonus lavaretus (assembly GCF_964263955.1). Classification (NCBI taxonomy): domain Eukaryota; kingdom Metazoa; phylum Chordata; class Actinopteri; order Salmoniformes; family Salmonidae; genus Coregonus; species Coregonus lavaretus. The sequence goes on along the minus strand of NC_140015.1, from coordinate 29,281,646 downwards.
GACCTAGATTACTATGTGTATTAAAAGTTGAATTAGATAGCTTTAGAAGTATTCTAGATAGGTCTATGAAAATATGTTACAAGTACGAATGTAAGAAGGAAGATGATTAGGGCTGGTCCCCGCGCCTCCCCCGTTGTGTTGGAAGGAGCGGGGGGGGAGGGGGGAGAGACAGTTCAAATGATAGAAATGTAATTAAATGTATGCTTATCAACGATAGCAAGTATTTGTTTTATTAATTAGGGCTTAATCAGAGAGAACAGTTAAAGAAATTGAATAGCGAACTGAAATGGTGATAGAGCTGTGAAAATTATTTAAGTTGAGGACAAAGGAAAATAATTTATGGTTCTAGTTCCCGGGTAAAATAGTTGTACTTGCTTGACGGTATCGAGCAAAAGGTCGAATGATTGAATGAAAAGCATTTATTTGACACAGTCTAATGGTTATTACTTTATTGTATAGGTTGGGTAACACCAGTGGTGTATGAAAATAAGTGGTGAATTCTAAAACAATAATTTGGTTTCGTTACGTGAACAATGGGATATCATTTTTACTATTAGGATGATGGATTGAATAAACATTGGTTATAAGTATGAAGTTATTAAACAATAGGTTTATATTTTAAAAACATCAATGCAACAGGTTGCGATGATTAAATTAATAGAAAGGTGTTATAGGTTTATATTAGAAGGTGTAGTGAACTTAATGAAACATGGTATTATATAGTGTCTTCCAAGATTGATGGAAGTTTCCTATAGCATTATGTTAAGGGGATGCCTGGGATAAAATATAATGTCTTACTTACACGGAGTATGTGATTGTATTGGCTAATGAATGAAATATGACATTTACAGGGGCGAAAGGAACAATAGAAGGGGAGACAGATTTTCCTAGGGGGTTGATAAAATAATTGATAATGGATCATTTGAGATGAGATCACATGGAGCAGATTTAGGGGTTCAATAATCATTGTGAGATTAGTTATGAGGAATTAGATTGATACAAACGATTATTGATGAGTTAGGACTGGGGATATCTGTATCATGTTTTGTGTGTACTTACCATCTTTAGATTACTGATGGTAATTGAAGGTTGACAAAATGTATAACCAGGAGAAAGAGATTAGCTTATCTCATTGGAATGTTGGCCAGGGCTAGGGGGAGCAGTAGTGAAGTTAGGCAGTATTTAGATCGTAAAAGGGAGCTACCAAATTAAGTGGGGCCTGGCTATCTTTGATTGTTGTTTTTCAATTGGGTTTTTCAAATAAAAAACAACACACCTAGTATGATGTTTATAAAGGGTTGCTATGTTGAATTTAGGGGATTTTCAACAGTTCATAGGTGGTGTTTACTATGCTGTGGGATGGAACGGTTTGTTGGGTGATTTCAATGGCCTCTGGGCTCTGTTTTGACTTTCTGGTGTTGATTGGTCATCCACACTGGTGGTTCTGGGGGCATGAGAGGAGGACTTTGGGATGGTTTATTTTATAAAATTGAGGGTAATTTATAGTGCTGTGAAAAGTGTGAAGAAGATTATAATTTGGTAATAATAGGATTTGAAAATTAAAATAACAGAAGAGGGAGAGAGCTTTCCCTGAATGAGGGATACCTGTTGCTAGTCAATTGTACTAATCTTGGATTACTTTAACGGGATAGAAGTAAGTTGAGATATTATCAAATATTGTCATTTACATTTCATTTTTATTATGCTTTAATAAACAACAAGTTGGTATTTGAAACTAAATTAATGCAATGAGCTGCAGTAATCAGAGGAAGGCACAATCTAATGCGAAACAGCTATTGCCTAGATCATTGATTTAGTAATAAGATCAGGAAGATAGTAATAATAGGAAGCTGGATAGGATAATTTAAGATAGGGACTAGCTGTCCAGAAATAGATGAAGAATTATGAGCTTTTTGGGAATGATAGACTACTGTAAAGCTTGGGTACTCCATTATGTACTGCATACTGGTAAATTAAGTGATCTTATCTATGGGAAGGCAATGGCAGCTCATGGTAAAATCATTTGGAACTCTGAGGAGGAAGAACAATTTATGAAGAGAAAAAAGTTGCTCACTTCCCAAACAGTCTTAGCTTTTCCTACATATAACAGGGATTTTACCCAAATGGTAGAGAGTAAAGAGGGATATATGACATTGGTCGTGATTTAAAGATGGTGATAAGGGAGGTTTTTTTAGTGGGCTATTAGATATAACTGGGTTAATCACAAACATAGAGTTTTTTTAATTCTTTGTTGCTAGGCAGAAGACTTAAGTGACCTAGGGTCGAAGTGCTTGCTCTTACTTCAATCCATGGCTGTCTTTTGTCTCTCTTCAAACATTGTGAAGGGAGCGGCACCAGGATTAACCAGAGTTCAGGCTAAAACCTGTCTCTCCTTTGCTATCTTCTTGATTGATTACAGCATGAAGGGGGGTTTGTGTTAGGTTTGAAAGATTTAAGTATGGACCTGTCATGTCCAACCATCAGTCTTCAGGTCAAGCCCGGGAGAGCCGGGGTAGAACAGAGTTTGAACTAAACATGAGTGTTTTTACAAGATAAGAGATTGATTGATTGGATTACTATTGATTCTGAACTGAATGAAAGTCGGATTTAGCCGCCCTAAAAGACAAAGGAAGTGGGAGGAGCAATAAAGAAGCAAGGGACAGTCTCAAAAATAAATAAGGGATGCAATTGGATGATAAATGACCAATATTACCTAAGTGATTGTTTAGGTAGGTGGTAATATTGACACATGAGCAGAACCATGTGTCAAGAGGGGGGAAGAGGCTAGTGGTAGGATTAAATAATATATGAAGGAGAGGACAAAATACTTTTTTTTTTTTAAACATTTTTTTTTAGATACAGTCTAGAAAGAGAATACTGATGTGAGCGGTATGTCAGAGGTTTTGTGCCCCACAGGTGAACTAAAGGAGAAGGTGGCGCAGTGGTCTACTCCTGAGTGGCGCAGTGGTCTAAGGCACTGAACTAAAGGAGAAGGTGGCGCAGTGGTCTACTCCTGAGTGGCGCAGTGGTCTAAGGCACTGCATCGCAGTGCTAACTGTGCCACTAGATCCTGGTTCGAATCCAGGCTCTGTCGCAGCCGGCCGCGACCGGGAGACTCATGGGCGGCGCACAATTGGCCCAGCGTCGTCCACGGTAGGGGAGGGAATGGCCGGCAGGGATGTAGCTCAGTTGATAGAGCATGGCGTTTGCAACGCCAGGGTTGTGGGTTCGATTCCCACGGGGGGCCAGTATAAAAAAAAAAAAATATGTATTCACTAACTGTAAGTCGCTCTGGATAAGAGCGTCTGCTAAATGACTAAAATGTAAAATGTAAAATGTAAGGTGACCCACTCTATCTAACCAGGTGACTGGTGAGCATCCAGTCCCTAAAGAAGAAAGACTGGAAGCAGGCCTGTTGGGAAGGGCCCTATCAGGTTATATTGGTCACTGCCTTTGCCATTAGAATAGCAGAAAGAGCAACCTGGGTCCACGTTACCCACTGCAAAAAGGTAAGAACACATACAAGCACCACTGAACACACACAGAGTTAGAGAGAAGAACTAGACCAATAGGGTCTGGGGATCACCTCTGTTAACGAAGATCTCCTACCCCGACCTATCATCACTGTAGTGTGTTCTTAGGGTGTGAGTATGGGGTGATACCAAGCAGAAAGACTGAGGACAGGAGAGGGTTGGCGGTTTTTGGGATTAGGGGTAACTTGAGCTGCATCATAGTCTCGGCAATGGTCTTGATATGTCAAGATCCACCACCAATTACACTATGCCCTTACCATTGTTAAGAAGTAAAAGAGAAGAGAAGCGACCCGACATACTGACCGTCAACGACAAGTGGCCTACAAAATGGGAGTCAGAGAAGGGCAGACTGTAGGATTCAAAATAAAGGTTAGGGACGTAGCCAACGGGTGGGGTACAGGTCAATAAGCAATTTGGGATTATAAAATATCATTATATTCGTGTTCGGCCCCCACAGCGGATTGTTCCTAGACTCAAGTGTTTAAACACACTTGGGGATGGGGATATGAGACCGGGCGGGACTGAACATCCAGATGGGGGGTAAAGAGAAACAAAGACATCACCAATTATCAATTGGAGATAGTGCTAATGTGCACAGGAGAGAATTTTGAACCATACAGCCCCTGTAACCGATGTGTGGTGGGAGTGTACCAGTAAAGGCAGTATAAGGCAGAGAATACCAAAAGGGTGGCTACATACGTGCGCCCTGGTTCTACTGATTCAGCTAGTTAGAATTAGTCACCAGGAACCAAGGAAAGGGTTAAACAGACGTAGGAGGAGTTTTAACAAAAAGGAGAATAGCCCTATTTAGATGGAGGCGATTGGGATACCAAAGGGGGTATCGGATGGATAACAAGCTATGAAATAATTTAATACCACGTTCTTTTGGTGGGTGACAATAAACAAAATTGTGGATTGGATTATTTATATCTATTACGACCAACAACGATTTATTGGCTAGACTAGGGATGCAGTAAAAGGGATCTCTGAACAATTATCCGCCATCCCACTCATGACTTAGTAAAAGAGGTTGGCTCTAGATCAGGCAGAAAGGGCCGGTGTCTATAGAATGATAAGCCATTGTTGCACATGTTATCCCTAACACCACCACACCGGATGGGACAGTCACCAGAGCTCTTGCAGAATTAACTGCACTAAGTGAAGAATGAGCTGAGAACTCAGAAGTTAGTACATCGTGGATAGGGTGGTTTGATGAAATGTTTGGTAAATGGAAAACCATAGCAGCCACCATCTTAGGGGCGGTCAGTGTTTGTATGGGTATTCTTGTATTATGTGGTTGTTGTCTTGTTCCCTGTGTCCGAGGATTGGTGAGTAAGGCGTTGGTGAAATGCAGTATCTCAACAATGATGAGATGGACCGACTCCGGACTCTGACCAGGGGAATGTGAAAAACGATCCTCCAGGCTTGGTGGATGACGAGGATTTTGACCCTGAAAGACCGCAATTGGATGAAATGTTTATTAGTTCTGACGTAATCTCTGAGATTAATCATGCTTGTAAATACATTTATCCTGAATGTGAAAACATTTAGTCAAAGGGGTGGATTGATACACTGCTCAAAAAAAATAAAGGGAACACTTAAACAACACAATGTAACTCCAAGTCAATCACACTTCTGTGAAATCAAACTGTCCACTTAGGAAGCAAAATTGATTGACAATAAATTGCACATGCTGTTGTGCAAATGGAATAGACAACAGGTGGGGGCAAGACACCCCCAATAAAGAAGTGGTTCTGCAGGTGGTGACCACAGACCACTTCTCAGTTCCTATGCTTCCTGGCTGATGTTTTGGTCACTTTGAATGCTGGCGGTGCTTTCACTCTAGTGGTAGCATGAGACGGAGTCTACAACCCACACAAGTGGCCCAGGTAGTGCAGCTCATCCAGGATGGCACATCAATGCGAGCTGTGGCAAGAAGGTTTGCTGTGTCTGTCAGCGTAGTGTCCAGAGCATGGAGGCGCTACCAGGAGACAGGCCAGTACATCAGGAGACGTGGAGGAGGCCGTAGGAGGGCAACAACCCAGCAGCAGGACCACTACCTCCGCCTTTGTGCAAGGAGGAGCAGGAGGAGCACTACCAGAGCCCTACAAAATGACTTCCAGCAGGCCACAAATGTGCATGTGTCTGCTCAAACGGTCAGAAACAGACTCCATGAGGGTGGTATGAGGGCCCGACGTCCACAGGTGGGGGTTGTGCTTACAGCCCAACACCGTGCAGGACGTTTGGCATTTGCCAGAGAACACCAAGATTGGCAAATTCGCCACTGGTGCCCTGTGCTCTTCACAGATGAAAGCAGGTTCACACTGAGCACATGTGACAGACGTGACAGAGTCTGGAGACGCCGTGGAGAACGTTCTGCTGCCTGCAACTTCCTCCAGCATGACCGGTTTGGCGGTGGATCAGTCATGGTGTGGGGTGGCATTTCTTTGGGGGGCCGCACAGCCCTCCATGTGCTCGCCAGAGGTAGCCTGACTGCCATTAGGTACCGAGATGAGATCCTCAGACCCCTTGTGAGACCATATGTTGGTGCGGTTGGCCCTGGGTTCCTCCTAATGCAAGACAATGCTAGACCTCATGTGGCTGGAGTGTGTCAGCAGTTCCTGCAAGAGGAAGGCATTGATGCTATGGACTGGCCCGCCCGTTCCCCAGACCTGAATCCAATTGAGCACATCTGGGACATCATGTCTCGCTCCATCCACCAATGCCACGTTGCACCACAGACTGTCCAGGAGTTGGCGGATGCTTTAGTCCAGGTCTGGGAGGAGATCCCTCAGGAGACCATCCGCCACCTCATCAGGAGCATGCCCAGGCGTTGTAGGGAGGTCATACAGGCACATGGAGGCCACACACACTACTGAGCCTCATTTTGACTTGTTTTAAGGACATTACATCAAAGTTGGATCAGCCTGTAGTGTGGTTTTCCACTTTCATTTTGAGGGCGACTCCAAATCCAGACCTCCATGGGTTGATAAATTTGATTACCATTGATAATTTTTGTGTGATTTTGTTGTCAGCACATTCAACTATGTAAAGAAAAAAGTATTTAATAAGATTATTTCATTCATTCAGATCTAGGATGTGTTGTTTAAGTGTTCCCTTTATTTTTTTGAGCAGTGTAGATTAATTTGTATTTTAAGAATAATGACTAAAGGATTTCACCCCAAATACAGTATAAATGTGTGAACGGTGTTAGAGTTATAATGTAGTGTCAACCCACTAACAGAGGGGGAGGAGTTAGAAACTGCTGAGGGTCCAGGGTGAAGGGGACTGAGAAGCTGTTTAGAGGTGGGCGGAGCAAAGTGCCTTTGTGTGTCAGGGGGTATAAAGGCTGTGTATGTATTTTTTGGAACCAGAGCTCTCCATGATTAAAACATACAGATCATTCTTGTTGGTTGCGGACCTTCGTTTAATTCATGATTAAACCAGAGCCTTACACCCTCTGGGAATTATTCAAAGTATTAAGTTTGATTAATTAGAGATAGAAATTCTCGTGACAATAAGAAAGCATTTACTCACCTACTTCGGATATCCCAAAAAATACATTTTACTAACACATTTCAAGAATCCTTAAATAATATAAATTAAACTTGGAAAATCCTCAATTAACTGTTGAATAAGAAAAAGGCATCTACAACCATCCCATCTCAATTTATTGTTGGAAATAAGACCTATAAAAAAAAATATTTAAAAAATAGGTCATTTAGCAGACGCTCTTATCCAGAGCGACTTACAGGAGCAATTAGGGTTAAGTGCCTTGCTCAAGGTCACATCGACAGATTTTTCACCTAGTCGGCTCGGGGATTAGAACCAGCGACCTTTCGGTTACTGGCACAACGCTCTTAACCACTAAGCTACCTGCAGCTTAACCACTAAGCTACCTGCCGCCCTATAGTGATCCTGATGTTATTTCATGTGAATTTACTAAATGTTTTGTGAATGTGGGTTCTCTCTGTCAAAGAAAATTGAGAAAACTGATGGAAATCCCTTGGATTACATTAAGGGACATTTCCCATCTCTGTTTCAGTTTGATCCTCCTGATGTGATGGAGGTGATGGAGGTAATTCGTAACTTCAGCAGTAGGTCATAATGAGATTGGTGCCCCTTTCGTGAAATCAATGTCTTCCTCGATTACTGAGCCTGTAACGTATACAGTGGGGGAAAAAAGTATTTAGTCAGCCACCAATTGTGCAAGTTCTCCCACTTAAAAAGATGAGAGAGGCCTGTAATTTTCATCATAGGTACATGTCAACTATGACAGACAAAATGAGAATTTTTTTTCCAGGAAATCACATTGTAGGATTTTTTATGAATTTATTTGCAAATTATGGTGGAAAATAAGTATTTGGTCAATAACAAAAGTTTCTCAATACTTTGTTATATATACCCCTTGTTGGCAATGACACAGGTCAAACGTTTTCTGTAAGTCTTCACAAGGTTTTCACACACTGTTGCTGGTATTTTGGCCCATTCCTCCATGCAGATCTCCTCTAGAGCAGTGATGTTTTGGGGCTGTCACTGGGCAACACGGACTTTCAACTCCCTCCAAAGATTTTCTATGGGGTTGAGATCTGGAGACTGGCTAGGCCACTCCAGGACCTTGAAATGCTTCTTACGAAGCCACTCCTTCGTTGCCCGGGAGGTGTGTTTGGGATCATTGTCATGCTAAAAGACCCAGCCACGTTTCATCTTCAATGCCCTTGCTGATGGAAGGAGGTTTTCACTCAAAATCTCACGATACATGGCCCCATTCATTCTTTCCTTTACACGGATCAGTCGTCCTGGTCCCTTTGCAGAAAAACAGCCCCAAAGCATGAAGTTTCCACCCCCATGCTTCACAGTAGGTATGGTGTTCTTTGGATGCAACTCAGCATTCTTTGTCCTCCAAACACGATGAGTTGAGTTTTTACCAAAAAGTTATATTTTGGTTTCATCTGACCATATGACATTCTCCCAATCCTCTTCTGGATCATCCAAATGCACTCTAGCAAACTTCAGACGGGCCTGGACATGTACTGGCTTAAGCAGGGGGACACGTCTGGCAATGCAGGATTTGAGTCCCTGGCGGAGTAGTGTGTTACTGATGGTAGGCTTTGTTACTTTGGTCCCAGCTCTCTGCAGGTCATTCACTAGGTCCCCCCGTGTGGTTCTGGGATTTTTGCTCACCGTTCTTGTGATCATTTTGACCCCACGGGGTGAGATCTTGCGTGGAGCCCCAGATCGAGGGAGATTATCAGTGGTCTTGTATGTCTTCCATTTCCTAATAATTGCTCCCACAGTTGATTTCTTCAAACCAAGCTGCTTACCTATTGCAGATTCAGTCTTCCCAGCCTGGTGCAGGTCTACAATTTTGTTTCTGGTGTCCTTTGACAGCTCTTTGGTCTTGACCATAGTGGAGTTTGGAGTGTGACTGTTTGAGGTTGTGGACAGGTGTCTTTTATACTGATAACAAGTTCAAACAGGTGCCATTAATACAGGTAACGAGTGGAGGACAGAGGAGCCTCTTAAAGAAGAAGTTACAGGTCTGTGAGAGCCAGAAATCTTGCTTGTTTGTAGGTGACCAAATACTTAATTTCCACCATAATTTGCAAATAAATTCATTAAAAATCCTACAATGTGATTTTCTGGATATTTTTTTCTCAATTTGTCTGTCATAGTTGACGTGTACCTATGATGAAAATGACAGGCCTCTCTCATCTTTTTAAGTGGGAGAACTTGCACAATTGGTGGCTGACTAAATACTTTTTTTCCCCACTGTATATCTTCATCAAATTTATGCAAACTGGTATTGTTCCTAAAGATTTGAAAATTGCCAAAGTTATCCCCCTCTATAAATCTGGGGATCCAATATCTTTTACAAATTATAGCCCAATATCTGTACTACCATCTTTTTTTTTAATCCTAGAAAATGTGGTGTATAAGAGAATCAACACTATATTCTATATGAGCACCAATATGGTTTTTATGAAAACTACTCCACAGATATGGCTCTTTTGTAACTTGTGGATAAAACCTTTACAGCCCTGGACAACAATGAATACGCTCCTGGCATCTTTTTAGATTTATCCAAAGATTTTGACATGGTTGATCATTAAATATTACTTTAAATTGCATTATTACGGTTTTCATGATTATACATATAAATTGGCTATATAGTTATGTTTATGATAGAGAACAATTTGTTTATTCAAACGGCTGTGCATCTACCAGGGCCAAGATATCCTGTGGCGTGCCACAGGGTTGGATAATTGGACCTTTGTTATTACTAATCTATATCAATGACCTTGCTGCTGTGTCTTCTACCATACTTCCCATTCTCTTTGCTGATGATACCAATTGGATTTGATCACACAAGAATTTTGATTCACTAATTAATGAAGCCAACTCAGGCATGGCAACATTTTCTGAATGGTTCCAGATGAACATATCTTTAAATATTTTTTAAAAATCCAACTTTATTGTATTCACTAGTAAGAATAAGATAAATACTGTAAAAACTACAATAAAATAAAAACTACAATAAAATAAAAACAACAAGTCACATCCACTAGATTCCTCTGAGTTTAATTTGATGACAAGTTATCCTGGAAAGATCATTTTCAATTTGTCTGCTGCAAAGTGATGAAATCTGTTGGTATCATCAGAAAGATTAGTGGTTTGGTTCATCAGGCTTGCTTCCTAACTCTATATTATAGCTTAAATTTACCCATATCTCATTTACTGTAATATTGTCTGGGCAAGTAGATATGCCTCCTACCTACACAAATTACTCATCATACAAAATACATTTGCAAGAATAGCCACCTCCTCTAATTACCTGGCTCCATCTGCACCTTTGTTTAAGAAACTCAATATCTTGTCTATTTACGACATTAATGTACACCAATTATGCACTTTCATCTACAAATACTCATACCTCCCAGACAGTTTACCTAAACCCTTCAATGGATTCTTCCAGGTTAATTCTGATATCTATCTATAAAACACAAGACACTGCGATAACCTTCACCCTCTCTACTGCCGCACCTCACATAGTCAATTCTCTATCAGATACAGAGGTACCATACACTGGAATTCGTATTTTCACATTGCCAAAACCTCATCATCCCTCAATAACTTCAAGTGAAGATCTGGGGTCAGCCTGATGAACCAAACTACCCAATATTCCCCTCCATGTAGCCTAACTCTCACACACATACATACATTTAAACAAAACAAATATATATTACTTTTTTTAGTGATTACTGATCAATTCATTTATACATACAGTGGGGAGAACAAGTATTTGATACACTGCCGATTTTGCAGGTTTTCCTACTTACAAAGCATGTAGAGGTCTGTCATTTTTATCATAGGTACACTTCAACTGTGAGAGACGGAATCTAAAACAAAAATCCAGAAAATCACATTGTATGATTTTTAAGTAATGAATTTGCATTTTATTGCATGACATAAGTATTTGATACATCAGAAAAGCAGAACTTAATATTTGGTACAAAAACCTTTGTTTGCAATTACAGAGATCATACATTTCCTGTAGGTCTTCACCAGGTTTGCACACACTGCAGCAGGGATTTTGGCCCACTCCTCCATACAGACCTTCTCCAGATCCTTCAGGTTTCGGGGCTGTCGCTGGGCAATACGGACTTTCAGCTCCCTCCAAAGATTTTCTATTGGGTTCAGGTCTGGAGACTGGCTAGGCCACTCCAGGACCTTGAGATGCTTCTTACGGAGCCACTCCTTAGTTGCCTTGGCTGTGTGTTTCGGGTCGTTGTCATGCTGGAAGACCCAGCCACGACCCATCTTCAATGCTCTTACTGAGGGAAGGAGGTTGTTGGCCAAGATCTCGCGATACATGGCCCCATCCATCCTCCCCTCAATACGGTGTAGTCGTCCTGTCCCCTTTGCAGAAAAGCATCCCCAAAGAATGATGTTTCCACCTCCATGCTTCACAGTTGGGATGGTGTTCTTGGGGTTGTACTCATCCTTCTTCTTCCTCCAAACACGGCGAGTGGAGTTTACACCAAAAAGCTATATTTTTGTCTCATCAGACCGCATGACCAATCTCCCATTCCTCCTCTGGATCATCCAGATGGTCATTGGCAAACTTCAGACGGGCCTGGACATGCGCTGGCTTGAGCAGGGGGACCTTGCGTGCGCTGCAGGATTTTAATCCATGACGGCGTAGTGTGTTACTAATGGTTTCTTTTGAGACTGTGGTCCCAGCTCTCTTCAGGTCATTGACCAGGTCCTGCCGTGTAGTTCTGGGCTGATCCCTCACCTTCCTCATGATCATTGATGCCCCACGAGGTGAGATCTTGCATGGAGCCCCTGACCGAGGATGATTGACCGTCATCTTGAACTGGCCATTGTGGAGAGGTTGGAGTCTGTTTGATTGAGTGTGTGGACAGGTGTCTTTTATACAGGTAACGAGTTCAAACAGGTGCAGTTAATACAGGTAATGAGTGGAGAACAAGGGGGCTTCTTAAAGAAAAACTAACAGGTCTGTGAGAGCCGGAATTCTTACTGGTTGGTAGGTGATCAAATACTTATGTCATGCAATAAAATGGAAATTAATTACTTAAAAATCATACAATGTGATTTTCTGGATTTTTGTTTTAGATTCAGTCTCTCACAGTTGAAGTGTACCTATGATAAAAATTGCAGACCTCTACATGCTTTGTAAGTAGGAAAACCTGCAAATTTGGCAGTGTATCAAATACTTGTTCTCCCCACTGTATATAATTAGTAGGTTTTGTTATCTGTTTTAACAAACCTTTTTTAATTTTTGTATTTATATATTATATATTGTTTCTTTGTGGTTTTCATATCAGCCCCTGGGCTTCCAACCTCACCTGCACACCGTTTTTATTTAGTATATTTTTCTGTCTTGTTGTCTAACACTTGTTTTCTTTGGTGCAAATAACTAATAAATAATAAATCCCTCAACAACAGGAAGAATTCATAATGGTTATTACAGAACACAAACACTGTACACGCATGCACACACAAACTGTAATTACATACAAAATGGGACGTGCTGTGAGCCCCGGCTGGTAGATCAGTAACAAGCCAGTCAATGTTTTTCCCCACCAAGGCAGAACCACAGACAATAATCAGTGAGTGATTTCCTAAATTAGGCGTGGCATTGTTATTGAGTTATTCTAGCTGTTTATTCTTGTCCATTGTATAATTATCTGGGTAGCCATATTAGACACATGCACGGCTGCACACACACACACACACGAGGAGGCGGGTGAGGGGAGGACGGCTCATAATAATCGCTGGAATGGAATGAATGGAATGGTATCACTCACCCTCCCCCAAATACACACACACATCTGTCAAGCCTGCAGGTGGTTGATAAAAGCCTCTAATGGAAGATGGAGAGATAGAAACAATGAAAGTGTTAGGGCTGTGATTGTTTCTTTATATCCCAGAAAGCCTTCCCACCAGAGGCTCAGCCTGAATTGGATCTCTCCCATAGCTGTTTGCTGGACAGAATGACACAGTGTTTGACTCTCCTGCCAGATCCTTTTCTTTGCTGGGCTGAAATGGGTTTTCTCTAAAGTGTCTAAGCGAGGGAGTGTGTGCATGTGTGTGTGGCTGTATATATGTGGCTGTGTGTGTGTGTGGCTGTATATGTGTGGCTGTGTGTGTGTGTGTGTGTGATATTTCAGTCATGGCATGCAGGCAGGAGAGATGGAGGGAGCAAACAGAAGGAGATAGAGAGCCACAGCTGCCTGTAGAGGAAGCAGAGGACCTTTCAGAGACCAGTCTTTGAAGAGGAATTCAAACAGGAAAAATATGCTTTTGAAGTGAGAGTACAGGCCACACAACAGGGCACAGGCAAGGGAGGATGAGAGAGGGTGAGGAGGAGGGAGCTGTGGAGCGAGGGATGACATCCTGGTGATTAAAGTTTCAAGATGAGAGGTAAAAGGCAGAAAGATTAGCCTGGCTACCCAGACTCCTTGACTGGCCAAAGGCTATGCCACGCCCATGAATGTTAGTTTCTTCTCCACAATGAGTATGGATCTGAGTACCTCCCAGAAACCGATGGGTTGGGCCAGAGCCAGAACAGACGTGGGTAAAGCGGCAGTTAGAAAATTAGTCATTGGTTTTGATACTCTGATTGGATAGAGACGATCCAGTCGCTGATGACTTTGTTTGGTACAACGCCCCTCGTGCCCCTGGTCACCACAAACGACTTCAATGATGGCAGTCTCAGACTAAAGTATGTAGCGAACGATAGAGCAACTGAAAAATTTAGTTTGAATCGTCAGGCTACAGAAAGATCAGATTGAACCATTGAACCAGATTTCTGGATTCAACAGCTATAGGAGGACAGCCAAACAAATTCATCCAGAAACTCAGCCAGGAGAGGAAGAGGATCCCACACAAAATCAATACAGAGCCATAGTGCTGAGCAAAGAAGTGTTCATCTGTCAAGACACACAGATCTACTGTTGCTTATTATCACTACAGTGTCATTGTGGAAAACGATTGATGACAATTTCTGACAAAACTTCATTAAAACAGAGGAAGTTCCATGCAGGTTACAGGGATCTTTAGCAGCTATAACGCTAAAATGCAATGACCAATGGAACAGGAGCAATCAAATGTTTTGCCGTTGCAATGTAAGCAAGGTACGTAACCCTAATTGCTCCTGTAAGTCGCTCTGGATAAGAGCATCTGCTAAACTACTAAAATGTAAATGTAAAACGGTTGCAAACTGAGGGATAACAATTGAAGGTTGAGATTATGAACGCAGCCCTAAGCATGTGGTCATGTAAAATGGTTGCAAACTGTTGAGAGAGAACACTCCAGGGTGGTGATTGTGAACGCAGCTCTAATCTCTTGGTTGTGACAGCTAGGCTATAAGAGGGGTTCAGAGCTGCAAACCTGGTTAAGAGACAACACACACATCCAATTAATCAAAGCAAGCAAGGCCACTTTAATCAGCTAAAGCCTGCTCTGCCCTCTGCATCTCACCCAAAGACAGACAGACACACAGAGGCAGGAGAGACAGAGGGGAGATGGGGGAGAGAGAGGGAACAGAGATGGGGGAGAGAGAGGGAACAGAGATGGGGGAGAGGGATGGAGGGAGAAACAGTGGTGAGATGGGGCGGTCAAATAATTGCCTCCTCACATACATTGTCTGAGAAAACTTAACGTGATTCTGAAAATAGTTTATGGTAGTTTTTTCTAGTGAGCAACATGGAGCCTGTAGCCAGTTAGATTCTTCTGAGATAGTGTGAAGGGTAGACGCCATTAGATTAGGGGAAAGGGGATACCTAGTCAGTTACACAACTGAATGCATTCAACCAAAATGTGTCTTCCACATTTAACCCTCAGAGAGGTGCGAGGGGCTCTGAATCAGAGAGGTGTGGGGGGCTGCCTTAATCGACGTCATCAGCGCCCAGGGAGCATATGTTGTTGGAGGTTAACTGCCTTGCTCAAGGGCAGAACGGCAGATTTTTCTACCTTGCCGGCTCTGAGATTCAAACCAGCAACCTTTCGGTTAATGGCCCAACGTTCTTAACCGCTAAGCGATCAGACATGAGAGTGAGGAACAGGAGAGAAATCTGGTTGGTCTGAAACATTGAGAAAGCTAGATTAAAAGAGAGAGAGAGAGAGAGAGAGAGAGAGAGAGAGAGAGAGAGAGAGAGAGAGAGAGAGAGAGAGAGAGAGAGAGAGAGAGAGACAGATTCAGTATGTATGGTTAGTCTGAGGTAAAGAAGGCTAGATTAAACTAAGAGAGAGTGAGAGGTAGATAATGAGAGAGGGAGAGAGAGAGAGAGATAGTTTGCAGAGCAGTGAGCCGGTCTGTTCTGTCTGATACAAAGACACAGAGATACACATCATCCACTAACATGCAGCTCAAGCAATTACATGCATACACGCACATACAGATATATATATATATATATATATATATATATATATATATATATATATATATATATATAAATATAATTACAGTGGGGGAAAAAAAGTATTTAGTCAGCCACCAATTGTGCAAGTTCTCCCACTTAAAAAGATGAGAGAGGCCTGTAATTTTCATCATAGGTACACGTCAACTATGACAGACAAAATGAGGAAAAAAAATCCAGGAAATCACATTGTAGGATTTTTTATGAATTTATTTGCAAATAATGGTGGAAAATAAGTATTTGGTCAATAACAAAAGTTTCTCAATACTTTGTTATATACCCTTTGTTGGCAATGACACAGGTCAAACGTTTTCTGTAAGTCTTCACAAGGTTTGCACACACTGTTGCTGGTATTTTGGCCCATTCCTCCATGCAGATCTCCTCTAGAGCAGTGATGTTTTGGGGCTGTCGCTGGGCAACACGGACTTTCAACTCCCTCCAAAGATTTTCTATGGGGTTGAGATCTGGAGACTGGCTAGGCCACTCCAGGACCTTGAAATGCTTCTTACGAAGCCACTCCTTCGTTGCCCGGGCGGTGTGTTTGGGATCATTGTCATGCTGAAAGACCCAGCCACGTTTCATCTTCAATGCCCTTGCTGATGGAAGGAGGTTTTCACTCAAAATCTCACGATACATGGCCCCATTCATTCTTTCCTTTACACGGATCAGTCGTCCTGGTCCCTTTGCAGAAAAACAGCCCCAAAGCATGATGTTTCCACCCCCATGCTTCACAGTAGGTATGGTGTTCTTTGGATGCAACTCAGCATTTTTTGTCCTCCAAACACGACGAGTTGAGTTTTTACCAAAAAGTTCTATTTTGGTTTCATCTGACCATATGACATTCTCCCAATCCTCTTCTGGATCATCCAAATGCACTCTAGCAAACTTCAGACGGGCCTGGGCATGTACTGGCTTAAGCAGGGGGACACGTCTGGCACTGCAGGATTTGAGTCCCTGGCGGCGTAGTGTGTTACTGATGGTAGGCTTTATTACTTTGGTCCCAGCTCTCTGCAGGTCATTCACTAGGTCCCCCCGTGTGGTTCTGGGATTTTTGCTCACTGTTCTTGTGATCATTTTGACCCCACAGGGTGAGATCTTGCGTGGAGCCCCAGATTGAGGGAGATTATCAGTGGTCTTGTATGTCTTCCATTTCCTAATAATTGCTCCCACAGTTGATTTCTTCAAACCAAGCTGCTTACCTATTGCAGATTCAGTCTTCCCAGCCTGGTGCAGGTCTACAATTTTGTTTCTGGTGTCCTTTGACAGCTCTTTGGTCTTGGCCATAGTGGAGTTTGGAGTGTGACTGTTTGAGGTTGTGGACAGGTGTCTTTTATACTGATAACAAGTTCAAACAGGTGCCATTAATACAGGTAACGAGTGGAGGACAGAGGAGCCTCTTAAAGAAGAAGTTACAGGTCTGTGAGAGCCAGAAATCTTGCTTGTTTGTAGGTGACCAAATACCTATTTTCCACCATAATCCACCATGTGATTTTCTGGATTTTTTTTTCTCAATTTGTCTGTCATAGTTGACATGTACCTATGATGAAAATTACAGGCCTCTCTCATCTTTTTAAGTGGGAGAACTTTCGCAATTGGTGGCTGACTAAATACTTTTTTTCCCCACTGTAGATATATTTATATGTATTTCAATTAACAGGTGTTTGGTAAAAGACCAAGTCCATATTATGGCAAGAACAGCTCAAATAAGCAAAGAGAAACGACAGTCCATCATTACTTTAAGACATGAAGGTCAGTCAATACGGAACATTTCAAGAACATTTTAAGGTTTCTTCAAGTGCAGTCGCAAAAACCATCAAGCGCTATGATGAAACTGGCTCTCATGAGGACCGCCACAGGAAAGGAAGACCCAGAATTACCTCTGCTGCAGAGGATAAGGTCATTAGAGTAACCAGCCTCAGAAATTGCAGCCCAAATAAATGCTTCACAGAGTTCAAGTAACAGACAATGTATGCACTCACTACTGTAAGTCGCTCTGGATAAGAGCGTCTGCTAAATGACTCAAATGTAAAGTGTGTGTGATTCAGTCGTACTGTATGTACACTACCTGGCTTTTGAGATGTGACTGTGCAGGTACACAGTTTGTAACTCTGAGCCACACAACCAGGTAGGTCTTTAGTGAGAGGCATCACAGCACAACACACTCTAATGATTCTCAGGGGAACAGAGGGAGGAGGTGAGAGAGGGGGAGGGAGAGAGGGAGAGTAGAGAGGAAGAGGCGAGAGGGAGAGTCCCTAAGGGACAGCACAGACACTTTCTAGGAAAAGTGATGTATCTAATGCAATGAAAATACACACACACACACACATATCATCACACAGTGATTGTAGGAACTCTAATGATTATGTTGTTATGCTGCAGTGTTGTATGGTCAATCCACTCTTAGACCATGTCTGGCCTCAGGTCCATGTGATCCTAGAGCAGTCTATATCAGTCCACTTCAAGGATCTGTGTGGAACAACTCAAAACCCATAACAGCCTACAGACAGTGTGCATTCTGCTGCCACCTGCTAAGTGACAGAAATCAAAAGAAAATGTATTCTCTTTCTCTAATCAGAGAGTCGGTGGTGTGTATATCCCTGTATCACCACTCTCTATATATATATACTGTATATCCCTCCCTCCCTCCCTCCCTCCCTCCCTCTCTCTCTCTCTCTCGCTTTTGCTTTCTCTCCCTCTCCCTCTCCCTCGCCCCACCTCTCTCACTCTCTTGCTCAAAACAGAGCACTCAGCCATGCCGGATCAAACCGGTTCAGTCTCCCATTCGTCATCATTGCCATCTCACAGGCAGAACTAACTGTCAACGTCTCCGACCTCTCCGGGATCAAGACAAGCTGTTGCCATGTCAACTGTGAGAGAGCTCCCCTCTACCATCTCTAACTCTACTATTATCCTCAGGTACCGCCTCCTCAGAATCTGACCTTAAACAAGTGTTTGTTAGCGACAAGTGTTGGTTAGATGGCTGCCTATGGAGTTTCAGCAGTCACTGTGTGTAAGCCTTACATATACACAATCCATAGGTCTGAGGGGGAGTGAAGAAAATAAGACAGGGAAGAGATGCTCTGTGGCTGATGGAGGGAGAATGAGAGAGAAAGAGAGAAACAGAGAGATGGAACGGCAGAGAGATGGATGAGAAGGTAAAATACTCTCTCCCTCCCTCCCTCCCTCCCTCTCCTTCCCTCTCTCCCCTTCCCTCTCCTTCCCTCCCTCCCTCTCTCCCCTTCCCTCTCCTTCCCTCCCTCTCCTTCCCAAACAAAAGCAGCAGTACCGATAGCCCCAGCCCAGTCAGCTCCTCCAATACTGAGCCTTTGTTCAGTAATTGAATAGCACCAATGCAGATATCCATTCTAATATCTACCAGTCAGCAAGCCAGAATGAAGACTCTTAAGTAATCTCACCAAATGGATATTGCTTCAAATTATAATAGTGAGAGTTTATACTTTCACCTAGAGAGAAGGCATGGCAAGAGAGAGGGATGGATAGAGGGATAGCAAGGGAATAGGTATAAGGGAAATGGAGAGAGTGAGAAATTGGGGGAGAGATGTATAAATGGAGAGATCTCTCACAGGGTCCTATTAAATCAAAAAAGTCCATCCTATGCCTCCTGAGTCTGTCACCGTCCCCACCTCTGTCGACCCCAACCACATCTGTCTCCCCTAGCCTCCAGTCCCCATCCACCCAGGTTGAGGTGGGCTGACTGAGCAAGGGGAAATTGCACAACCAGCTTTGAGAGAACCCACACAGGGTTATGGTTGGGGATTAAGGCCTGTCCAGGGCACGCAGGTAGAGTATGGACAACATAGGCAGGCTGAAGAAGGTGTATCAGCAGTGCAGTTAGGTCTAGCAAACTAACAGAACAGAGGTGTATGCCCTGAGGACCACTGCCCTCTCCCTCAGCATCAGGACCGCTGCCCTCTCCCTCAGCATCAGGACCGCAGCCCTCTCCCTCAGCATCAGGACCGCAGCCCTCTCCCTCAGCATCAGGACCGCAGCCCTCTACCTCAGCATCAGGACCGCAGCCCTCTACCTCAGCATCAGGACCGCAGCCCTCTACCTCAGCATCAGGACCGCAGCCCTCTACCTCAGCATCAGGACCACTGCCCTCTCCCTCAGCATCAGGACCACTGCCCTCTCCCTCAGCATCAGGACCACTGCCCTCTCCCTCAGCATCAGGACCACTGCCCTCTCCCTCAGCATCAGGACCACTGCCCTCTCCCTCAGCATCAGGACCACTGCCCTCTACCTCAGCATCAGGACCACTGCCCTCTACCTCAGCATCAGGACAACTGCCCTCTCCCTCAGCATCAGGACCACAGCCCTCTACCTCAGCATCAGGACCACTGCCCTCTCCCTCAGCATCAGGACCACTGCCCTCTCCCTCAGCATCAGGACCACTGTCCTCTACCTCAGCATCAGCAAGCATCACGGTCTACTGCACAGCTAACACTACACTACGGCTCTGCTACACTCTGTCCACGCTGCATGGGAGACTGCTATAGCTCGGATGACTCAGACACATGTTCACGTGCAAACACGCACACGCACCCACACACACACACACAAACACACATACATATACGCATGCACGCACACACACACACCCTGACAGACTCAGACATTATGCACACACACACACACACACATCAAATGGATTCTAAGGAAACTCATCTGAAAGTCTATTCCCTAATAAGCTTATTAGCTCAGTTTTGGTTGGGGAGACGGGGAGAAGGGGAGACAGGGAAGCTGTGCATCTCCCAGCCAACACAGGGGACAAGAATGCGGGGGCGGTAGCACTCAAGGCTCGGCCTACTTTCTGGAGCTCCATGGAGATGAGGTGGGAGTCTGTGTGTGTGCTGCTGGGGAACACATAAACACCTGTTCCACTACTGGGAAAAAGCCATATCTCAGACTGGCCAATAAAAAGAAAAGATTAAGATGGGCAAAAGAACACTGGACTTTTTCTTTGCAACTCTGCCTAGAAGGTCAGCATCCCGGAGTCGCCTCTTCACTGTTGACGTTGAGACTGGTGTTTTGCGGGTACTATTTAATGAAGCTGCCAGTTGAGGACCTGTGAGGCGTCTGTTTCTCAAACTAGACACTCTAATGTATTTGTCCTCTTGCTCAGTTGTGCACCGGGGCCTCCCACTCCTCTTTCTATTCTGGTTAGAGCCAGTTTGCACTGTTCTGTGAAGGGAGTAGTACACAGCATTGTACGAGATCTTCAGTTTCTTGGCAATTTCTGGCATGGAATAGCCTTCATTTCTCAGAACAAGAATAGACTGACGAGTTTCAGAAGAAAGTTATTTTTTTCTGGCCATTTTGAGCCTGTAATCAAACCCACAATTGCTGATGCTCCAGATACTCAACTAGTCTCAAGAAGGCCAGTTTTATTGCTTCTTTAATCAGCACAATAGTTTTCAGCTGTGCTAACATAATTGCAAAATGGTTTTCTAATGATCAATTAGCCTTTTAAAATGATAAACTTGGATTAGCAAACACAACGTGCAATTGGAACACAGGACTGATGGTTGCTGATAATGGGCCTTTATTTTTATTTTATTTTTTATTTCACCTTTATTTAACCAGGTAAGCCAGTTGAGAACAAGTTCTCATTTACAACTGCGACCTGGCCAAGATAAAGCAAAGCAGTGCGATAAAAACAACACAGAGTTACATATGGGGTAAAAAAAACATAAAGTCAAAAATACTACAGAAAATATATATACAGTGGTGCAAATGTAGCAAGTTATGGAGGTAAGGCAATAAATAGGCTATAGTGCAAAATAATTACAATAGTATTAACACTGGAATGCTAGATGTGCAAGAGATTATGTGCAAATAGAGATACTGGGGTGCAAAAGAGCAAAATAAATAACAATATAGGGATGAGGTAGTTGGGTGGGCTAATTTCAGATGGGCTGTGTACAGGTGCAGTGATCGGTAAGGTGCTCTGACAACTGATGCTTAAAGTTAGTGAGGGAGATAAGAGTCTCCAGCTTCAGAGATTTTTGCAATTCGTTCCAGTCATTGGCAGCAGAGAACTGGAAGGAATGGCGGCCAAAGGAGGTGTTGGCTTTGGGAATGACCAGTGAGATATACCTGCTGGAGCGCAGACTACGGGTGGGTGCTGCTATGGTGACCAATGAGCTAAGATAAGGCGGGGATTTGCCTAGCAGTGATTTATAGATGGCCTGGAGCCAGTGGGTTTGACGACGAACATGTAGTGAGGACCAGCCAACAAGAGCGTACAGGTCACAGTGGTGGGTAGTGTATGGGGCTTTGGAGCCTCTGTGCGCCTATGTAGATATTCCATAAAAAATCTGCCATTTCCAGCTACAATAGCCATTTACAACATTAACAATGTCTACACTGTATTTCTGATCAATTTGATGTTATTTTAATGGACAAAAAAAATGATTTTCTTTCGAAAACAAGGACATTTCTAAGTGACCCCAAACTTTTGAACGGTAGTGTATATCTAGAAATTATTAAACAGTTTGACAACCCTATTTGTAAGCTTTTAAATTATATTAATCTCAACCGTTTATCTTTTCCAGTGGTGAAGCCATGGATGTCTCATGGCATGGTGGGATATGCAAAATAGGTCAACTTTGAGCACCTTTATCTCTTGAATGTTTTGTCATTCAGGTCCAACAAGTCACTTTCTGAGCACTTCTACAATGGGCAATTATGTATGGACGGTTTCGTTGAAACCAAAAGGGGTTGCTGTCAAAAAGTGATTAAATTCAAATGTATTTACCATACTGCATTATGCGAAGACCAGTCCAAATACATACATACATACATACACATACACACATATCATGCATTCACATACACATACAGTACAGGGAATAGGGAAAATAGCTTTATCTGACTAGCAAATTCACTTTGTATTCAACTGACCTGACTTCCATCTGGCCTAGTAGCAGCTATAGTGTGTGTCTAGTGTATGTATTTCTACAGTGTGTGTGTGTGTGTGTGTGTGCATGCGCGTAGTCTGTGTACATATGCGTGTGTGTTTTTGGGCGAATCTGCTTTACAGGAAGAGAACACTTCCTGCTCTGAGAGTGCCTCAATAGAAAGGGACGTACCACCCTGGTCAAACACACGTAACAATACATATTTAACTTAACAATTGATCCAAAAGCAATGAGGGACCAAATCAGAACTCAACACAACACAGGATCATTTTATGTCGTTTTTGAAACACTGGCCTCTGGAGATTGAAAGCAGCTGAAATCAGTCTGCCTCACAGTAAGGCTAAGAGAACCAGTCGATGAGCAAACACACACACACACACACACACACCACACACAAACAAGCAGGTGGAAGCAGCGACAAGAGTGACAGGCGCCATTATCCGTGGCACCTGCAGGAGGTTGTCATAGTGACAGGTGAGTAGGAGAGCTGCACAGTCTCACTGCAGAATTAGACGTTCATCCACGTTCTCCAAAGTGTTTTTGTTGCTCCTGCTGCTCTGTATCATTCTATTTCTCCAAACGTCACATTTAGAAGTTACGGGTGAAGTTTAGGCACTCATTCCATATGGTAAAGGTAAGGGTTAAGGTTTGGGATAGAGTTAAAAACAAAAATAAAACAACTGATCCAGAGTCATTGGATTGCGCCCATCCACAACACCCTGGCAAAACCCAAGCCTACCTGATGGTAATAACGCTCACTGTTGCCCCTAGTGGCCAGTTCTGAAGGCATTTCCCAACATCCTCAGGACATGGATAGACGTCCAATTTCAATCTTGAACGACCTGACTGGTGTGTGTGTGCGTGCACATGCACACTAAGCGATGTGTGGACACACACAAAACACCCACCCACACACACACTCCCCTGCCCTTGACCATCACACAGGGGAAGCCTCCATATGCATACTGAACACAGATACCATCCTACACACTGGTTGTTAAAAGAAGCAGTCGTGACTTGTTTCCTTAAGGCTGAGTACTGAGTCAATCAGTCAGAGATGGCTGGCCAGAGCCTCAAGCTGAATGTATTTAGACCTGGAGAGAACCTACAGCCCTGCAGCTCAACCTGAAAAGCTCAATACACATAGTTGATAGAAGTACCCATGATGCTAACCTCATCTCCAGGCATTGGGAAGAAGTGTCTGGGAACGAGTTTACCGTAACACAGACACACATGCGCATTAACGCACGTACATGCAAACACACAGACACACTCATCCCCCCACACCCCATCACCCCCTATCCCCCACACATTCACACTCAGAGACAGTTCATATGTGTTCTCATTAGCATACTGTACCTACTTACCAACAAATCTCCAGTGTAGTTAGAGTAAAAAGTCTAGTGACAGCAGTGATCTCTTTAATTAGCCAAAATGGGGGATCCTCTTCAGTGTTTGGCAAAAACACTAAAAGCCAGAGGAGATTTATACCGTCAGTTGCAGAGTTTTTATTGCTCTTATTGAGTTTGGTAATGCCAAATTCAAGATGCTGTCCTGCCCTTTATAAAGTATACTGCTTCAGTCTCCCTAAGGCAGGCTGCCACACACACGCAGGCAGGCTCGCACACACACATAGAACACAGAACACACACACAGAATACAGAACACACAACACACACACAAAACACACACACACAGAACACAGAACACACACAGAGAACACACACAGAACACACACACAGAACACACACACAGAACACAGAACACACACAGAACAAAGAAAACACACACAGACACGTCTCTTCGCAGATGACAGTATAATACAGTATATCCTCTATGTAATGTGGTGAGATAAAGCAAACCGCTTAGCATTGTTAATGTATGCCAGAAAAAGGCACAGTGGTTTAGAGGGTTGGGACTGAGGGAGAAGGGGAGATGGACAGAGAGGGGGAGAGAGAGAAAGAGAACTACAAGACAAAATACAAACCCTCTAATCCAAAAAGGCCTGTGGTGTTGATGATCTCCTCAATGAAATGATAAAATATACAGACCACAAATTCCAATTGGCTATACTTAAACTCTTTAACATCATCCTTAGCTCTGGCATCTTCTCCAATATTTGGAACCAATGACTGATAACCCCAATCCACAAAAGTGGAGACAAAATGTGACCCCAATAACTACCATGGGATATGCGTCAACAGCAGCCTTGGGAAAATCCTCTGCATTATCATTAACAGCAGACTCGTACATTTCCTCAGTGAAAACAATGTACTGAGCAAATGTCAAACTGGGTTTTTACCAAATTACTGTACGATAGACCACGTATTCACCCTACACACCCTAATTGACAAACAAACAAACCAACCAAAACAAAGGCAGTCTTGTCATGCTTTGTTGATTTCCAAAAAGCTTTTGGCTCAATTTGGCATGAGGGTCTGCTATACAAATTGATGGAAAGTGGTGTTGGGCGAAAAACATATGACATTATAAAATCCATGTACACAAACAAGTGTGTGGTAAAAAATTGGCAAACAACACACACATTTCTTTCCACAGGGCTGTGGGGTGAGACAGGGATGCAGCCTATGCCCCACCCTCTTCAACATATATATCAACGAATTGGCAAGGGCACTAGAACAGTCTGCAGCACCCGGTCTCCCCCTACTAGAACCTGAAGTCAAATGTCTACTGTTTGCTGATGATTACATTTACATTTTAGTAATTTAGCAGACGCTCTTATCCAGAGCGACTTACAGTTAGTAAGTGCATACATTTTCATACTGGCCCCCCGTGGGAATCGAACCCACAACCCTGGCGTTGCAAGCGCCATGCTCTACCAACTGAGCTGCACGGGACTATGATCTGGTGCTTCTGTCCCCAACCAAGGAGGGCCTACAGCAGCACCTAGATCTTCTGCACAGATTCTGTCAGACCTGGGCCCTGACAGTAAATCTCAGTAATACAAAAATAATGGTGTTCCAAAAAAGGTCCAGTTGCCAGGGCCACAAATACAAATTCCATCTAGACACCGTTGCCCTAGAGCACACAAAAAACTATACATACCTCAGACTAAACATCAGCGCCACAGGTAACTTCCACAAAGCTGTGAACGATCTGAGAGACAAGGCAAGAAGGGCCTTCTATGCCATCAAAAGGAACATAAAATTCGACATACATTTTAGCAGATGCTCTTATCCAGAGCGATTTACAGTTAGTGAGTGCATACATTTTTCATACTGGCCCCCCGTGGGAAACGAACCCACAACCCTGGCGTTGCAAGCACCATGTTCTACCAACTGAGCTACAGGGGACCTACCATACCAATTAGGATCTGGCAAAAAATACTTGAATCCGTGATAGAACACATTGCCCTTTATGGTTGTGAGGTTTGGGGTCCGCTCAACCAATAATTCACAAAATGGGACAAACACCAAATTGCAGAATTCTGCAAAAATATCCTCAGTGTACAACGTAAAACACCAAATAATGCATGCAGAGCAGAATTAGGCCGATACCCGCTAATTATCAAAATCCAGAAAAGAGCCGTTAAATTCTACAACCAATTAAAAGGAAGCGATTCCCAAACCTTCCATAACAAAGCCATCACCTACAGAGAGATGAACCTGGAGAAGAGTCCCCTAAGCAAGCTGGTCCTGGGGCTCTGTTCACAAACACAAACAGACTCCACAGAGCCCCAGGATAGCAACACAATTAGACCCAATCAAATCATGAGAAAACAAAAAGATAGTTACTTGACACATTGGAATGAATTAACAAAAAAACTGAGCAAACTAGAATGCTATTTGGCCCTAAACAGAGAGTACAGAGTGGCAGAATACCTGACCACCGTGACTGACCCAAACTTAAGGAAAGCTCTAACTATGTACAGACTCAGTGAGCATAGCCTTGCTATTGAGAAAGGCTGCCGTAGGCAGACCTGGCAATCAAGAGAAGACAGGCTATGTGCACACTGCCCACAAAATGAGGTGGAAACTGAGCTGCACTTCCAAACCTTCTGCCAAATGTATGACCATATTAGAGACACATTTTCCTCAGATTACACAGACCTACAAAGAATTTGAAAACAAACCGGATTTTGATAAACTCCCTTATCTACTGGGTGAAAAACCACAGTGTGCCATCACAGCTGCAAGATTTGTGACCTGTTGCCATAAGAAAAGGGCAACCAGTGAAGAACAAACACCATTGTAAATACAACCCATATTTAGGTTTATTTATCTTCCCTTTCGTACCTTAACGTTTTGCACATCATTACAACACTTTATATAGACATAATATGACATTTGAAATGTCTTTATTATTTTGGAACTTTTGTTAGTGTAATGTTTACTGTACATTTTTATTGTTTATTTCACTTTTGTTTACTATCTACTTCACTTGCTTTGGTAATGTTAACATATGTTTCCCATGCCAATAAAGGCCTTAAATTGAAGAAAAACATTTGAGAGAGAGAGACAGGAAGAGACAGAGAGAGAGAGAGAAAGAGAGAGACAGCGATAAATAGAGAGAGAAAAAGAAACAGAGAAAAGAGAGATAGAGAGAGGCTAAGGCTATGGATCAATCCCCCCCCCACCCCCCCACCCCCCTCCCTCTCTGTGAGGTCAGGCCATACAGTCACCATGCAGGATGCAGATCAATAAGAGCTCATATTC
The DNA here is from genome assembly GCF_964263955.1 of Coregonus lavaretus. Lineage (NCBI taxonomy): Eukaryota > Metazoa > Chordata > Actinopteri > Salmoniformes > Salmonidae > Coregonus > Coregonus lavaretus. Next base: position 29,254,545 of record NC_140015.1, on the reverse strand, counting down.
AGGCTTACCTTGAGACTTCAGTGGCATTCAATCTGCTGCCTCTGGCCTGGGCTGCAACACTGTCTGCCCTCACTGACACTCACAGCCAGGCCATGGATCATGGTGAGGCTTTAAAGGCCTGCATGGGAGAGAGAGACACATAGGTTGTGGTGAGGGAGAGCACTAGAAGGTATACAATTATTTTACTGTCACACACACACACAGCACAGCAGTAGCACTCTGATTTGCGTGTAAAGCCTGTCCCCCACGCCACTCTCTCAAGCAGCAGACAGACTGCAGTTCTGTGAATGAACTGGGACTCATACGATATTAATGTGCTGAACTTGTCTCCAACACAAACACATGGATGAATGACAAAACTCCACTGATCACTTCACTAACCCCATTCACCACAGAGAGAGTGAGAGCAGAGAACAGAGACTGAGATGTTCAGGTAAGGAGAGAACAAACGGTGACTGAACTCTGTTTCCAGCTAGTTACCAGTGTAGCGACATTGTAAATGCTTCTACCACAAAAACCCAGAAATATGTATGTGTAATGACAGGTGAGCTCACACAGTGGCTCAATTCCTGTCTCCCTAGTCATTATTGAAACCAACATAGGTCCCCTGTAGCTCAGTTGGTAGAGCATGGCGCTTGCAACGCCAGGGTTGTGGGTTCGTTTCCCACGGGGGGCCAGTATGAAAATGTATGCACTCACTAACCGTAAGTCACTCTGGATAAGAGCGTCTGCTAAATGACTAAAATGTAAATGTAAACATCAGTATCTGTCTCCTTATTCATTGTTGAAACCAACATCAGTATGAAAAATCATATAGAATGAGATATTTTCACCTTAAAAATTGTCCATGTCTGGCTCAGTTTCAGAAGGATATGCTATTATTACAAGCAAAGATTAGTTGGGCCTATACCTAGCTGATTCATCACTGTATCTCTGTGATACCTAGCCAATAATATTACTAAATGGAGACCTGCGAGCACTGCTTAACAGCTCAGAGCCTATAGACAACGAGCCCTAGCCTATATCTGCTCGCTGCAAATGATATGTCAGTTAATAACATGAAACCATGACATAAACAAAGACGTGCATTCATATGCAGATAAATAGGCTAGGCTATACGCTACTGTATGTGTAACGTTATAGCCTAGGCTACAATTGCCTACCGCTCCCATTTTAGATGGTTGCAATGTATCAGCACCGTTACATTGTAACATTGTAGGTTAACCTCTGTAGCGGACATATTAAACAGGTTGGAGTCACATCGCCACTTTGGCTTTGTCTGTCCACATCTGCATAAGTCTTCTCTCTGCTTGCTCTCTTCCGTGTCAAATATAGTAGACCCACCCGACTGAATGGATTGGAGGATACAGCCATTGACCAAAAAAAATGCAAGGCATTTTAGAATATAGGCTATTATTACGGGCGATATCAATCTTACCGTATCGACGGTTCATTTCATCCACATCGGGCGTGTTTGACGCTGTCGCTGATGCACGCTGTAACTAATCCTGGATTTCCCACAATCAATCTGCGTATAGTATAGCAGCCTACATTCGTGACGATGAGCGCTGAATGTGAAGGCCAGCGTCAGCCCTATACAGTGAGATACAGTGAGAATAAATGATTCTCTGTTATCCAAGGGCAAAATAATCAAATCGGATCCGATGGCAGAACGCCTAATGGGCATCTGATCTCTAGCCTATACGCTCTGGGATTGATTAAAATGTTGGAGGCTGGAGACCAGATATTTGTTTTGGTGATCATACGACACACCCACATTGTATAACGCTGTCTTTATTCGACCCTGCAGCACCATATAGTCTACTTTACAATACTGAATTCATACATCAAATAATATGCATATTTTATGATATTGCAGCAGAAGAGTCAGAAGTGCATCATTATGAAGTGATGGTGGTGAATATCCTGAATTGTAATCACAGGCATCAGTTATGGTTTACAACATTTTGACAACACTTTTGCAAGCTCCCTTCTATAGGAAAGCAAGGGTGGGAGGGAGGGAGGGAGGGAAGGAAGGAAGGATCCATTCTCAAAGTATTTAAATAGGGCCCAGATGTCACACAAAGTTATTCTGTGGTTCAGAAGTCATGGGACTAAATGGGATAGTCATGGGACAACCCCTGGCCCCTAACCCTCGCCTAGACACTTGTGTAGATCTGAAAGGATTGAATAGGCGTAAGCAATGTGGCTTTTCTTAGGGCTAGGTGGAGCTAATAGACCCACTTATTTCCTACACCTATCCTATTATTTCAGCTCTACACCAGTTCCTAGGGTGGTAGAGGCTAGTGGTTGTTTCTGATCAAGGCCATCTTGTGGAGAGAAAAATCTATTTCTGTTTGGAAGGGAAATGTGGCCATCTAGTGGATATGTACAGTAAACAAGTGAAAATGCATATATTTCTGTCATTGTCACAGTGACACCCAGTGGTATTTATTGCTGGAACAAATTGGTGCTATGAGGTACTGAACTGACAAGAGGGTAGAACAGGAGAGAGGGAGATAAAGAAAAAGTGTAAGGGGTTAAATAACAGAGAGAGAGAGAAAGAGAGAGAGAGAGAGAGAGAGAGAGAGAGAGAGAGAGAGAGAGAGAGAGAGAGAGAGAGAGAAATGAGTGAGATGGGGACAGAACAAATAAAAGTTCTGAATGATGAAAGGGGAGCGATAGGCAAGAAGTGGGAGTGGGAGAGACAGAGAGAGTAAGATACAGAGAGAGACAGATTCACAGGGACTCACAGAGAGAGAGAGAGAGAGAGAGAGAGAGAGAGAGAGAGAGAGAGAGAGAGAGAGAGAGAGAGAGAGAGAGAGAGAGAAAGAGAGAGACTCACAGGGACGCACAGAGAAAGAGGCAAGAGAGAAGAAAGTGAGGGACTGTAGTTAATAATTGATATGGGCGCTGGTCCAGACTCAATCCCTCTATCTCCCTCACACAAAGCCATTTAGCAGTGATTCACATCAAAGCAGTCAGCCTCCTGCTGCTAAGCTGAAAGGCCAGAGCTCCCATTGCCTCTCTGCTGCTTTAATAACGCATCCTTATCAAGTTCATAAACCAAACTATTACTGCAGAGTGCTCGGCCATTTAATAACTTCAAAGAAGTAGAGAGAGCCACCTCTGTTGCCTCCTCCTTTGAACATTCAAATGAGATTGTGTGGTAGGGGTCATGTG
>NC_140015.1:29208884-29251162 GCF_964263955.1 Coregonus lavaretus | reverse complement strand
GCCACCCTCACCCTCCTCCCCTCTAGGAAAGCATCCAAACTGTACACAATGGGTAATTAATGAAGGCCCTGAGCAAAACACCATCCATCCAGTCATCCAGTCATCCTCTATACACCAGCTCCAGACTGCAGCCAGCAGTCATTCAAAAACTGCCTGCCAGAGAGATACTTAACCTGTCAAAACATTAGGGAGCTCAGACCATTGAAGTGACTCATACGTTGTAGCTCTATGATGGAGATCATCATATGCATAATAAATGGATGGTCGTAATCACAGCATTAAAGATATCTCTATGGTTATAACAGTATTAATAATTCCTGTAGAAGAAACTTGTCAGAAAAGAGACTACATGGTACAGTATGTTGGTAGATAGTAAAGATGTGTTATTTTGATGCCAGGTTGTATTGGATCAAAGTAATGAACCGCCACTCTCCAAGGCTCTCACTTCCACTTTTCTGTGCATATGTTCTGTGGGAGTCATGATGATGATCAACAGACCTAGTCAATACCCATTTTAAAGAAAGAAGAGGAAAAGCAAAACAATTACCAAGCAAATCAATAATTCATGTTTTGGGAATGACTTCTAAAATATGAGGTATATTCCTGTGCACAGCAATCACTGTGGAGTGTGCACGCCATTAGTTAATCTCTGGCAGTTAGCACTGTGTATCTATCTGTAGGCTGTTGTGTAATTGGACGACTGGGTGCTATTAGAAGTGTCTGGGTCCTGGTATACAGTATGCAGTGGAACAGAGGTAACTGCCTTCAGTCAATTCCCACTCAAGTTTGAGAGCTCTCCAACATTGAGAGACTGATAGTCAATCATCATCATCATCATCATCATCATCATCATCATCACCCCCACTACCACAACATCATCATCATCAACATCACACCACCACAACATCATCATCATCATCATCATCATCATCATCACCACCAACACATCATCATCATCATCACCACCATCATCATCATCGTCATCATCATCGTCATCACCACCACCATTATCATCGTCACCATCACCACCACAACATCATCATCATCATCATCATCATCATCACCACCACCATCATCATCATCATCATCACCACAACCATCATCATCATCACCACCACAACCATCATCATCATCACATTTACATTACATTTACATTTTAGTCATTTAGCAGATGCTCTTATCCAGAGCGACTTACAGTTAGTGAATACATCTTTTTTTTTTATACTGGCCCCCCGTGGGAATTGAACCCACAACCCTGGCGTTGCAAACGCCATGCTCTATCAACTGAGCTACATCCCTGCCGGCCATTCCCTCCCCTACCCTGGACGACGCTGGGTCAATTGTGCGCCGCCCATGAGTCTCCCGGTCGCGGCCGGCTGCGACAGAGCCTGGATTCGAACCAGGATCTCTAGTGGCACAGTTAGCACTGCGATGCAGTGCCTTCGACCACTGCGCCACTCAGGAGTATCACCTCCACAACCATCATCATCATCACCTCCACAACCATCATCATCATCATCATCATCATCACCACAACCATCATCACCTCCACAACCATCATCATCATCACCACAACCATCATCATCATCACCATCATCATCATCATCACCACCACCATCATCATCGTCATCCTATCTGAATCTATAAGTGTGCAGCATGTATCAGAGACGATGTTTCCATGGTAATCTGCTGGTTTCTGCTGAGAAGGGGAAAAGAGGATGAATTCTTCTTCCTGAGTAATAAAGGTACAGAAAAAAGAGCATAAATAAAAAGCTCAGCGAATATTACCCAGTGTGATTTATTCCTGCTCAGTCTCTGTCACCACCTCCATTTGTCATGTCCACATCAGGTAAACACAGAGATGAGAACACACACACACACACATCCCACTACTGTGATGAGGAGCCTAACACATCCCACTACTGTGATGAGGAGCCTAACACATCCCACTACTGTGATGAGGAGCATAACACATCCCACTACTGTGATGAGGAGCCTAACACATCCCACTACTGTGATGAGGAACATAACACATCCCACTACTGTGATGAGGAGCATAACACATCCCACTACTGTGATGAGGAACATTACACATCCCACTACTGTGATGAGGAGCATAACACATCCCACTACTGTGATGAGGAACATAACACATCCCACTACTGTGATGAGGAGCCTAACACATCCCACTACTGTGATGAGGAACATAACACATCCCACTACTGTGATGAGGAGCATAACACATCCCACTACTGTGATGAGGAACATAACACATCCCACTACTGTGATGAGGAGCCTAACACATCCCACTACTGTGATGAGGAGCATAACACATCCCACTACTGTGATGAGGAGCATAACACATCCCACTACTGTGATGAGGAGCATAACACGTCCCACTACTGTGATGAGGAACATAACACATCCCACTACTGTGATGAGGAGCATAACACATCCCACTACTGTGATGAGGAGCATAACACATCCCACTACTGTGATGAGGAACATAACACATCCCACTACTGTGATGATGAACATAACATATCCCACTACTGTGATGAGGAGCATAACACATCCCACTACTGTGATGAGGAACATAACACATCCCACTACTGTGATGAGGAGCATAACACATCCCACTACTGTGATGAGGAGCATAACACATCCCACTACTGTGATGAGGAGCATACCACATCCCACTACTGTGATGAGGAGCATAACACATCCCACTACTGTGATGAGGAACATAACACATCCCACTACTGTGATGAGGAGCATAACACATCCCACTACTGTGATGAGGAGCATAACACATCCCACTACTGTGATGAGGAACATAACACATCTCACTACTGTGATGAGGAACATAATACATCCCATTACTGTGATGAGGAACATAACACATCCCCCTACTGTGATGAGGAACATAACACATCCCACTACTGTGATGAGGAACATAACACATCCCCCTACTGTGATGAGGAACATAACACATCCCACTACTGTGATGAGGAACATAATACATCCCACTACTGTGATGAGGAACATAACACATCCCACTACTGTGATGAGGAGCCTAACACATCCCACTACTGTGATGAGGAACATAACACATCCCACTACTGTGATGAGGAACATAACACATCCCACTACTGTGATGAGGAACATAACACATGCACACGTGCATGCAGGCAAGCACACACACAAACAAACACATACACACACACACACACACACACACACACACACACACGCACACACACACACACACTGGTAACTGTAAAAAGTATATGTTTTACCCCAGGATACCCATTACGGGTGGTAACTATAGAAACAAGGTAGCTTTACTCCTGTCAGGGGAATTTAGCAAAACAAGGTTGCTATATTCATGTCAGGAGAATTTAGCGAAAAGTATAGCCTATTTGCAACTCACTTCCATAATGCATTTTCATTTTCATTTGTTGCACTTGCATTCAGTAGCGTCTATGAATCACATGATTATGAAGGCATAAATGTATGAAAGCGTGTATTCTTATTTTAAAAGTATGTAGTTCTGTCCTAGCGTTCTGTATTATGTCATGTTTTATGTTTTGTGTGGACCCCAGGCAGCGTAGCTGCTGCTTTAGAAGTAGCTAACGGGGATCCTAATAAAATACTAATACACACGCACACACACATACCAGGGTTTCAGTTATGAAAATGTGGCGCCGGACATTTGACCAGCAACATTTTAATTTACCTGACATTTTTAGAAATAAACATTGGGTGCGTAACACTGATTAGGGCATCCACCCACGGTGTTCAGAATGACAGAAATCATGCAAGTCGAGGATGCAACAATGTGCGGTCATTCTTATCGAATTCTAATGTGCACTTCGAACATAGAATAACTGTCCACATTTACTTTTCCTCAGCCAACAAGATGAGTAACGAACAGCAAAATCACTAGCCTATGTCAATCTAATATAGTAGAAAAGTTCTGGCTACCTATTCTATTGGTCAGCTTGTTGAGAAAGAAATAGCCTATTCCAAACAGACTCTGGGACAGTTGTGGGATGATAGATCCTAAATTCATCCAACCAGTAGGCCTAAGCTACATAAAACAACTTTAAAAAGCAATGAGTCTGATGCAACAGATCAGAACATTTTGCTTAAAATGTTTTTCACATTAAAAGCGCAGCAATGTGTACAAGGTAGTAGGCTACGCACGTATGTTAGATCCATAACGCAATTAGCAGGAAAACACCATTGTCAAAAGGGCACTGCACAGGCGAGCGGTTTCATGTGACAGATATGAAAATATCCATTCGAAATTTAGAAAGAGAGGAGATCTAATAGGCTACTTTGAAGCAATGTAAAACATGCCTCATAATGTGTATTAAAACGTTCAGGTTTCAAACCATTAAGTACTGTATATGTTTTCTAAATGTATACTGCCTCCAGCTCATTGCAAAGTGATGTGTGACATGCTGATGAAGCCTGCCTTCAATTGCCGTTTGAAGCCATGTTCAAAACAACTGGGAACTCGGAAATCTCCGACTTCATTGTGTTCAAAACTGGGGACTGGGAAAAATAGTTTTGAACGGTCATCCAACTCGGAATTTCAACTCGGGAACTCGGGCCTCTTTCTAGAGCTCCGACTTTCCGACCTGAAGATCACTGACATCATGATTTGACCTCATATTCCCAGTTGTCTTGAAAGCACCACAAGATGCTGCAGCAGCAGCTCTTATGCTGACTGACAGATTTTCCACTCAAAGGCTCTGTATCTGTATGCTGTAGGCGTGTGATAAATAAGATACATAAAGAATATATGCCAATTTAATTCCACTAAATTATGCAAATTAACCTATAGACCGATAAGCATGACTAGTCAAATGTATTGACTGTTATTTCCATCAATGAATAGGCTAAAAAGTATTATTATTATTTATTCACACACACACACACACACACACACACACACACACACACACACACACACACACACACACACACACACACACACATACATTCAATCTATCAGGTTCTGTCATCCATTATCCCATGTTACTCCCACATAAACAATTTCCACAGCTTGTGCTGACTCCAGGTATTATGCTACTAATTAACTGCCAATTTGACTGATATTCAGATTGTGGCTTTCTTCTTCTGTGTGAATGCAGATCAGATGTTCTCTTGGGTGATATTTGCAGGGTAAATATCAGTGGATATGGTTGTAGCCTAGCTACCATGGAGATGAGAGAACGCTCTGGAACACTCTGTGGGGTAACCCTGGAGTTAGAACACTGGGGCTCTGATCTAAGCTTAGAGTCAACAGCTACAGCTTCCAAGGCTAATAAAGGGCTTTTGTAATCAATGTCCCATAATATTTGTGTCCCAAAGTGCTCCATAAACATTGCATGAAACAATGTACAACAGGTGGATAACCAAGAGGAGGTACAGACACAGCAAGTGTTCATAAGACCTGGTCCTGGGGACCCACAAGGTGTGCATGATTTTGTACCAGCCAAGCTCTCTTAGCTCAAGGTGTACCAAATGTGTTAGAACTAGAGTGCACCAAAAGACAAAACAACTTCTGAGAACACTGCTTTACACTGATCTCAGTTCTGTTGTAACACAGGGCACTTAGCTATGAGCAGTAACTGAGTTCAGAGTTTAGTGAGGATGTTAAGCTGTGAGCAGTAACATTCTGCTGAAGCGAAGGATAAACCTCAGTCAGAGCAGCGTTGGCCTGTGTGTTAAACCTCTGGGATCAGCCTATCAGACGTACACTGCCTGACTGAAGACAGGGAGATGAGACTCACACACACACGCACGCACACACAGTTTAGTTTAGAGAGAATGTATCTATATGTCACAATATAATCCCCCAACCCTCCATCAAACACACAAACATACAAACAAGGAGTTGAGACCTTGTGGGTGAGCTGGAGGATGATTCAGGGGTATTAAGCCTGTGACCCACTCCTCCTCCTCCTCCTCCTCCTCCTCCTCCTCCTTCTCCTCTCCGATGGCTCAGACAATGTCAGTCTCACAGGGCTTAATTAGCTCTCACACACACCCACATACACAGTCACACACACACACTCACGTAGAATGCACGCTCAAACGCATGCACACACACACAAACACACACACACACACACACAAAAGGATGCCTGAAGGTTACAGGTGGAAAAGGACAATGTTCATGTCAGTTGGAAAACATGCATAAATGATAAGCAAATCAAGTACTTTCCTTGGAGTTAGTCCACTTTGATGGAGTCCTATCAGAGGAGGTAGTTGATAATAATACTGTAACACAGCAGCAGTGTTATAGTGAGACACAGGCAGCGGCGGAGCGTCATGAGGTGGTATGATTCATTACTATGGCCTTTGTTTCCTCAAGATAATTCCATAACCACATAGATAAGGGGCTTCAGTTGCACAAAGCGGCTTACAAAACCCTTGCGCTGTGTGTGTGTGCGCTCTCTCGCTCTCTCTCTGTGTGCATGTGTGTGTGTGCATGTGCCTCTGTGTGTGTGTGTGTGTGTGCGTGTCTCTGTACAGTATGTATGTGTGCATGCATTGTCTTTGAATGTGTGTTTATGTAAAAGTGTGTCACACAAGTACACATGGATTTTGTATTGTAGATATGTGATAGTAGAGTAGTGGCCTGAGGGAACACACTTTATGTGTTGTGTAAAGTGTTATTAAATGTAATGTCATGGAATATTTTGCCTTAATGTTGCTGGACCCCAGGAAGAGTAGCTACTGCCTTGGCAGGAACTAATGGGGATCCTTAATAAACCCCAGGAAGAGTAGCTGCTGCCTTGGCAGGAACTAATGGGGTTCCTTACTAAACCCCAGGAAGAGTAGCTGCTGCCTTGGCAGGAACTAATGGGGTTCCTTACTAAACCCCAGGAAGAGTAGCTGCTGCCTTGGCAGGAACTAATGGGGACCCATAATAAACCCCAGGAAGAGTAGCTGCTGCCTTGGCATGAGTTAATGGGGATCCATAATAAATACAAATACAAATGCACAGTCTAGGGCAATATTATTCCCACCTCTCTCTGCTCCATCCTGTGATTCCATCTGAAGTGTGGATTATCAGGGCTAATCTGGAGAGATTGGAAATCAGCGGTACACGTTTAATGAGATTACAGAACGATATCACCCTGTGTCTCACAGGGGCAGATAAGAGGACACCTGCAGTGTTGGACTGACTCCTCCATGCCTCCAGACAGCTCTCATCCATCCTGATCCTGACAGATAGACAGACAGACAGACAGCAGATCACAAGCAGCAGAGCTCTAATAGCCCTTTGATCTGAGCTGCTGACTAGGAAGGAAACCAATACAGGGAGAGGGGGATAAATGTCAGGGTGTCTGTCTGTTCTGGAGAGGCAGAACTAATACACAGGGACTGTGGAGAAAATAGAGAAAAATAAACACTTTGTGTGTTAATCAGTGGATTATGCTGTAGAGGTCAGAGTGTGGTGAACTGAACTGGTGCAACAGGTGTGGACATAGGTTTTCCTGGTCAATAGGCTATTGACTGTTTGTTGAGCATCTACTGGTGGACTAGAAATACACACACAACAATATACCTCCCAGGATCAGAGAGACAGAGAGCCTGATAGAGAACTCGTTTTAAAGCGTTTTAACCCTAGAACCGCCAAGACGGTCAATCTGACCGTTTAAAATTTTGTTGAAACTTCACTTCAATAACAACCCTGAACCCACCTGTCCCTGACTTTTCCTAAATATGTGTATTTTACACTTCAGCAGTACTTCGAAAATAAATATAATAAAATACAAAAACTTCAGAATTTCTTCCTCAAAGCGCCATGAGAATCAAAATGAGCATATTTAACAGTAGGCTAGAATAGCCGGGCCTCGACGAGTAGCCTACCAATAGCCACCAGTCTAATAAATCAATTTACTTTACACAATCATAAAGAAATCCATGAATATTATCATTTAAGAAGGTCATAAAAAACATGATACTAAGACAATTTATTTCTGTCACACCCTGGCTCTGGGACTCATTATGTTGAGCCAGGGTGTGTTCATTCTATGTGTTTATTTCTATGTTGGGGGTTCTAGTTTGTTGATTTTCTATGTTTGCCTGAGTGGCTCCCAGTCAGAGGCAGCGAGTGTCAGCTGTTGGCTGGTTGTCTCTGATTGGGAGCCATATTTAAACTGTATGTTTTTCCCTTTGGGTTTGTGGGTTTTTGTTCCGTGTTTGGTCATTGATACCGTGGACGTCACGAGTCGTTTCTTGTTTTGTATTCATGTTTTATACTTTAACTAATTAAAGTATGTTTGTTCATCACGCTGCGCCTTGGTCTACTCCTTACCTCGATCGTGACAGAAAAACCCACCATGCAACGACCAAGCAGCGTGTCCAGGGGCAGCTCTTGGGCTGGACATGGGAGGAAGCGCCGGGAGAAGAGACGGTGGAGGCGCGCCGTAGAGAGGAGCAACGGCGTGATCAGGGTCGTCGTCGGGCGGTCGAGAGGCAACCCCAGAAATTTTTTAGGGGGGGGCACACGGCATGGACGACGGGGCTGACGGAGGCAAAAGAGGGGCGGATTCGGGAGGCCACCAGGTTACGGATACACCGCCCTGTACGTCCTGTGCGGATGCCTCAAACAGAGTGTGTGAGGGTAGGCATTCAGCCAGGACGGGTTGTGGCCGCTCTTCACTCCAGGGCTCCTATCCGTCTCCACAGCCCGGTTCGGCCTGTCCCTGCTCCACGCACCAAGCCTACGGTGTGCGTCGCCAGCCCAGTCCGGCCAGTCCCTGCTCCACGCACCAAGCCTACGGTGTGCGTCGCCAGCCCGGTCCGGCCTGTCCCTGCTCCACGTACCAAGCCTACGGTGTGCGTCGCCAGCCCGGTCCGGCCTGTCCCTGCTCCACGCACCAAGCCTACGGTGTGCGTCGCCAGCCCAGTCCGGCCAGTCCCTGCTCCACGCACCAAGCCTACGGTGTGCGTCGCCAGCCCGGTCCGGCCTGTCCCTGCTCCACGCACCAAGTCTACGGTGCGCGTCGCCAGCCCGGCCCGGCCTGTTCCTGCCACTCGCACCAAGTCTACGGTGCGCGTCGCCAGCCCGGCCCGGCTTGTTCCTGCCACTCGCACCAAGTCTACGGTGCGCGTCGCCAGCCCGGCCCGGCCTGTTCCTGCCACTCGCACCAAGTATACGGTGCGCGTCGCCAGCCCGGCCCGGCCTGTTCCTGCCACTCGCACCAAGTCTACGGTGCGCGTCGCCAGCCCGGCCCGGCCTGTTCCTGCCACTCGCACCAAAATGGGGTGCGAGTCGTCAGCCTGGTAAGGCCCGTCCCTCCTCCACGCACCAAGCCAGGGGTGCGAGTCGTCAGCCTGGTAAGGCCCGTCCCTCCTCCATGCACCAAGCCAGGGGTGCGCGTCGTCAGCCTGGTAAGGCCCGTTCCTCCTCCACGCACCAAGCCAGGGGTGCGCGTCGTCAGTCCAGCACAACCCGTGCCTGGGTCACCGGTGCCTGGTAAGGTACCGGTCAACTGCTCCACGATGGAGCTGAAGCTAACCGCTCCTGCTAAGTCCAGTTCGGCTCCAGCCGGCGGGGCCAGACTGGACCAGGGGCGCTATGGGGGGTGTATTGGAGGGTGGTGGTCAAGGCCGGAGCCAGAACCGCCGCCGAGGAGGTATGCCCACCCAGCCCTCCCCTGTTTTGTTTAGTTGAGGCGCGGTCGCAGTCCGCGCCTTTAGGGGGGGGTACTGTCACACCCTGGCTCTGGGACTCATTATGTTGAGCCAGGGTGTGTTCATTCTATGTGTTTATTTCTATGTTGGGGGTTCTAGTTTGTTGATTTTCTATGTTTGCCTGAGTGGCTCCCAGTCAGAGGCAGCGAGTGTCAGCTGTTGGCTGGTTGTCTCTGATTGGGAGCCATATTTAAACTGTATGTTTTTCCCTTTGGGTTTGTGGGTTTTTGTTCCGTGTTTGGTCATTGATACCATGGACGTCACGAGTCGTTTCTTGTTTTGTATTCATGTTTTATACTTTAACTAATTAAAGTATGTTTGTTCATCACGCTGCGCCTTGGTCTACTCCTTACCTCGATCGTGACAGAAAAACCCACCATGCAACGACCAAGCAGCGTGTCCAGGGGCAGCTCTTGGGCTGGACATGGGAGGAAGCGCCGGGAGAAGAGACGGTGGAGGCGCGCCGTAGAGAGGAGCAACGGCGTGATCAGGGTCGTCGTCGGGCGGTCGAGAGGCAACCCCAGAAATTTTTTAGGGGGGGGCACACGGCATGGACGACGGGGCTGACGGAGGCAAAAGAGGGGCGGATTCGGGAGGCCACCAGGTTACGGATACACCGCCCTGTACGTCCTGTGCGGATGCCTCACACAGAGTGTGTGAGGGTAGGCATTCAGCCAGGACGGGTTGTGGCCGCTCTTCACTCCAGGGCTCCTATCCGTCTCCACAGCCCGGTTCGGCCTGTCCCTGCTCCACGCACCAAGCCTACGGTGTGCGTCGCCAGCCCAGTCCGGCCAGTCCCTGCTCCACGCACCAAGCCTACGGTGTGCGTCGACAGCCCAGCCCGGCCTGTCCCTGCTCCACGCACCAAGCCTACGGTGTGCGTCGCCAGCCCAGTCCGGCCAGTCCCTGCTCCACGCACCAAGCCTACGGTGTGCGTCGACAGCCCAGTCCGGCCTGTCCCTGCTCCACGCACCAAGCCTACGGTGTGCGTCGCCAGCCCGGTCCGGCCTGTCCCTGCTCCACGCACCAAGCCTACGGTGTGCGTCACCAGCCCAGCCCGGCCTGTCCCTGCTCCACGCACCAAGCCTACGGTGTGCGTCGCCAGCCCGGTCTGGCCTGTCCCTGCTCCACGCACCAAGCCTACGGTGTGCGTCGCCAGCCCGGTCCGGCCTGTTCCTGCTCCACGCACCAAGCCTACGGTGTGCGTCGCCAGCCCAGTCCGGCCAGTCCCTGCTCCACGCACCAAGCCTACGGTGTGCGTCGCCAGCCCGGTCCGGCCTGTCCCTGCTCCACGCACCAAGCCTACGGTGTGCGTCGCCAGCCCGGTCCGGCCTGTCCCTGCTCCACGCACCAAGCCTACGGTGTGCGTCGCCAGCCCAGTCCGGCCAGTCCCTGCTCCACGCACCAAGCCTACGGTGTGCGTCGCCAGCCCGGTCCGGCCTGTCCCTGCTCCACGCACCAAGTCTACGGTGCGCGTCGCCAGCCCGGCCCGGCCTGTTCCTGCCACTCGCACCAAGCCTACGGTGTGCGTCGCCAGCCCGGTCCGGCCAGTCCCTGCTCCACGCACCAAGCCTACGGTGTGCGTCGCCAGCCCGGTCCGGCCTGTCCCTGCTCCACGCACCAAGTCTACGGTGCGCGTCGCCAGCCCGGCCCGGCCTGTTCCTGCCACTCGCACCAAGTCTACGGTGCGCGTCGCCAGCCCGGCCCGGCCTGTTCCTGCCACTCGCACCAAGTATACGGTGCGCGTCGCCAGCCCGGCCCGGCCTGTTCCTGCCACTCGCACCAAGTCTACGGTGCGCGTCGCCAGCCCGGCCCGGCCTGTTCCTGCCACTCGCACCAAGCCAGGGGTGCGAGTCGTCAGCCTGGTAAGGCCCGTCCCTCCTCCACGCACCAAGCCAGGGGTGCGAGTCGTCAGCCTGGTAAGGCCCGTCCCTCCTCCACGCACCAAGCCAGGGGTGCGCGTCGTCAGCCTGGTAAGGCCCGTTCCTCCTCCACGCACCAAGCCAGGGGTGCGCGTCGTCAGTCCAGCACAACCCGTGCCTGGGTCACCGGTGCCTGGTAAGGTACCGGTCAACTGCTCCACGATGGAGCTGAAGCTAACCGCTCCTGCTAAGTCCAGTTCGGCTCCAGCCGGCGGGGCCAGACTGGACCAGGGGCGCTATGGGGGGTGTATTGGAGGGTGGTGGTCAAGGCCGGAGCCAGAACCGCCGCCGAGGAGGTATGCCCGCCCAGCCCTCCCCTGTTTTGTTTAGTTGAGGCGCGGTCGCAGTCCGCGCCTTTAGGGGGGGGTACTGTCACACCCTGGCTCTGGGACTCATTATGTTGAGCCAGGGTGTGTTCATTCTATGTGTTTATTTCTATGTTGGGGGTTCTAGTTTGTTGATTTTCTATGTTTGCCTGAGTGGCTCCCAGTCAGAGGCAGCGAGTGTCAGCTGTTGGCTGGTTGTCTCTGATTGGGAGCCATATTTAAACTGTATGTTTTTCCCTTTGGGTTTGTGGGTTTTTGTTCCGTGTTTGGTCATTGATACCGTGGACGTCACGAGTCGTTTCTTGTTTTGTATTCATGTTTTATACTTTAACTAATTAAAGTATGTTTGTTCATCACGCTGCGCCTTGGTCTACTCCTTACCTCGATCGTGACAATTTCAAAAGATCCTTTGGCTAACATCACACGCTTATATTCCCTTGCCATACCACAGTCAACACACATATACTTTACAGTAAGAATATAATGGAATATAACAGAATAAAATAGAAAATATATTTTTTTCCAAATGGCTATTGCTGATTGCCGCCAGTACTCAATGAGGAACGCGTGGAAAAAGTTATATTTTTATCATCGTCTCTTCATTCTCAATTGATAATATTGTCACCAATCAGACTATTATACATTTAATCTTGTCTTTAGGCTACATCTATTATTATATGTGTGAAATTACTTTCAATATAGTTTAAGTGTAGTTTGGATATGCCATTAGCGTTGCAGGCAACTATTTTCTTATGTCAGAAAATACAGTATTTTCTTATTTTAGAACCTATTTACAGTCTATGCACTTCTGGATCAATCAATAGGTTTTCTGACTGATTAAAATATACATTTGGTATCCTGAGGTTTCTTATGATTTATTTTAACATAATCAATGCATTTATTTTGCAATTTATTATGGAATATTTACACAATTGAAATACAGTGGGGGAAAAAAGTATTTAGTCAGCCACCAATTGTGCAAGTTCTCCCACTTAAAAAGATGAGAGAGGCCTGTAATTTTCATCATAGGTACACGTCAACTATGACAGACAAAATGAGGAAAATAAATCCAGAAAATCACATTGTAGGATTTTTTATGAATTTATTTGCAAATTATGGTGGAAAATAAATATTTGGTCAATAACAAAAGTTTCTCAATACTTTGTTATATACCCTTTGTTGGCAATGACACAGGTCAAACGTTTTCTATGGGGTTGAGATCTGGAGACTGGCTAGGCCACTCCAGGACCTTGAAATGCTTCTTACGAAGCCACTCCTTCGTTGCCCGGGCGGTGTGTTTGGGATCATTGTCATGCTGAAAGACCCAGCCACGTTTCATCTTCAATGCCCTTGCTGATGGAAGGAGGTTTTCACTCAAAATCTCACGATACATGGCCCCATTCATTCTTTCCTATACACGGATCAGTCGTCCTGGTCCCTTTGCAGAAAAACAGCCCCAAAGCATGATGTTTCCACCCCCATGCTTCACAGTAGGTATGGTGTTCTTTGGATGCAACTCAGCATTCTTTGTCCTCCAAACACGACGAGTTGAGTTTTTACCAAAAAGTTCTATTTTGGTTTCATCTGACCATATGACATTCTCCCAATCCTCTTCTGGATCATCCAAATGCACTCTAGCAAACTTCAGACGGGCCTGGACATGTACTGGCTTAAGCAGGGGGACATGTCTGGCACTGCAGGATTTGAGTCCCTGGCGGCGTAGTGTGTTACTGATGGTAGGCTTTGTTACTTTGGTCCCAGCTCTCTGCAGGTCATTCACTAGGTCCCCCCGTGTGGTTCTGGGATTTTTGCTCACCGTTCTTGTGATCATTTTGACCCCACGGGGTGAGATCTTGCGTGGAGCCCCAGATCGAGGGAGATTATCAGTGGTCTTGTATGTCTTCCATTTCCTAATAATTGCTCCCACAGTTGATTTCTTCAAACCAAGCTGCTTACCTATTGCAGATTCAGTCTTCCCAGCCTGGTGCAGGTCTACAATTTTGTTTCTGGTGTCCTTTGACAGCTCTTTGGTCTTGGCCATAGTGGAGTTTGGAGTGTGACTGTTTGAGGTTGTGGACAGGTGTCTTTTATACTGATAACAAGTTCAAACAGGTGCCATTAATACAGGTAACGAGTGGAGGACAGAGGAGCCTCTTAAAGAAGAAGTTACAGGTCTGTGAGAGCCAGAAATCTTGCTTGTTTCTAGGTGACCAAATACTTATTTTCCACCATAATTTGCAAATAAATTCATTAAAAATCCTACAATGTGATTTTCTGGAAAAAAAATTCTCAATTTGTCTGTCATAGTTGACGTGTACCTATGATGAAAATTACAGGCCTCTCTCATCTTTTTAAGTGGGAGAACTTGCACAATTGGTGGCCGACTAAATACTTTTTTCCCCCACTGTATCAACAGTCAAAATGACCGTCATGGCCATTCTGGTAGTTATGGAATTCCGGTGCTCCGAGTGTTAAGGCAAGGCTCTATTCACCTCCAGACAGACTTTGCACACATGATATCCATGGCCATTCTCTTGGATGCAGTAGACCATAGCCTCTCAGATATCAGCTATGGAGAGATAGAGAGGAGGGGATGTCAACCCTGATAACCTGGTCTTTAATCCATTTCATACACTACATGACCGAAAGTATGTGGACACCTGCTCGTCGAACATCTCATTCCAAAATCATGGGCATTAATATGGAGATGGTCCCCCCTTTGCTGCTATAACAGCCTCTACTCTTCTGGGAAGGCTTTCCACTAGATGTTGGAACATTGCTGCGGGGACTTGCTTCTATTCAGCCACAAGAGCATTAGTAAGGTCGTGCACTAATGTTGGGCGATTAGGCCTGGCTCGCAGTCGGCGTTCCAATTCATCCCAAAGGTGTTCGATGGGGTTGAGGTCAGGGCTCTGTGCAGGCCAGTTAAGTTCTTCCACACAGATCTCGACAAACCATTTCTGTATGGACCTCGCTTTGTGCACGGGGGCATTGTCATGCTGAAACAGGAAAGGGCCTTCCCTAAACTGTTGCCACAAAGTTGGAAGCACAGAGTCGTCTAGAATGTCATTGTAGGATGTAGCGTTAAGATTTAAGGGGCCTAGCCCCACACCATTATTCCTCCTCCACCAAACTTTACAGTTGGCACTATGCATTGGGGCAGGTAGCGTTCTCCTGGCATCCGCCAAACCCAGATTCGTCCGTCAGACTTCCAAATGGTGAAGTGTGATTAATTAGTCCAGAGAAAGCATTTCCACTGCTCCTGAGTCCAATGGCGGCGAGCTTTACACCATGCCAGCCGACACTTGGCATTGCGCATGGTGATCTTAGGCTTGTGTGTGGCTGCTCGGCCATGGAAACCCATTTCATGAAGCTCCCGCCTAACAGTTCTTGTGCTGATGTTGCTTCCAGAGGCAGTTTGGAACTCGGTAGTGAGTGTTGCAACCGAGGACAGACGATTTTTACGCACTACAAGCTTCAGCACTCGGCGGTCCCGTTCTGTGAGCTTGTGTGGCATACCACTTCGCAGCTGAGCCGTTGTTGCTCCTAGACGTTTCCACTTCATAATAACAGCACTTACAGTTGACCGGGGAAGCTCTAGCAGGGCAGAAATTTGACGAACTGACTTGTTGGAAAGGTGCCATCCTATGACGGTGCCATGTTGAAAGTCACTGAGCTCTTCAGTAAGGCCATTCTACTGCCAATGTTTGTCTATGGAGATTGCATGGCTGTGTGCTCAATTTTATACATCTGTCAGCAACGGGTGTGGCTGAAATAGCCAAATCCACTAATTTGAAGGGGTGTCCACATACTTTTGTATATATAGTGTATTAATGAAGCTAATGATAAATATAAGGACTCTGTTGATCCAGATTACAATTTCCAGAAATTCACCAGGGATGAGTCTATCAGGTGATTATTATAATGTTAAACAATTTAACAACCTGTATAGCAGTCTAATTCCAAAACAAGCTTATTCTCTACCGTTCATTTGAACATTTACCGTCTTCCTTAAAACCATGACTACCTTGTTCATTATCTGTATTCTCTAAGATATGAATATTCCATTATTGCCCTTTCAGAAACATGGTTAACTGAAGAGACAACAATGCTTTATGACATGTCTCCTTATAAAGCTGTTCACCACTGGAGAACATTAAGAGTGGGGGAGGTGTGTCCATATTTGTTCATAAAAGTCTTACATTCTTTGTAAGAGAGGACATCACACTTACATCTGATAATATTGATGTTGAATCGCTTTTCATAGAAATTCCCTCCTGTTCAACTTTGGGGGGTAAAAAAGTGGTAATTGGATGTGTCTATCGGCCACCCGGTCCATTGACTAATGCTGCTTACGCCAAATCCTGACTCTGCAATCAGCATGATGCCAGGCAATGTTTTTCCACTCTTTAATTGTCCAGTGTTGGTGATGGCGTGCCCACTGGAGCGCTTCTTCTTGTTTTTAGCTGATATGAGTGGAACCCGGTGTGGTCGTCTGCTGCAATAGCCCATTCGTGACAAGGATTGACGAGTTGTGCGTTCCAAGATGCCGTTCTCCACACCACTGTTGTACTGCGCCGTTATTTATCTGTTTGTGGCCCGCCTGTTAGCTCGCACGACTCTTGCCATTCTCCTTTGACCTCTCTCATCAACAAGCTGTTTTTGCCCACAGGACTGCCGCTGACTGGATGTTTTTTGTTTGCCCAACCCTTTTCGGGAAACCCTAGACACTTTAGTGCGTGGAAAGCCCAGCCCAGGAGGACGGCTGTTTCTGAGATACATGATCCGGTGGGAATGGATGGTAGCATTAAATGTAGAATATTTAACAAAAGTAATTCTGAGCGCTTTAAGATGTTGATTGATGATATTTGATGAGAAAATGTTTATAATCATCCCGATGTGGAGTCTGCTTACAACACAAGACACTGCGATAACCTTCACCCTCCTCACTGCCACACTTCACATTGTCAATTCTCTATCAGATACAGAGGTTCCATACTCCGGAATTCCTATCTTCACATTGACAAAACATCCTCATCCCTCAATAACTTCAAGCGTAGACTAGGGGTCAGCCTGATGAACCAAACTACCCAGTAGTAGACTAGGGGTCAGGTGTCAGCTTGATGAACCAAACTACCCAGTAGTAGACTAGGGGTCAGGTGTCAGCTTGATGAACCAAACTACCCAGTAGTAGACTAGGGGTCAGGTGTCAGCTTGATGAACCAAACTACCCAGTAGTAGACTAGGGGTCAGGTGTCAGCCTGATGAACCAAACTACCCAGTAGTAGACTAGGGGTCAGGTGTCAGCTTGATGAACCAAACTACCCAGTAGTAGACTAGGGGTCAGGTGTCAGCCTGATGAACCAAACTACCCAGTAGTAGACTAGGGGTCAGGTGTCAGCCTGATGAACCAAACTACCCAGTAGTAGACTAGGGGTCAGGGGTCAGCTTGATGAACCAAACTACCCAGTAGTAGACTAGGGGTCAGGTGTCAGCTTGATGAACCAAACTACCCAGTAGTAGACTAGGGGTCAGGTGTCAGCCTGATGAACCAAACTACCCAGTAGTAGACTAAGGGTCAGGTGTCAGTCTGATGAACCAAACTACCCAGTAGTAGACTAGGGGTCAGGTGTCAGCTTGATGAACCAAACTACCCAGTAGTAGACTAGGGGTCAGGTGTCAGTCTGATGAATCAAAAGACCCACTAGTAGACTAGGGGTCAGGGGTCAGCTTGATGAACCAAACTACCCAGTAGTAGACTAGGGGTCAGGGGTCAGCTTGATGAACCAAACTACCCAGTAGTAGACTAGGGGTCAGGGGTCAGCTTGATGAACCAAACTACCCAGTAGTCTCCTCCATGTAGCCTAACTTTCTCACACACACACACACATAATTAAACATATTTTTTCTTCTATACTGTGTATATCATGTACAATTATAATTATTATGCTTTGTTTAACTGATTGAACAAACTTTTTTCCACTTATATTTGTATATTGGTTTTGGTTGTGTGGTTTTCATATCAGCCCTTTTGGGTTTCCAACCTCACCTGCACACTGTTTTTACCCGTTTTTTATCTGTACTGTCACTTTTTTCTTAGGTGTGAAAAAAAAGGAAAAGAAAGAAGATTCAGAATCATCAGTCATCAACATACTGTACAGTATGGCTGGGCAGCCAGTGTTACTGCTTCCTCTGGTTTACATATGAGTCTCACACACGCTCAAACACACACACATGCCAGTATGAACGCACACACGGGACGGATAGTGTCAAATCAGTCTATCGTTTCATATTGTTTCTCTGACAGGTCTATTCATTAAGGTAAAAGGTAAAGAGAAAAGGTGGGGACTCACTGTCAGGGAGAGCGAGAGAGAGAGAGAGAGAGAGAGAGAGAGAGAGAGAGAGAGAGAGAGAGAGAGAGAGAGAGAGAGAGAGAGAGAGAGAGAGAGAGAGAGAGAGAGAGAGAGAGAGAGAGAGAGAGAGAGAGAGAGAGAGAGAGAGAGAGAGAGAGAGAGAGAGAGAGAGAGAGAGAGAGAGAGAGAGAGAGAGAGAGAGAGAGAGAGAGAGAGAGAGAGAGAGAGAGAGAGAGAGAGAGAGAGAGAGAGAGAGAGAGAGAGAGAGAGAGAGAGAGAGAGAGAGAGAGAGAGAGAGAGAGAGAGAGAGAGAGAGAGAGAGAGAGAGAGAGAGAGAGAAAAAGAGAGAGAAAGAAAGAGAAAGAGAGAAAGAAAGAAGGGAGAGATACCTACACAGTAACTCTGGTAGAGACACATGTAGAGAACTAGGATACACTGTAAACTAAACTGTGAACTACACTGTTCCTCTGTGTCAAGTTGTCTTCAAACTTTGATGTGGCTTGAATGTCCAGGGAGAGAAATCCAGTCAGCCTATTGTTTACCGACCAGCCTGTTACACCATCCATTTATCCTCTACACAGGGCTCTGACTTTAAGCACTGGCAGCCTCCCTCGTCAGTCTCCTAACACTCAACACTACAATTAGTAGACCAGAGAATGGAATGGACTGAAATTAATGCTGCAATCTGTAACAATGGGCAAATTCACATATACATTTTAGTTATAGATCTGTCATTCTCATTGAAAGCAAGTCTAAGAAGTGGTAGATATGTTATAGGTGCACTATTTCTATGCTTCCCATGCTTAAGTTTAGTTTTTGCGTCTTTTACTTTCGGTTTTGTACACCAGCTTCAAACACAGCGGTTTCGATGGTACAATGATTCTCTACACTATACTTGCTTGTTTTGTCACATAAACTGAAATTAGGCAAACTATTAACATTTTAGCAACCAGGAAATGGCGGAGCGATTTCTGTATAGTGCATCTTTAAGTATTTGACTTGAAGCCAAAACAAGAAAGGGCAAAGAGCTTGTATTAGTTCCAAAATGTCCTGACTCATGACAACCACACTTTGTTACTGTGCACACTACTGCATAAGCCTTTGTAAGCTAAATGCATTACATTGGTCCTATTCCAAAGGCGAAAAAATAGACAGACACTCTTGAGAGAAACCAAATGAAACAAGTTTTGCGAACTGCACAGTACAACACAATATGCCTGTGTCAGGCCCTCTGTGTCAGGCCCTCTGTGTCAAGCCCTCTGTCTCAGGCCCTCTGTGTCAGGCCCTCTACTGGTCCACTCAGAAGTGTTGCTTTGTTTGTTTGTTTTCTGTCAGAAGTGTGCGTGTCAAAAGTGTGATGTCAGCTGTATCAAACTGCATGTTATGGTGTCATATCTGTCAAGTTCTTTGTTGACTCCACCCTTTGTTGGAATTGTTTAGAACGTGTGTGTGTGTGTGTGTGTACAGTATATGTTCTGTGCTGACTGTCCTGCTCATAACCACTGTACCACTGAGGTCCCTGATTGACAGGAAGTGACCTTTGACCTCTGCCAGTGGTATGAGTGACAGACAGGGACATCCCCAAGCCATGGAGCAGGCGACCCAGAACCCTCTGCTCTCCCAAGAGATCCTGGGGGATGGACGGCCAGTGACCTCACTGCACCCTGAGTGGGATTAAGTGGCAGTCTTTCTCCCTCCTCTCATACCCCTCTATCATCCTTCCTCTCATACCCCTCTATCATCCTTCCTCTCCTACCCCTCTATCATCCTTCTTCTCCTACCCCTCTATCATCCTTCCTCTCCTACCCTTCTATCATCCTTCCTCTCCTTCATCTGCACTGATGTGACTGGACTGGACAGCTGTATGCAAGATTGGCCTATCTATTTTCCAACTGCAAAAATATATATGTTTTATTGTCACATACATTCAACCGGTACTCACTCCTGCACCTTAGAGACCTTAGAGACTGCTGCCCTATGTACATAGGCATTGAACACTGGTCACTTTAAAGAGGCACTGAACACACCGAATGGCACGTGTTTTTCTGTTGTTCATTAGAAAAAACGAGATTTCAGTCTTGGAGGTGTGTTTCCTGACTGATTCTGCATTTGGTTAATGATGTTTGTCACCCATGAGACACTGTAAGCATATTTCACTTCATCAAAATCCCCAGAATGAATCTAAGATAACTCTGTAAATAATTTTGACGTTTTGGCCGAGGATGTTTTAGTTGCAATTTTACATCTAACTAAGGTGTTTGGTATAGTATATCTCAAGATAAAAAATGTGCGACATGTTGTCTTATGTAAGTAGTCAGAGCTGCTGGGCAGGTCTGTCTCATTTTCTCGATGCTATTGGATAAAGAGCAATCACCGCAGCTGTTCACCCCATGTTAGTGGGCAAATTGACATTGCCAAATCAAAACCCAACCTTAATTTACCCGGAGTGACGCACGGTTGTTCCAGACGAGACTGACTTTATGACCAACTTTGTAGTAAGTTTTGACACTAGAATATCTGTTTCTGACTCATATCGATGCCACATAAGCCGTTTTCAAAAGGGATTTCTTTTTTTGGGGGGGATGTGTTTGTATTGTTTGGTGTTGTTAGCTATTACTGCACTGTTGGAGCTAGGAACATAAGCATTCTGCTACACTTACTAACATTTTATTTACACTGGATAGGTGCAGTGAAATGTGTTGTTTTGCAGGGTCAGCCATAGTAGTATGCACCCCTGGGGCAAATTAGGGTTAACTGCCTTGCTCAAGGCCACTTTGACAGATTTCTTCCCACTTTGTCGGCTCGGGTATTCAAACCAGCGACCTTTCAATTACTGGCCCAATGCTCTAACCGCTAGGACACCTGCTGCCCTTAACAGTACACTTACAGTACAGTACACTTACTAACGCAAAACCCTAAGGAAGTAGCTTTAATGTAAATGCAAGGACAGGATATTTTTTTCCTATAAATAAACCCAGTGAACCCACTGAATCATAGGACAGTATAATAAGCAGGTTCTTGACATGGAACAAACACATACAAAAGACAGCAATTACCTACGCTGCATTGGAGAAAGATGACAAAGGAAGCAGTGAGAATCTTAGAAACCCAGACAGGCCTGAAAACCTACATCTCAACCCACACATTGTAGTACAGCCCTGAGGTTCAGGGTACAATGGAGCTGTTCTCCCAGACTCCTATGGCCAGACAAGTCTAAGGAACACACTGCACTGAACAGGAATGAACCCAGAAATAAGAGGAGAGGAGAGGAGAGGAGAGGAGAGGAGAGGAGAGGAGAGGAGAGGAGAGGAGAGGAGAGGAGAGGAGAGGAGAGGAGAGGAGAGGAGAGGAGAGGAGAGGAGAGGAGAGGAGAGGAGAGGAGAGGAGAGGAGAAAGGAGAGGAGGCTATGCATACATGTGTTTGTTTCACTGCCAGCAATTTCAGCCCCCACCACAATAGAAACAGGTAGGAAGGAGGTCTGAATTCTTCCACAATAGACCAAAAATGGTTTACCCATGTGACCCAAATAACATTAGCTGAAGCCTAGCTATATGAGCAAACCATATTTGTGGGGCCACTGCTATCACAGTGTTCCAAACCAGTTAGGGCACCAAAGGCAACCTGACTCAAAGACGGTCTCTCTCAGACCAAACTAAAAACACTAGAAATATAGTCTGCAGACGCAGAGGTCATTTTAACAAGCATGACTGACCGCTATACTGTCAGCATCATTATAACCCCATACAGACAGGGGAGACTTCCAGAAAGAAAATACCTCATGTTTATACAACATACACTGCCGGTCAAAAGTTTTAGAACACCTACTCATTCAAAGGTTTTTCTTCATTTTTACTATTTTCTACATTGTAGAATAATAGTGAAAACATCAAAACTATGAAATAACACATATGGAATCATGTAGTAACCAAACAATGGTTAAACAAATCAAAATATAAATGCTTCACAGAGTTCAAGTAACAGACACATCTCAACATCAACTGTTCAGAGGAGACTGTGTGAATCAGGCCTTCATGGTTGAATTGCTGCAAAGAAACCACTACTAAAGGACACCAATAAGAAGAAGATACTTGCTTAGGCCAAGAAATACGAGCAATGGACATTATACCGGTGGAAATGTATCCTTTGGTCTGGAGTTATTTAGAATTCAAGGCACACTTAGTCAGCATGGCTACCACAGCATTCTGCAGCAATATGCCATCCCATATGGTTTGAGCTTAGTGGGACTATCATTTGTTTTTCAACAGGACAATGACCCAACACACCTCCAAGCTGTGTACGGGCTATTTTACCAATAAGGAGAGTGATGGAGTGCTGCATCAGATGACCTGGCCTCCACAATCCCCCGACCTCAACCAAATTGAGATGGTTTGGGATGAGTCGGACCACAGAGTGAAGGTAAAGCAGCCAACAAGTGCTCAGCATATGTGGGAACTCCTTCAAGACTGTGTGAAAAGCATTCCTGGTGAACCTGGTTGAGAGAATGCCAAGAGTGTGCAAAGCTGTCATCAAGGCGGCTATTTGAAGAATCTCAAATATAAAATATATTTTGATTTGTTTAACCATTTTTTGTGTTATTTCATAGTTTTGATGTCTTCACTATTATTCTACAATGTAGAAAATAGTAAAAATAAAGAAAAATCCTTGAATGAGTAGGTGTTCTAAAACTTTTGACCGGTAGTGTACATTCAAGTGTATTGAAATATGCAACCGTAAAGGACCCTGACTGTCATGTTATCTCTTTTATTGAGACAGGGCACTGTCATGTTTTCTGATTGGTTGAGACGAGACAGGAGCCAAGGTGAAGGTCAAGGTATGACACGCCTTGTCAGGCCGCATCATGGCTCCCTGCTCTGATTCGAGGGATCCCCTATAGTCTCCTCCCACGCTGCGATTCAGGCTGACAGGCGATGGCAGAGCGGGGAAATCACTGGGCGCTGCAGTGTCTTCCTAGCTGTCTCCTGGGATCTGTGCTTGACTATGCATGTCTGGGTGCCTTGTTATATCAGACACACTGAAGGTGCAGCGGTGTGTGTGTGAGTGTGTGTGTGAGTGTGTGTGTGTGAGTGTGTGTGTGTGGGTCTCCACAGGGTTCCCACCCCCAGAGTGCAGGCGCCCACAAAGCTTAAAACAGACACACATTGTCATGTAAATATTAAAAAATCCACATAAAGAAAATATGCACATTTTCCCACCAGTGGTGTGTTTCCAACAGTCTGACTTGTTGCGGATAAAAATCAGTGCGTGACGACGTAGTGCACACAAAATGTACTTTTTTGCTTAAGTTCTCATGTACCGACTAAAAATCTAGAATTCAATGTGTGCTCTCTAGCCAACAGCCCGCAGACACAGTGTGGGTAGGCTAGTCTACAGGATGAGATTATTATGGATCTTTTTTTTGTCAAACGGCAGTCAAGCATTGATCATCATGTCACTAGAAAAAGACCCTCAATATTTATTGGAAAGGAGCATCAAGCTCATCACCATGCACTTTCACCACTCTGTAAAGTTCATCATAAGTTATTGAATCTGTAGCCTAAGAAACTGCATGGTTTCCCAAGTCGTAGTGGGAGGACCACACACCATATCATCGCGTGACTCCAAGTTTACTTTGATATGATGGTTTCCACTGCCATTTCTCGCATAATTAATTTTACAGACACAAAAAGATCCCACCATGTCGAACAAACAAATTATCTGCCAGCATTTATTAAATTGGACCGAAACTTCCTGTTTCTATCACAGCTGTCGTGATTTTATTTTTTACAGTATGACTTTACCTACATTAAAACTGTAGATGGAAACATGGTTACAGAGAGAGAAGGTTTAACCCAGTGTAGAACCCTTCATTTCTATGTGACCCAGATACAGCCACCTCTTCCTTTGTCTCTTCCTCTGACCCAGATACAGCCACCTCGTCCTATGTCTCTTCCTCTGACCCAGATACAGCCACCTCTTCCTATATCTCTTCCTCTGACCCAGATACAGCCACCTCATCCTATGTCTCCTCCTCTGACCCAGATACAGCCACCTCGTCCTATATCTCTTCCTCTGACCCAGATACAGCCACCTCGTCCTATATCTCTTCCTCTGACCCAGATACAGCCACCTCGTCCTATATCTCTTCCTCTGACCCAGATACAGCCACCTCGTCCTACATCTCTTCCTCTGACCCAGATACAGCCACCTCGTCCTATATCTCTTCCTCTGACCCAGATACAGCCACCTCGTCCTATATCACTTCCTCTGACCCAGATACAGCCACCTCGTCCTATATCTCCTCCTCTGACCCAGATACAGCCACCTCGTCCTATATCTCCTCCTCTGACCCAGATACAGCCACCTCGTCCTATATCTCTTCCTCTGACCCAGATACAGCCACCTCGTCCTATATCTCTTCCTCTGACCCAGATACATCCATCTCGTCCTATATCTCCTCCTCTGACCCAGATACAGCCACCTCGTCCTATATCTCTTCCTCTGACCCAGATACAGCCACCTCGTCCTATATCTCTTCCTCTGACCCAGATACAGCCACCTCGTCCTATTTCTCCTCCTCTGACCCAGATACAGCCACCTCGTCCTATATCTCCTCCTCTGACCCAGATACAGCCACCTCGTCCTATATCTCTTCCTCTGACCCAGATACAGCCACCTCGTCCTATATCTCCTCCTCTGACCCAGATACAGCCACCTCGTCCTATATCTCCTCCTCTGACCCAGATACAGCCACCTCGTCATATATCTCTTCCTCTGACCCAGATACAGCCACCTCTCCCTCTGTGTCTCCTCCTCTGACCCAGATACAGCCACCTCTCCCTCTGTGTCTCCTCCTCTGACATTGAAACACATGCAGCTCCAGCCTTTTACTGTAGTACTAAACCACAGTGGTGTGTGACAGATATACAGTGTAGGCAGTACCTGTCGAAAGTGACCACTAAGAGGGCAGTCTTCACAACAGGTTGTATTCAATAGGCACCCAATGGAAGATAACGGACTGAAACGGAAAGAGACTATACTAAACTGTACAATAAGAAATGCTCATTTTTGGTTTCCCTTTGGTAAGCACTTTGCAAAGTTTTACTACGTTGTGCCCAAATGCATATGACTCAGGCATAGAGTCCTAATGTGACCAAGGGTTTGTAGCCTACCACTGCCCAGTTCCCATTGTCACCCATTACAGCCAACGAAGGCTACACCATACAGATGTAGGATCTTAATTTGAGCCAGTTTGCTACAGCAGGAAAATAATCCTTCAGCAACAGGAAATGTGAATTATTATGTGGATTATAATTAATGGGCATGTTTTGTAGGGGTTCATAGATTTGTCGTTAGGGCAAATCAAGTCTGACATTTTAATGTGGAAATTACAAACTTCAGAAGCCTTTTTAAACCTTGAATACACTACAAGTTTGCATTTCCTGCTGTGCAGAACATTTCTCAGCGACAAAAAAGAGTGATCAAATTGAGATCCTACATCTGTAGAAACCATCACTACTGTGGACTGATCCATATAACACTATAGATCTAACTAGTTTCCTCAGGCCACATTAGACCAACAACTATGGCTGCCAATAGCTACCACCGCTTTAAACAAGCACAGATAACGGCTAAGAGCTAGCTGCTAGGCTACCAGCTAATAGCTCAGACAAGCAGAGATAACAAGCTGCAGGATGATGTCTTTCACAGCTAGGTTGACTTACGTGACACACTCATGTTACGACAGACAGTCACGAGAGAAGGAAATTAGGACCATAGCGAGCGATGGCAGCTCCCTCTCATTAGGAATGGGTTGCATTGGTGTGAGAGTGTGCGTCTTTGACTGTGAGGGTGTGTGTATGCGTGTGTCTGTATCTGTCTGTATTGAAGAGTGTACCCAAGTAGGAATATAAACTGCTGTATCCAGCCTTTAGGGAGCAGGAAAAAGTGAAGCTCCACAGCTCCACTTCAGAACTCTAGTCTTAAACAACATGTCATTAGTTAGAGAATTAATTCAAGAAGATTAGAACAAAGAGACTGAATATTAGAGTCCTTTACAGCTGAGGAAGTACACTATGAAAGAGTTACACTTAATAATCACACAAGGCTGTCAGAAGGGACTATTTTAAGGGAAATATCAAAGATACCCTTCAGAAGTGAGGCAGAGCCTTCAGATGAAGATGTAAGAACGTTGTGTCTGAATATCATACAAGAAACATCACGTTTTATGCCGTTTTGTCTATTTAAAAGAGGAGCTATTTGTTAACTAAATAAATCACTGTTGTCCAATTAATCGTAACATGCTCCAGAGTTCTGCAATACACCTTTACATTTCTTCCTAAGAGTGTGCACTAAACTGTATCATGCAAATATTTGGAGCAACTTGCATTTGGACAGGTGAACTGTCACGGATTCTGCCGAGACTGCTCCTCCTCCTGGTTCGGGCAGGCTTCGGCGTTCGCCGTCCCCGGAGTACTAGCTGCCACCGCTCCATGTTTCTTGGTGTGATTGCTTTCGTCTGTCTTTTACACCTGTGTCCGTTTGTGTGCTGATTACTTGTCCTATAAGTTCCTTGTTTTGCTTAGGTTAGATTGTGTGTTGTTTTTCGCCTGTCCGTTGTGCTGCGTGTTTTGTACCTGTTTTTCTTGTTTATTTGTTTTACGCACAGTTTGCGTATTTGCTCGCCTCTGTTTATTGTTGAGGCCGTTCTCTGTATTTTTGCCTATTGGTAAACTTCAGTAAACTTTGTTGGACTAGCTTCGGTGTCCTGCGCCTGACTTCCACACACCTTACACCTCAGCCCTTGACAGAACAACACACCATCATGGAGTCAGCAGGAGCAGTGGCGGCACCCAAGTCGCTGGAGGATCGGATCAGCGATCAAGACACCATGATCCGGCAACTTGGGGCCGCCATGAACGAGGTGTCCAACACTCTACGCCGGTTGGTGACTGGAGAGGTGCCCACGCCTTCTCACACCATCCCATCACCAACGGCCAGTCCTCCTCTCTCAGCACCGGAACCCAGTGGCATACGGTAGCTTAGTGGTTAAGAGCGTTGTGCCAGTAACCGAAAGGTCGCTGGTTCTAATCCCCGAGCCGACTAGGTGAAAAATCTGTCGATGTGCCCCTGAGCAAGGCACTTAACCCTAATTGCTCCTGTAAGTCGCTCTGGATAAGAGCGTCTGCTAAATGACCAATTTATTTTATATTTATTATACGGCTCTCGCTCCCGAGGGCATATGACGGTTCTGCAGCCGGGTGTCAGGGGTTCCTCCTGCAGGTGGAACTCTACCTGGCTACTATACACCCAGCGCCCTCGGGGTACGAGAGCGTCTCCGCCCTCATCTCCTGTCTATCCGGCAAGGCATTGGAGTGGGCCAACGCCGAATGGAGGGGAATAGACGCCGCTACCATCACCTACGCGGAGTTCTCCTACGCGGAGCGTCTGTTCCACCTCCGACAGGGGAAGAGGAGCGCACAGGAGTTCGCCCTGGAGTTCCGGACTCTAGCGGCGGATGCGGGGTGGAATGAGAGGGCCCTCATCGACCATTACCGGTGTAGCCTACGAGAGGACGTTCGTCGTGAGCTGGCCTGCAGGGACACCAACCTATCCTTCGACCAGTTGGTAGACATCTCCATCCGTCTCGACACCCTGCTGGCTACCCGCGGACGTCCCGAGTGGGGGTCGTCCCTTCCACCCTCCAGCACCTCCGAGCCGATTCCCATGGAGCTCGGGGGTGCTGGCGCTAGAGAGAGGAGGAGAGAGAACCCGAGGGGGGCCATCCCCTGCACCAACTGTGGCCGTGGAGGACACACCGCGGCCAGGTGCTGGGGAGGGTCTCCTGGGAGAGGGGACAACAGGTCACGCACTGGGGAGTCATTTCAGGTGAGTAGGCGCCCCACTTACCCAGAGCTCTCTGTTGGTCACATGAGTATACCTGTGAGATTTCCACAGGTGGCACCTCATTCCCAGCATAAGGCGCTAGTAGATTCAGGCGCAGCTGGGAATTTTGTTGATCGTGCATTTTGTTATAAGTTAGGAATTCCCCTTCGGCCGGTAGAAGCCCCCTTTCCTGTTCACGCCCTAGACAGCCGGCCGTTGGGGTCGGGGCTGATCAGAGAAGTCACAGCACCACTTAAGATGACGACGCAGGGGGGTCATGAGGAGACCATTCAGTTTTATCTGATTGACTCTCCTGCGTATCCCGTGGTGCTGGGGCTTCCCTGGTTAAGCACCCATGATCCTACCATTGCGTGGCAACAGAGGGCTCTTATGGAGTGGTCTGCCCAGTGTGTAGGGAGATGTCTAGGTGTTTCCTTAGGGGCGACCTCGGTAGAGAGTCCGAACCAAGTGCCCGCAATGCGCATTCCCCCTGAGTATGAGGATTTAGCACTTGTGTTCAGTAAAACGAGGGCTACACGGCTACCACCTCATAGACAGGGGGATTGTGCGATAGATCTCCAAACAGGAGCGGCACTTCCGCGGAGCCGTGTGTATCCACTGTCTCAAGAGGAGACAGCGGCTGTGGAAACTTACATAGCCGAGTCCTTGGCACAGGGATACATACGGTCCTCCACTTCCCTGGTTTCCTCGAGTTTCTTCTTTGTGAAGAAGAAGGACGGGGGTTTGCGCCCGTGTATTGACTATCGTAGTCTCAATCAGATCACGGTTAAGTACAGTTACCCTCTTCCACTGATTGCGACTATGACAGAATCATTACGCGGAGCGCAGTTCTTCACAAAGTTGGATCTCAGGAGCGCGTACAATCTGGTACGCATTAGGGAGGGGGATGAATGGAAGACCGCATTTAGCACCACCTCGGGTCATTACGAGTATCTCGTCATGCCATACAGGTTAATGAATGCTCCTTCAGTCTTCCAATCCTTTGTTGACGAGATTTTCCGGGACATGCATGGGCAGGGTGTGGTAGTATACATCGACGACATCCTAGTGTACTCTTCCACACGAGCCGAGCATGTAGCCCTGGTGCGCCGAGTGTTGAGAAGACTGTTGGAGCATGACTTGTATGTCAAGGCAGAGAAATGCCTGTTCTTCCAGGAGTCCGTCTCCTTTTTGGGTTATCGGTTGTCCGCGTCTGGTGTGGAGATAGAGGTAGACCGTGTGTCGGCCGTGCGTAATTGGCAAACTCCAACCACTGTCAAAGAGGTGCAGCAGTTCTTGGGTTTTGCTAATTACTACCGGAGGTTTATCCGGGGCTTTGGACAGGTTGCAGCTCCCATTACGTCCTTGCTAAAGGGGGGTCCGGTTCGGTTGCAGTGGTCAGCTGAGGCGGACAGGGCATTTGCCAAGCTGAAGAACCTGTTCACCTTGGCCCCGGTGCTGGCGCATCCGGATCCCTCTTTACCATTCCAAGTAGAGGTAGACGCGTCCGAGGCCGGCATAGGGGCAGTCCTGTCACAACGGTCCGGCACGCCACCTAAGCTCCGCCCCTGTGCGTTCTACTCCAAGAAGCTCAGCTCGGCGGAGCGAAATTATGACGTTGGGGACAGGGAGCTGTTAGCTGTAGTCCAGGCCCTAAAGGTGTGGAGGCATTGGCTTGAGGGGGCTCAACACCCTTTCCTCATTCTGACTGATCACCGTAACCTGGAGTACATCAGGGCAGCTAGGAGATTGAACCCTCGTCAGGCTAGGTGGAACATGTTCCTGACCCGGTTTGTTTTTAAGATCACATACATCCCAGGGTCCCAGAACGGTAAGGCAGACGCCCTGTCCCGGCGGTATGACACAGAGGAGAGGTCCATTGAGCCTACTTCCATACTGCCGGAGTCTTGTTTGGTGGCTCCGGTGGTGTGGGAGGTCGATGCGGAAATCGAGCGGGCACTGCGTACCGACCCTACTCCCCCCGAGTGTCCTGTGGGACGGACGTACGTCCCGCTCGAGGTTCGTGATCGTCTGATTTATTGGGCTCATACATCACCCTCCTCTGGACATCCAGGTATTGGCCGGACAGTGCACTGCCTTAGCGTGAAATATTGGTGGCCAACGTTAGCTAGGGATGTGAGGGTTTATGTCTCCTCCTGCTCGGTGTGTGCCCAGTGTAAGGCGCCTAGACATTTGCCCAGGGGTAAGTTACATCCCCTGCCCGTTCCACAACGACCATGGTCCCACCTATCGGTCGATTTTGTGACCGACCTACCCCCCTCCCAGGGGAATACCACCATTTTGGTCGTTGTGTATCGGTTTTCCAAGGCCTGTCGTCTCCTGCCAATGCCGGGTCTCCCTACTGCCCTACAGACCGCTGAGGCCCTATTTACCCATGTGTTCCGGCACTATGGGGTCCCCGAGGATATTGTGTCTGACCGAGGTCCCCAGTTCACCTCCAGAGTTTGGGGGGCGTTCATGGAACGCTTGGGGGTCTCGGTAAGCCTTACCTCGGGGTACCACCCAGAGAGCAATGGGCAGGTTGAACGTGTCAACCAGGATGTGGGTAGGTTTCTGAGGTCCTATTGCCGGGACCGGCCGGAGGAGTGGTCTAGGTTCATCCCCTGGGCAGAGATGGCCCAGAACTCTCTCCGCCACTCCTCCACCAATTTAACACCTTTCCAGTGTGTTTTAGGTTATCAGCCGGTCCTGGCACCATGGCACGAGAGCCAGATCGAGGCCCCTGCGGTGGACGAGTGGATTCGGCGCTCGGAGGAGACGTGGGACGCTGCCCATGTCCATCTGCAGCGTGCCATCCGTCAACAAAAGGCGAGCGCCGATCGCCACCGCAGTGAGGGACCGGTGTACGCACCGGGAGATCGAGTCTGGCTCTCGACTCGAAACCTGCCCCTCCGCCTGCCCTGCCGGAAGCTGGGTCGGCGGTTTGTGGGGCCCTTTAAAGTCCTGAGAAGGTTGAACGAGGTGTGTTACAGGTTACAACTGCCTATTGAGTACAAGATTATTAACCCCTCGTTCCATGTGTCTCTTCTCAGGCCGGTGGTAGCTGGCCCACTCCAAGAAGATGAGATAGGAGAGACCCCTCCGCCCCCTTTGGACATCGAGGGGGCCCCGGCGTACAGGGTCCGGACCATCTTGGACTCGAGGCGCCGGATGAGTGGTCTCCAGTATCTCGTGGAGTGGGAGGGGTACGGTCCGGAGGAACAGTGCTGGGTGCCTAGGAGGGACATCCTAGATCCGTCCCTCCTGACTGAGTTCCACCGTGGGCATCCCACGCGCCCGGGTCCGTGTCCTCCTGGCCGTCCCCGAGGCCGGGGTCGGCGCACGGCTGGAGCCGCGCGTCAAGGGGGGGGGTACTGTCACGGATTCTGCCGAGACTGCTCCTCCTCCTGTTTCGGGCAGGCTTCGGCGTTCGCCGTCCCCGGAGTACTAGCTGCCACCGCTCCATGTTTCTTGGTGTGATTGTTTTCGTCTGTCTTTTACACCTGTGTCCGTTTGTGTGCTGATTACTTGTCCTATAAGTTCCTTGTTTTGCTTAGGTTAGATTGTGTGTTGTTTTTCGCCTGTCCGTTGTGCTGCGTGTTTTGTACCTGTTTTTCTTGTTTATTTGTTTTACGCACAGTTTGCGTATTTGCTCGCCTCTGTTTATTGTTGAGGCCGTTCTCTGTATTTTTGCCTATTGGTAAACTTCAGTAAACTTTGTTGGACTAGCTTCGGTGTCCTGCGCCTGACTTCCACACACCTTACACCTCAGCCCTTGACATGAACTATCATGCACTTAACGTAGGTCATGCACTAGATTACTTAGTTTTAGGAGTTGACTCTATAGTTACTGCTAGAGCTTAACGTTATTTTCATACATCCAGAGGAGAGAGGCTTCATCCAACACAGTAACAGCCAGAGGAGAGAGGCTTCATCCAACACAGTAACAGCCAGAGGAGAGAGGCTTCATCCAACACAGTAACAGCCAGAGGAGAGAGACTTCATCCAACACAGTAACAGCCAGAGGAGAGAGGCTTCATCCAACACAGTAACAGCCAAAGGAGAGAGGCTTCATCCAACACAGTAACAGCCAGAGGAGAGAGGCTTCATCCAACACAGTAACAGCCAGAGGAGAGAGGCTTCAGTAAACTGGATAAGTCATCTTGAGGAGGATTTGGGGAGTTTTGATGGTTGAATTACTGTTAGTGAGGCCCTTTGGGACAGACTTCTTGCATCTCTGTGTGTGTGTGTGTGTGTGTGCCAGAACACACACTATCAGTCTGTGGGCACTTGTATCAAACATACAGTCCACAGCTATTGACGAGAGAGGGAGCAGAGAGAGATGGGCTGCCTATGGGCTGACTCTGAGTCAGTGGGAGGGGGTCTGAGGGAGTAGAGAGCAGCTGGAGCCTGACAGCATCTCCCTCAGCTGGGCAGATCTAGGGTCAGAGCCACAGCCAAGTGGGCAAGAGGAGAGGAGAGTGGAGAACACTCAGCGACAGGGGCTGTTCTCATGCAGAGTAGACCCAGGCGCAAAGAAAAACACACACATACGAATGCAGACATACGTTCAAACACACACACACACACTCACACACGCACACACAAACACACACACAGACACACACACACAAACACACACACACACAAACACACACACACACACACAGTCTTGCACAGCTAACCTTGTGGAGACATACAATTCAGTCCCAATCAAAATCCTATTTTCCCTAACCCTAAACCTAACCCTAAGCCATCCCCTTACCCTAACCCTAACCTTAACCCAAAAACCTAACCTTAACCCTAACCCTAAACCTAACCCTAGCTCCTAACCCTAACCCTATCTCCTAACCCTAAACCTAATTCTAACTAGGGCTGCACAATATATCGTTTCAGCATCGACATTGCGATGTATGCATCCGCAATAGTCACATCGCAGAACGTGCAATTTAGTAAGGTAAACATATATCAGTCTACAATATATATATATTTTTTTATATTAAACTACCATTATATAATAATATAATAATATGCCATTTAGCAGACGCTTTTATCCAAAGCAACTTACAGTCATGCGTGCATACATTTTTGTGTATGGGTGGTCCCGGGGATCGAACCCACTACCTTGGCGTTACAAGCGCCGTGCTCTACCAGTTGAGCTACAGAGGACCACCCTCTGTAGCTATATCTGTCTGATATAACGTAATTTACTCAGATTTATGGGTTATTGGATACACAGTTTATTATTATTATTATTATTATTATTATTATTATTTTAAACACGGAGTTGGTTGCTGCACGTGGTTGACATGCAGGCTCTGCTTGCGCGTGACGAAACGAGGAACAGGCAAAAAAGACCTAAATGGAGAATTTGGTTGCAAAAAGAAATGCATCGTCAATTATATGGAAATATTTCGGCTACAGACAGGATGATGTTGACCAAAAACAGGTACTTTGTCGAGAGTGCCTTGCAATTGTTGCCACAACACGAGGCAACACGACCAATTTGTTCGATCATTTAAGGCGGCACCACAAATCTTCATTGACGAGTGCAAAGCATCTCAATGCCCTCCAAAGCAAAAATCTATTTCAGATGCCTTTGCCAGTATTACACCATACGAGAAAGGTTCCAAACGGCAGAGAGAAATCACAGATTCAATAACATTTCACATCGCCAAAGACATGGTACCAATTAACACGGTTACCAAAGAGGGTTTTAAAAACACGATCCGGTCGCTTGACAAGCGGTATGTAATGCCATCACGCAACTATTTTTCTCAAGTTGCCATCTCAGAGTTAAGTCTGACCGTACACTTTATTAATGAGGACTTCCACCTGAAAAGTCGCTGTTTGCAAACTGCATTTTTCCCAGAGGATCATACATACATCCTGTATTATATCGCAATGTCAGTTATTTCCAATATCATGCAACCCTAATTCTAACCCTAACACAAATTCTAACCTTAACCCTAAAACCCCTAGAAATAGCATTTGACCTTGTGGAGACCAACAAACATTTTCTTGGTTTAATATTCTTGTGGGGACTTCTGGTCCCCACAAGTATAGTTAAACCTGTCCAAACACACACACACACACACACACACACGTCCAAACACACACACACACACACACACACACACACACACACACACACACACACACACACACACACACACACACACACACACACACACACACACACACACAGATACCCATACAGATCCACCGATAAAACAAAGGGCTTTGTCAGCTCTCTTGTTCATTCCAATCAAAGAGTTAAAAACAACAGAAGTCTTGTAAACAGTAAAAAGGTCAACAGGACTGAAGCATCTCCTGTACAGACAAACAGTCAACCTGAACAGAACAAAGAGCCAGTAAAGCCCAGTGAGGTGTGATGGGGCTGACGACAGCAGAATACAGTCCAGGTTCTTTATCACTGATTAATGGAACCCAACTGAGTGAGGGATCGTGACTCCCCTCATCCCTACACGTCGCTCTCTCTGTCCTCAGCTAATTGTCCTGGCTGATCTGGCTGATCTGGACGCCCACATCCATCCCTGTGTACAGCGATTAGTCAGCCTGGCACAATGCTGGGGATATTTGTGGTGTTTACGAGGGAGAATGCCCGAACCAAACAACAAGAGGACAGAAACGAGAGGAAAATATTATTCTCCGGTTGGGAGAGATCAATTATCACCTCCCCTCCCTCCCTCCCTCCCTCCCTCCCTCCCTCCCTCCCTCCCTCCCTCCCACACACTCCCTCTGTTTGTCTCTCTGTTTTCTATCACTCTTTTCTCTCTCTCACTTCTTATTAATCTCTCTCTGAAATATTATTTTCTCCCTCAGACTTTTTATAGTCATGTTTTTCACACACACACACACACGTACACACACACACACACACACACACACACACTCACACACACACACATACACACACACACAAACACAATGTTACATTCTTTAATCAAACAACAACCAGCGAACCAATTCAACCTGCAGTCATTCTTTGTCCTAAATGAATGAATTGTAAATACTATGCACGATGGAGAACAACAAGTGAGTAATTTCTGCTCTATCTTCCCTCTCCAACGCAACTACTCTTCACAGTTCAGTTGGACTGACTGTTAACCTCCCTTTCAGATACAACTAAGCCCCCCCCCCTCTCTCTCCATCCCCTCCCTCCAGCTCTCCTTCACTCTCTCGCTCTCTAACTGAAGATTTGTTAAGCTAACTGGTCCTGTGTGGCTCAGTTGCTAGAACATGCTGCTAGCAAGGCCAGGACCATGGGTTCGATCCCCGCTGGGGCCACAAAAATGTACGCACTTATAGTTGTACATGGCTTTGTATAAAAAGCATCTCCTAAATGGCATGTACAAAACATTAGGAGCTATTTCCATGACATAAGCTGTCCAGGTAAAAGCTATGATCCCTTATTGATGTCACCTGTTAAATCCACTTCAATCAGTGTAGATGAAGGGGGGTGAGACAGGTTAAAGAAGGATTTTTAAGCCTTGAGACAATTGAGACATGGATTGTGTATGTGTGCCATTCAGAGGGTGAATGGGCAAGATTTACAGTTTTTTCCAACTGCTTACACACGTTTTCAAAACTATGTCTCCTTTTTTCAAAACTCTACACACAATTCCCAAAACTGCACACACAAAATGCAAAATGCCTCACATCTCCTTCAAAATGTAACACTGCATTCAAAATGCCGTAAACACATGTCAGAATGAAGCATTTGCATCAAATGGCAAACACTTCTTTCATAATAGTACATTTTTGGATATACCATGTAAACACTGTTGTTCTAAATCTAAAGCTCTTTGGTCTTTCATAGGCTTATATCTACATTTCAATACAATGTTCTACAGTGAAAGTAATCTGCTGAGAGGGGTAACAAGTACACTGTAAACACCAATGCAATGTAGAAACAGAAAATATTTATTAGGCCAAACATTACTGTTGTATACAGTAGCACACAACAAAACCATAAACATATGTAAACCAAAAGTATATTCTTTAGAATACAGTAAAGAACACTATTGTGTGTGTGGGGTCCCGGGGGGCAGTCCAGGAATTGGTAGGGGGGTGGGCAGTCACCAGTGCTAAGCTACGCTTCATCTCTTCTCCGGGCTGGGTCTGGCCACAATACTTTGTCCACATCACAAGATACGTTTTCTCTTGCCAAACATCGAGGGAAGTATCTCCTAGCATGGCGTATCCAACCTTGGACAGAGGCAACCTCTATGTCCCCACATGCGTCCTCCATTGCCTGGAGAAGCGGCATGCGGGCATAGGGTTGGCAATCATACACTTTCCAGCGCCAGGCTGAGAAGAATTCCTCTATGGGATTTAGAAAAGGTGAATATGAGGGTAGGTACAAAACTACAAATTGTGGATGGGTGGCAAACCAGTTTTGGACCAGAACAGCCCGGTGAAAACTAACATTGTCCCATATAACCACAAATCCAGCAGGCTCCTGATCTGGATCAGGGACAAGCATTGTGTAAATTGCATCCAGAAAAGTGAGCCTATGGCCGGTCTTGTACGGACCCAGTGTGGCATTGTGATGGAGGACCCCGTTTTGAGTGATGGCAGCACACATAGTTATATTACCCCCACGCTGTCCAGGGACATTGGTAATTGCCCTCTGTCCTTTTACATTTCTTCAGCGGCGCCTGGTTTTGGTGAGGTTGAAGCCAACCTCATCCACATAAATAAATCTCCTTCCTTCTCTTCTTTGCCCTCGTCCTCTTCTTCCTCTTCCTCTTCCTCTTCATTTTCCTCTTCCTCCTCCTCCTCCTCTTCCAACACTTCGTCTTTGAATTTGTCCTCGTTGTTGTCCCCTGCCTCTCCCTCCTACTCCTCTTGCTCTCTGTCCATTGTTGGCATCCATTGTTCAAAACAGGTAATCTGACCTTTGACCTATTTATAGGCCTATACTACAGTAAAGCAGTGATTGGTTAGTGATCAGTTAAGCAATTAGTGTTTGCACATGTGAAGAGTGTGTGTGTGACCTGGTGAATAAGTGTAGCATTTTGAATGGTTGTGTTTGGAAAAGGAAAGCAAGTCACTTCCTGTTAGATTTTTGTGTTTTAGGTAGAGAATTGTGTGTAGTGTTTTGAAAAAAGTGTTTTATGCAATTGACAACTGAGTCAAAGGCTGAGAAATAGCTTATGGTTTTGGAGATTTGGTGTGTAGTTTTGCACTTTGAGTGAGAGGTTTCAAAAATCGTGTGACATGAAAAGATTTTGTGTGTAAGCAGTCGGAAAAAACTGTAAGTGCCATTGAACAGGGTATGGTAGTAGGTGCCAGGCACACCGGTTTGAGTGTGTCAAGAACTGCAACGCTGCTGGGTTTTTGACGCTCAACGGTTTCCTGTGTCTATCAAGAATGGTCCACTACCCAAAAGACATCCAGCTAACTTGACACAACTGTGGGAAGCATTGGAGTCAACATGAGCCAGCATCCCTGTGGAACACTTTCGACACCTTGTAGAGTCCATGCCCCGACGAATTGAGGCTGTTCTGGTGGCAAAAGGGGGTGCAACTCAATATTAGTTACGTTAATGAATTAGCGATCCACATTAAGGTCAAACTAAAGTATTGTATTGGTAATCAGCTTTGAGCAAAACTCAATTTGTAACGGATTTGTATCTCCAAGATAGATAATGTGTGTGTGGATGTGTGTAGGTGGGTGGGGGGAGACGTGTTCATGCATGCATATTAGTGTGGGTGTGTGTGCCTGCATGCGTGTGTGTGAATGTGTGTGTGTGTGTGTGTTTGAATGTGTGTGTGCGTGTGTGTGAATGTGTGTGTGTGTGTGTTTGAATGTGTGTGTGTGAATGTGTGTGTGTGTGTGTGAATGTGTGTGTGTGTGTGTGTGTGTGAATGTGTGTGTGCCGAGTGCAGCAGCGACAGCTGTATCTAGCCTGGCGGGGCCAGGATGATGTATGGCCGTTCTATTCCTGAGCTGTGGTGAGGAGGAGACCCACATGGGGCTTTCTCTCCTGTGGAGATATCAAAGATGGATCGCTCTACAGCAGCAAAATGCCAACACCTGCTATTAGCTCCCCACCCCATCCCTATCCACACACCCCTTCTGCCAGGCGAAACAACATGGGATACGCACACAGGCACACACACACCATACACACTACACATACCACACACTACACACAGAATGAGAGACCAGTGTGAGCTGCTGAATGATTCACAGCAGATGACGTGAGTCTTGAGGAGATATTTTATTTTATATTTTTTTTAACCTTTATTTAACTAGGCAAGTCAGTTAAGAACAAATTCTTATAGTGACGCCTCAAGCACTGAGATGCAGTGCCTTAGACCGCTGCGCCACTCGGGAGATGAGGAGAGATGAGGAGAGGAGAGGTGAGATGAGGTGAGGAGAGATGAGGTGAGGTGAGGAGAGATGAGGTGAGGTGAGGAGAGATGAGGAGAGGTGAGGAGAGATGAGGAGAGGTGAGGAGAGGAGAGGAGAGGAGAGGTGAGGAGTTAGAGACAGTAAGGAACAAGTTAGTCATGTAAAGAGAGTGTGCCTCAGGCCAAGGGAGGTCAACCCTACTCCTGAAGAGCTACCATCACGAAGGGTTTTGATCCAGCCCTACTCTAACACACCTGATTCTACTAATTAGCGGCGCCTCGAGACCTCCTTGATTGGCCTTGTCATGTGTTTGTGCAGGGCTGGAGAAAAAACCCTGCACACCAGCTAGTATACTTCAGTATAGACAGCAGGATTCAAACCCATAACTTGTATTTTGCCACCACCATGCTCCAACCAACTACGCCACCAGACCCCCTTTAATAGAGCTAATTCATAGAACTTGAGGACACAGAACTTGAGTTGAGGACACAGATACAGTACGTGACCC
Organism: Coregonus lavaretus; assembly: GCF_964263955.1. Taxonomy (NCBI): domain Eukaryota; kingdom Metazoa; phylum Chordata; class Actinopteri; order Salmoniformes; family Salmonidae; genus Coregonus; species Coregonus lavaretus. The sequence continues at coordinate 29,212,058 of NC_140015.1, read as the reverse complement.
CGTCACTCTCTGCAGATCTATACTGTAACTGAGATATTAGATCTACATCGACTCACAGAGGAGGAAGACACATCAAAAATAAGTGTTTTCCTTGCAACATTAGCATAGTCCCTGGAGGCCTGAAAACTAAACCACCATAAAGGTTTATAGGAGGGTCACTTTGTACATCTGAAATTCATGACGCCGATCTATTTACACCATACACCACCAGTTACAGTATTGTCTTAATGCTGCTGCTCCCTCAGGACCCAGTTTTAGAGAAATGCTCAGTGAGGCTGTAACTGATGTGTTGATTTATATGAAAGGTTATTATAGAGAGATATTCCTCTGGGGAATGTTAACACACAGCCATATAACACACAGCCATATAACACACAGCCATATAACACACACACACAGCCATATAACACACACAGAGCCATATAACACACACACAGAGCCATATAACACACAGAGAGCCATTTAACACATAGCCATATAACACACACAGAGCCATATAACACACACAGAGCCATATAACACACATAGAGCCATATAACACACAGTCATATAACACACACAGAGCCATATAACACACATAGAGCCATATAACACACAGCCATATAACACACACACAGCCATATAACACACACAGAGCCATATAACACACACAGAGCCATATAACACACAGAGAGCCATATAACACACAGCCATATAACACACACACAGCCATATAACACACACAGAGCCATATAACACACACAGAGCCATCTAACACACACAGAGCCATATAACACACATAGAGCCATATAACACACAGCCATATAACACACACAGAGCCATATAACACACACAGAGCCATATAACACACACAGAGCCATATAACACACACAGAGCCATATAACACACACAGAGCCACTTAACCCTAATTGCTCCTGTAAGTCGCTCTGGATAAGAGCGTCTGCTAAATGACTAAAATGTAAATGTAATTTAACACACACACAGTCATATAACACACAGAGCCATATAACACACACAGCCATATAACACACAGCCATATAACACACACAGAGCCATCCAAACATCTAACAGACAGCCTTCTACTATTCTAGAAAGTCATAATTTCCCATTTTTGCATAAGGTCACCACCAGCCAATTAAATACTGCCTCAGTGAGGTTGGTCTTCCTCCAAGACAAAACCCACAGATACACACACACACATGCAGGCTGGGTTTGTGTGTAAGCATAAGTAGAGGTAGCAGAGAAGGAGAGTACCCCCACACATCTCTGTCTGCACAGAGCTTTAGCACAGTGAGGAATTTTTAAATGACCAGTTGACAGCACAACAATAGCCTATCTGTGAGCAATGCATTAACATTGGGTCCAAGGGACGCATTCAATCAATCCATCCAGCCACACTGTGTCTGTTTTTAGGCAACAACGCCCACTCACACACTGGTGGCTTATTCTGAAAACTGAAAGCATCTCCCCGCCAATGTACAATATCATTATCTCATTATCTAGGGAGGATGAAGTTGGAGATTGAACAGGTGGATGGATGGACTGGAGGACAGACCTCGCACTGGCCACAAACTCTGAAACAACGTTGACCACGTCATTTCAACAAAAAAATCTATGTTTTCCTTCTGATGACGTTGAATGAACGTGGAAAACTGACCGGATTTGCAAAAAGTCATCAACATAAAGGAATTTCTGGAACATCAGTATTTTTTACCTAAATCCAATGACACAGTTCACATTTTTGTTGATTTCACATTGAATTCACAACTCAATCAGATGTAAATCAAAACAAGACGTTGAACTGACGTCTGTGCCCAGTGGGTTATATGGGCTCTACCTGTGAGGGCTGCAGATGGGTAAGATGTAGAGCTGGTGTGAGCCGGACTTGTTCATGCTGCAGCCTGCAGCCGCGCCCAACCTGCAGAACCTCTGACTGCAGCACCGGAGCCACAGCAGGATGAGAGTAGGATGAGGAAACACTCACGACACACCTCAGAGCACCCCTGAGCACATACCAAATACTGATGCGCTCTCTCTCTCTCTCTCTCTCTCTCTCTCTCTCTCTCTCTCTCTCTCTCTCTCTCTCTCTTCTCTCTCTCTCTCTCTCTCTCTCTCTCTCTTCTCTCTCTCTCTCTCTCTCTCTCTCTCTCTCTCTCTCTCTCTCTCTCTCTCTCTCTCTCTCTCTCTCTCTCTCTCTCTCATGATGCAGACAAACGAAATGGCCCATCGATTCCCTCCCTGCTGTGTGTATGTCCTGGTCTCCTGGTCAATAAAATGCTTGTGGGTTGTCACAGAACGTTTAATGTATGAAGATTTCAAGACAATCCTGGCCCCTAACCCTCATTAGGAGAAGAGAGAGACACAACGCTTAGAGGTGGAGACAATAGATTATGTCATTATGACTATCGATTTACATGCAGCACTGACCTTTCCTATGATGGAAATTAAATTGCCTATTATGATAACCTTTGGAGGAAATTAATTTGGGAAAGATGGTTGTCCCGTCCTTAAGAAATAATCTCAAGATAGGAACGCCCATTAAAATCACTGACACATTTTTCCTCCACTCTCCTCCACTGACCTTCAAAGCCTTTTAGACTGTAACATGACCGCAGGTCTCATGCAACTCTGTTTCCACCGTCGCTGCTGAAATCCCTGGCATGAACACTGGGCTTACATAATGTGGGTCAAGACTGATAACTTTTAAATAAGGCCCCGGAATAGCCAGCTAGCCATCTAGCATTTAATCACAGTAGAATCCATTACCAAAGCTAATAGCTAACGCTACATTTTGAGTTAAGTGTTCCTGGCTAAATGCCCTTAGAGGAACTCCTTGGTCAGGAATAGAAAGCTGATGGTGAAAGACACGACAAACCCTACCAGGCAGTATTGCGTGTGTGTGTGTTTCACCTTGAGATTCAGACAGACAGACAGGAACTCAACCTTAGCTGGGGGAAATAGGCTATAGATGGCAATCATATGTCACCATGGTAATACTGTACCATATCCTAGATACAGATGTAGGTCTAGGATATGATACAGTAGGTGTCTGGATGTTGGTCTGGCTGTGTCTCAAAGGACATACCAATGAAGAATCTTCAGTTGACCAGTTTGCTACAGCAGGAAATAAGCCTGCAGCAACAGGAAATGTTAATTATTAAGTGGATTATAATT
>NC_140015.1:29105158-29208684 GCF_964263955.1 Coregonus lavaretus | reverse complement strand
GAGAGAGAGAGAGAGAGAGAGAGAGAGAGAGAGAGAGTACCTGTCAGTTGATTGACAGGAGAGCGCAGCAGCAGACAGCGAATGACTGGACTGTGAATTTGCTTCCTGACATTTTCATGACTATCAAAACATTTAAATGGTAGACACAAATGACTTAATCTGCATGGATTTCTTCTATTCTGGTTGACCAGACCGATGTTATTACAAAGCATTATCTATCTGTCTGGACGAACGAGCAACATTTATTCAGCTTCACCCGACCACATTCAAATGGACAGAGACAAAGTGTCCCTCTAAAATGTTCCTTTTCGACTGAATGTGCCAAAGACAAATTAACCACAAATATTTTCAGGTGAATAGTTATGCATGCTCAAATTTATTTATTGTTTGTTTCATAATAAAACATATTTTGCATCTTCAAAGTGGTAGGCATGTTGTGTAAATCAAATGATACAAACCCCCAAAAAATCAATTTTAATTCCAGGTTGTAAGGCAACAAAATAGGAAAAATGCCAAGGGGGGGTGAATACTTTTGCAAGCCACTGTATATGAATATACAGTATATATGATATATGTACAGTATATACAGTATATATGTAGAGAAAGAGAGAGCGAGATACATTACGAAAGAGAAATAGACGTGATAGAGCACAGCGTTTGAGAGTCAGGGACATTTTGAGAGCGGAAAGACGAGGAGAGGAGAGACAAGTGGAGGCAGAGTTACACATAATTATCTTGGCTGGCTAAGCCCTGACTGTTGCTGTAATTAATGCTATTGAAGTCGGCTGGGAGAGAGAGAGTGCTCAGAGAAGCTGGCTGACATATTGACGCACATTCCACTGATTTCATCCACAGAGCCTTTGAGACTAGTGCAAACAGCCACCTTCTAGACCTTAGGCGGCTGAGCTAACTGAGGACTGTCAGCTGATAGGTCTGACATTAAACTGAGAGGATTGGTTATGAGTTACGGCAATCATGTTATATGAAACTGGTTATAGACAGACTATTTTCATCAAAAGTTTGATGATGTAGAGTAGACCCTGTAGGTTGGGAAAGGCAAATGGGAGGTCTACAGTTTGCTTTTTGGCAAACTTTAGTCAACTTTTTGGACGAGATGGGTCCCATTATGCCTGGCGAAAACCAAACACTGCATTCCACAGTAAGAACATCATACCAAAAGGTCAAGCATGGTGGTGGTGGTGTGATGGTAATTACTTTTTCACACAGGGGAATTGGGTGTTGCATAACTTTGTTTATGAAATAAATGAAATAAATATGTAATTGTTGTGTTATTTGTTCACTTATGTTCCCTTTATCTAATATTAGGTTTTGGTTGAAGATCTGATAACATTCAGTATCACAAATATGCAAAAGTAGAGAAAATTAGAAAGGGGGCAAATACTTTTTCATAGCACTGTATATCATGTGCTTGACGGAGAAGCATTCTTCTTCTTCTTCTTCTTGATGGAGAGCTTGTCATATCGTTACAGCAAACCATATGACAATACATTTATCAGAGCCAAATATACAGTGGGGAAAAAAAGTATTTAGTCAGCCACCAATTGTGCAAGTTCTCCCACTTAAAAAGATGACAGAGGCCTGTAATTTTCATCATAGGTACACGTCAACTATGACAGACAAATTGAGAGAAATAAAACCCGAAAATCACATTGTAGGATTTTTTATGAATTTATTTGCAAATTATGGTGGAAAATAAGTATTTGGTCACCTACAAACAAGCAAGATTTCTGGCTCTCACAGACCTGTAACTTCTTCTTTAAGAGGCTCCTCTGTCCTCCACTCGTTACCTGTATTAATGGCACCTGTTTGAACTTGTTATCAGTATAAAAGACACCTGTCCACAACCTCAAACAGTCACACTCCAAACTCCACTATGGCCAAGACCAAAGAGCTGTCAAAGGACACCAGAAACAAAATTGTAGACCTGCACCAGGCTGGGAAGACTGAATCTGCAATAGGTAAGCAGCTTGGTTTGAAGAAATCAACTGTGGGAGCAATTATTCGGAAATGGAAGACATACAAGACCACTGATAATCTCCCTCGATCTGGGGCTCCACGCAAGATCTCACCCCGTGGGGTCAAAATGATCACAAGAACGGTGAGCAAAAATCCCAGAACCACACGGGGGTACCTAGTGAATGACCTGCAGAGAGCTGGGACCAAAGTAACAAAGCCTACCATCAGTAACACACTACGCCGCCAGGGACTCAAATCCTGCAGTGCCAGACGTGTCCCCCTGCTTAAGCCAGTACATGTCCAAGCCCGTTTGAAGTTTGCTAGAGTGCATTTGGATGATCCAGAAGAGGATTGGGAGAATGTCATATGGTCAGATGAAACCAAAATAGAACTTTTTGGTAAAAACTCAACTCGTCGTGTTTGGAGGACAAAGAATGCTGAGTTGCATCCAAAGAACACCATACCTACTGTGAAGCATGGGGGTGGAAACATCATGCTTTGGGGCTGTTTTTCTGCAAAGGGACCAGGACGACTGATCCGTGTAAAGGAAAGAATGAATGGGGCCATGTATCGTGAGATTTTGAGTGAAAACCTCCTTCCATCAGCAAGGGCATTGAAGATGAAACGTGGCTGGGTCTTTCAGCATGACAATGATCCCAAACACACCTCCCGGGCAACGAAGGAGTGGCTTCGTAAGAAGCATTTCAAGGTCCTGGAGTGGCCTAGCCAGTCTCCAGATCTCAACCCCATAGAAAATCTTTGGAGGGAGTTGAAAGTCCGTGTTGCCCAGCGACAGCCCCAAAACATCACTGCTCTAGAGGAGATCTGCATGGAGGAATGGGCCAAAATACCAGCAACAGTGTGTGAAAACCTTGTGAAGACTTACAGAAAACGTTTGACCTGTGTCATTGCCAACAAAGGGTATATAACAAAGTATTGAGAAACTTTTGTTATTGACCAAATACTTATTTTCCACCATAATTTGCAAATAAATTCATTAAAAATCCTACAATGTGATTTTCTGGAGAAAAAAATTCTCATTTTGTCTGTCATAGTTGACGTGTACCTATGATGAAAATTACAGGCCTCTCTCATCTTTTTAAGTGGGAGAACTTGCACAATTGGTGGCTGACTAAATACTTTTTTTCCCCACTGTATATAGAGCCTTCAGAAAGTATTCACAACCCTTGACTATTTCCACATTTTGCTGTGTTACAGCCTGAATTTTAAATGGATTAAATTGAGATTTTTGTAACTGGCCTACACACAATACCCCATAATGTCAAAGTGGAATTATGTTTTTAGAATATTTAACAAATTCATTACAAATGAAAAGCTGAAATGTCTTGAGTCAATAAGTATACAACCCCTTTGTTATGGCAAGCATAGATACGTTCAGGAGTAAAAATGTGCTTAACAAGTCACAACAAGTTGCATGGACTCACTCTGTGTGCACTAATAGTATTTAACATGATTTTGGAATGACTACCTCATCTCTGTACCCCACACATACAATTATCTGTAAGGTCCCTCAGTCGAGCAGTGAATTTCAAACACAGACTCAACCACAAAGACCAGGGAGGTTTTCCAATGCCTCACAAAGAAGGGCACCTATTGGTAGATGGGTAAAAAAAGGCTGACATTGAATATCCCTTTGAGCATGGTGAAGTTATTAATTACACTTTGGATGGTGTATCAATACACCCAGTCACTACAAAGATACAGGCATCCTTCTTAACTCAGTGGCCGGAATGGAAGGAAACCGCTCAGGGATTTCACCATGAGGCCAATGGTGACTTTAAAACAGTTACAGAGAGTTTTATTGGCTGTGATAGGAGAAAACTGAGGATGGATCAACAACATTGTAGTTACTCCACAATACTAACCTAAATGACAGAGTGAAAAGAAGGAAGCCTGTACAGAAAAAAAATATTCCAAAACATGCATCCTGTTTGCAATAAGCCACTAAAGTAAAACTGCAAAAAATGTGGCAAAGAAATTAACTTTATGTCCATGTCACGTCTCCTCCCGTTGCTCCCCTCCGGCGCTCTGATTCGCCGGTCTACTGAGCCACCGGTCTGAGCGCACCACCTCGGCAACACCGGAATGGAAACCCAACGCACCCTAATCACCTCCAGCGCACCTGCACCTCATCATCTCATCACCACCCCTATATAGCCCTGGACTGTTCAGTGTTGTGTTGTGTGATTGTTAGTGTTGTGTCTTCGCTCTTTGTTGTTCTCATGCTCAGTGTTAAGTAAACCTTTACATTGTTGATTCCTGCGTCTGCGTCCTGCCACTTCGTATCCTCAGTACTCGTCACAGAATCACACACCAATCACGAAGATGGATGCAGCAGGTAATCCTCCTGGAGTTTCCCAGCACCTCGACCAGCACCAGCAGCACATTGCCCAGCTGAACGCCGCCATGCAGGAAGTGCTCCAAACGCTGCATAAACTGACCATCGCTCCGGTTCCACATCAGGGAGTGGCGAGTGCACCCTGTCCACCTCCTCCCGGGCTATCACCAATGTCTGAGGGACCCCTCGCCCTGCCGGAGCGACGAAATGTAGAGGCTTCCTGCTACAGGTTTCACTGTATCTGGCACGTCAGCGTGGGGCATCTCCATCGGACCAAGCCAGGATAGCGCTGGTGATTTCGCTACTGAAGGGAAAGGCACTGGATTGGGCCACAGCAGTCTGGGAAGGAGGTGAGGCCGCGGCGCTTCCCTACTCCACCTTCCTCGCTCGGTTCAGGGCAGTGTTCGATCATCCCACGGAGGGAAAGGACGGGGGTGAGCGTCTCCTCCGGCTACAACAGGGAGAGGGGGCCGGGAGCTTTCGCACGGTAGCGGCATCTTCCGGCTGGAATGAGTGTGCTCTGCGCACGGCCTTCAGGAGAGGCTTACGGGAGGACATCACGACGGAACTCGCATGTCGGGACGACGAGATGGACCTTGGTACCCTCATCGCCACGTCCATTCGTCTTGACGACATGTTGAGAGACCGACAGCGTTCCCAACACCTCCCGGAGCCTCGACGCTCACCCCATCTGAGCTATGGAAGCCGCCCTGCCTCCGAGTCCTCACAAATGGAGGTGGGCAGCACCCCCTACACCACCACGGACCACAGATCTCCTGGCGGCTCCCTATCTAGGCGGTATGACTTCCGTCGCTGCTCCGTGAGTGTTCCGTCATCACCTGTCACCAAACCATTGTTTTTAGTTCCCCTAACGGTGAATGGTTCTTCCTCCTCTTCGCTTTCCACAGCAATGATAGATTCCGGATCAGCGGGGAACCTTATAGATAGAGAGCTGGTCTCTGAATGGGGGTTGCCCACCGTGCCACTGCCTTCTCTGCTACACGTCACCTCGCTGGACAATAAACCACTTGGATCAGGCACCATTACGCACGTCACTCTCCCCATCACCATCACCATTACCACACTACCGGAGCACCACGAGGAGCTGTCCTTCCACATCGTCACGTCACCCCTTCACCGGATCGTCTTGGGATATCCCTGGCTCAGACTACACAACCCCACCATCAATTGGATCACCAAGAGGATCACAGCCTGGTCCCCCTCATGCTGGAGGACCTGCCTGCAGTGGGTTTGTTGTTCCACGTCAGTGGAGAGTCTGGAGTCTTCCCTCCGATCTCTTCTCTGCCTCCAAGGCTAAGTGTCTCCCTCCTCACAGGCCCTGGGACTGCGCCATTGACCTGCTGGAGGGACAACACCCCCCAAAGAGTCGCATTTACTGAAGCCATGGACAAGTATGTGGCGGAGACTCTGAAACAGGGGTTCATCAGACGCTCTACCTCTCCTGCCTCCGCCAGCTACTTCTTCGTGGCCAAAAGAGACGGAGGACTGAGACCGTGCATTGACTACCGGGTGCTGAACGCAGTCACCACCAAGTACCGGTACCCCCTCCCTCTGGTTCCGTCGGCCATCGAGCAGCTGCGAGGGGCCCGGTACTTTACCAAGTTGGACCTGAGGAGTGCCTACAACCTGTGTGTGTGCGCTCTCTCACTCTCTCTCTGTGTGCATGTGTGTGTGTGCATGTGCCTCTGTGTGTGTGTGTGTGTGTGCGTGTCTCTGTACAGTATGTGTGTGTGCATGCATTGTCTTTGAATGTGTGTTTATGTAAAAGTGTGTCACACAAGTACACATGGATTTTGTATTGTAGATATGTGATAGTAGAGTAGTGGCCTGAGGGAACACACTTTATGTGTTGTGTAAAGTGTTATTAAATGTAATGTCATGGAATATTTTGCCTTAATGTTGCTGGACCCCAGGAAGAGTAGCTACTGCCTTGGCAGGAACTAATGGGGATCCTTAATAAACCCCAGGAAGAGTAGCTGCTGCCTTGGCAGGAACTAATGGGGTTCCTTACTAAACCCCAGGAAGAGTAGCTGCTGCCTTGGCAGGAACTAATGGGGTTCCTTACTAAACCCCAGGAAGAGTAGCTGCTGCCTTGGCAGGAACTAATGGGGACCCATAATAAACCCCAGGAAGAGTAGCTGCTGCCTTGGCATGAGTTAATGGGGATCCATAATAAATACAAATACAAATGCACAGTCTAGGGCAATATTATTCCCACCTCTCTCTGCTCCATCCTGTGATTCCATCTGAAGTGTGGATTATCAGGGCTAATCTGGAGAGATTGGAAATCAGCGGTACACGTTTAATGAGATTACAGAACGATATCACCCTGTGTCTCACAGGGGCAGATAAGAGGACACCTGCAGTGTTGGACTGACTCCTCCATGCCTCCAGACAGCTCTCATCCATCCTGATCCTGACAGACAGACAGACAGACAGCAGATCACAAGCAGCAGAGCTCTAATAGCCCTTTGATCTGAGCTGCTGACTAGGAAGGAAACCAATACAGGGAGAGGGGGATAAATGTCAGGGTGTCTGTCTGTTCTGGAGAGGCAGAACTAATACACAGGGACTGTGGAGAAAATAGAGAAAAATAAACACTTTGTGTGTTAATCAGTGGATTATGCTGTAGAGGTCAGAGTGTGGTGAACTGAACTGGTGCAACAGGTGTGGACATAGGTTTTCCTGGTCAATAGGCTATTGACTGTTTGTTGAGCATCTACTGGTGGACTAGAAATACACACACAACAATATACCTCCCAGGATCAGAGAGACAGAGAGCCTGATAGAGAACTCGTTTTAAAGCGTTTTAACCCTAGAACCGCCAAGACGGTCAATCTGACCGTTTAAAATGTTGTTGAAACTTCACTTCAATAACAACCCTGAACCCACCTGTCCCTGACTTTTCCTAAATATGTGTATTTTACACTTCAGCAGTACTTCGAAAATAAATATAATAAAATACAAAAACTTCAGAATTTCTTCCTCAAAGCGCCATGAGAATCAAAATGAGCATATTTAACAGTAGGCTAGAATAGCCGGGCCTCGACGAGTAGCCTACCAATAGCCACCAGTCTAATAAATCAATTTACTTTACACAATCATAAAGAAATCCATGAATATTATCATTTAAGAAGGTCATAAAAAACATGATACTAAGACAATTTATTCCAAAAGATCCTTTGGCTAACATCACACGCTTATATTCCCCTGCCATACCACAGTCAACACACATATACTTTACAGTAAGAATATAATGGAATATATCAGAATAAAATAGAAAATATATTTTTTCCAAATGGCTATTGCTGATTGCCGCCAGTACTCAATGAGGAACGCGTGGAAAAAGTTATATTTTTATCATCGTCTCTTCATTCTCAATTGATAATATTGTCACCAATCAGACTATTGTACATTTAATCTTGTCTTTAGGCTACATCTATTATTATATGTGTGAAATTACTTTCAATATAGTTTAAGTGTAGTTTGGATATGCCATTAGCGTTGCAGGCAACTATTTTCTTATGTCAGAAAATACAGTATTTTCTTATTTTAGAACCTATTTACAGTCTATGCACTTCTGGATCAATCAATAGGTTTTCTGACTGATTAAAATATACATTTGGTATCCTGAGGTTTCTTATGATTTATTTTAACATAATCAATGCATTTATTTTGCAATTTATTATGGAATATTTACACAATTGAAATACAGTGGGGAAAAAAAGTATTTAGTCAGCCACCAATTGTGCAAGTTCTCCCACTTAAAAAGATGAGAGAGGCCTGTAATTTTCATCATAGGTACACGTCAACTATGACAGACAAAATGAGGAAAAGAAATCCAGAAAATCACATTGTAGGATTTTTAATGAATTTATTTGCAAATTATGGTGGAAAATAAATATTTGGTCAATAACAAAAGTTTCTCAATACTTTGTTATATACCCTTTGTTGGCAATGACACAAGTCAAACGTTTTCTGTAAGTCTTCACAAGGTTTTCACACACTGTTGCTGGTATTTTGGCCCATTCCTCCATGCAGATCTCCTCTAGAGCAGTGATGTTTTGGGGCTGTCGCTGGGCAACACAGACTTTCAACTCCCTCCAAAGATTTTCTATGGGGTTGAGATCTGGAGACTGGCTAGGCCACTCCAGGACCTTGAAATGCTTCTTACGAAGCCACTCCTTCGTTGCCCGGGCGGTGTGTTTGGGATCATTGTCATGCTGAAAGACCCAGCCACGTTTCATCTTCAATGCCCTTGCTGATGGAAGGAGGTTTTCACTCAAAATCTCACGATACATGGCCCCATTCATTCTTTCCTTTACACGGATCAGTCGTCCTGGTCCCTTTGCAGAAAAACAGCCCCAAAGCATTATGTTTCCACCCCCATGCTTCACAGTAGGTATGGTGTTCTTTGGATGCAACTCAGCATTCTTTGTCCTCCAAACAGGGGGAGACCCAGGCAGGAGAGGAGAAGCGGCGCCAACCGGGTCGTCGTCGGACAGGCGAGAGGCACCCCCAAGACATTTTTAGGGGGGGGGCACATGGCATGGACGACGGGGCTGCTGGAGGCAGATAAGGGGCGAGTTTGTGGACGAGGAGAGAAGGCCACCGGGTTACGGGAGCCATTGGTGATTAGAGGGAAGGAAAGTGTAGAGGCACGGCGAGAGGTACTGAAGTGTGTTGCCAGTCCGGTCCGGCCTGTTCCTGATCCCCGTATAAGGCCAGTGGTGTGTGTTCCCAGTGCGGTCCGGCCTGTTCCTGTCCCTCGCACCAAGCCTGTGATGCACGTCGCCAGCCCGGCCCGGCCTGTTCCTGTCCTCGCACCAAGCCAATGGTGCGCGTCGCCAGCCCGGCCCGGCCTGTTCCTGCTCCCCGCACCAAACCTGTGGGGCGCATCGTCAGTCCGGTCCGGCCTGTTCCTGCTCCCCGCACCAAGCCAATGGTGCGCGTCGCCAGCCCGGTCCGGCCCATTCCTGCACCCCGCACCAAGCCAATGGTGCGCGTCGCCAGTCCGGTCCGGCCCATTCCTGCTCCCCGCACCAAGCCAATGGTGCGCGTCGTCAGCCCGGTCCGGCCTGTCCCTGCTCCCCGCACCAAGCCTGTGGTGCGCGTCGTCAGTCCAGCACAGCCCATTCCTGCTCCCCGCACCAAGCCAATGGTGCGCGTCGTCAGTCCGGTCCGGCCTGTTCCTGCTCCCCGCACCAAGCCTGTGGTGCGCGTCGCCAGCCCGGTCCGGCCCGTGCCTGCTCCCCGCACCAAGCCAATGGTGCGCGTCGCCAGCCCGGTCCGGCCCGTTCCTGCTCCCCGCACCAAGCCAATGGTGCGCATCGTCAGTCCGGTCCGGCCTGTTCCTGCTCCCCGCACCAAGCCTGTGGTGCGCGTCGCCAGCCCGGTCCGGCCCGTTCCTGCTTCCCGCACCAAGTCTATGGTGCGCGTCGTCAGCCCGGTCCGGCCCGTTCCTGCTTCCCGCACCAAGTCTATGGTGCGCGTCATCAGCCCGGTCCGGCCCGTCCCTGCTCCCCGCACCAAGCCTGTGGTGCGCGTCGTCAGTCCGGCACAGCCCATTCCTGCTCCCCGCACCAAGCCAATGGTGCGTGTCGTCAGTCCGGTCCGGCCTGTTCCTGCTTCCCGCACCAAGTCTATGGTGCGCGTCGTCAGCCCGGTCCGGCCCGTTCCTGCTTCCCGCACCAAGCCTGTGGTGCGCGTCGTCAGTCCAGCACAGCCCATTCCTGCTCCCCGCACCAAGCCAATGGTGCGCGTCGTCAGTCCGGTCCGGCCTGTTCCTGCTTCCCGCACCAAGCCTGTGGTGCGCGTCGTCAGTCCAGCACAGCCCATTCCTGCTCCCCGCACCAAGCCAATGGTGCGCGTCGCCAGCCCGGTCCGGCCCGTTCCTGCTTCCCGCACCAAGTCTATGGTGCGCGTCGTCAGCCCGGTCCGGCCCGTTCCTGCTTCCCGCACCAAGTCTATGGTGCGCGTCATCAGCCCGGTCCGGCCCGTCCCTGCTCCCCGCACCAAGCCTGTGGTGCGCGTCGTCAGTCCGGCACAGCCCATTCCTGCTCCCCGCACCAAGCCAATGGTGCGCGTCGCCAGCCCGGTCCGGCCCGTTCCTGCTTCCCGCACCAAGTCTATGGTGCGCGTCGTCAGCCCGGTCCGGCCCGTTCCTGCTTCCCGCACCAAGTCTATGGTGCGCGTCATCAGCCCGGTCCGGCCCGTCCCTGCTCCCCGCACCAAGCCTGTGGGGCGCATCGTCAGTCCGGTCCGGCCTGTTCCTGCTCCCCGCACCAAGCCAATGGTGCGCGTCGCCAGCCCGGTCCGGCCCATTCCTGCACCCCGCACCAAGCCAATGGTGCGCGTCGCCAGTCCGGTCCGGCCCATTCCTGCTCCCCGCACCAAGCCAATGGTGCGCGTCGTCAGCCCGGTCCGGCCTGTCCCTGCTCCCCGCACCAAGCCTGTGGTGCGCGTCGTCAGTCCAGCACAGCCCATTCCTGCTCCCCGCACCAAGCCAATGGTGCGCGTCGTCAGTCCGGTCCGGCCTGTTCCTGCTCCCCGCACCAAGCCTGTGGTGCGCGTCGCCAGCCCGGTCCGGCCCGTGCCTGCTCCCCGCACCAAGCCAATGGTGCGCGTCGCCAGCCCGGTCCGGCCCGTTCCTGCTCCCCGCACCAAGCCAATGGTGCGCATCGTCAGTCCGGTCCGGCCTGTTCCTGCTCCCCGCACCAAGCCTGTGGTGCGCGTCGCCAGCCCGGTCCGGCCCGTTCCTGCTTCCCGCACCAAGTCTATGGTGCGCGTCGTCAGCCCGGTCCGGCCCGTTCCTGCTTCCCGCACCAAGTCTATGGTGCGCGTCATCAGCCCGGTCCGGCCCGTCCCTGCTCCCCGCACCAAGCCTGTGGTGCGCGTCGTCAGTCCGGCACAGCCCATTCCTGCTCCCCGCACCAAGCCAATGGTGCGTGTCGTCAGTCCGGTCCGGCCTGTTCCTGCTTCCCGCACCAAGTCTATGGTGCGCGTCGTCAGCCCGGTCCGGCCCGTTCCTGCTTCCCGCACCAAGCCTGTGGTGCGCGTCGTCAGTCCAGCACAGCCCATTCCTGCTCCCCGCACCAAGCCAATGGTGCGCGTCGTCAGTCCGGTCCGGCCTGTTCCTGCTTCCCGCACCAAGCCTGTGGTGCGCGTCGTCAGTCCAGCACAGCCCATTCCTGCTCCCCGCACCAAGCCAATGGTGCGCGTCGTCAGTCCGGTCCGGCCTGTTCCTGTTCCCCGCACCAAGCCTGTGAGCGCGTCGCCAGCCCGGTCCGGCCCGTTCCTGCTCCCCGCACCAAGCCAATGGTGCGCGTCGCCAGCCCGGTCCGGCCCGTTCCTGCTCCCCGCACCAAGCCAATGGTGCGCGTCGTCAGTCCGGTCCGGCCTGTTCCTGCTCCCCGCACCAAGCCTGTGGTGCGCGTCGCCAGCCCGGTCCGGCCCGTTCCTGCTTCCGCACCAAGTCTATGGTGCGCGTCGTCAGCCCGGTCCGGCCCGTTCCTGCTTCCCGCACCAAGTCTATGGTGCGCGTCATCAGCCCGGTCCGGCCCGTCCCTGCTCCCCGCACCAAGCCTGTGGTGGGCGTCGTCAGTCCGGCACAGCCCATTCCTGCTCCCCGCACCAAGCCAATGGTGCGTGTCGTCAGTCCGGTCCGGCCTGTTCCTGCTCCCCGCACCAAGCCTGTGGTGCGCGTCGCCAGCCCGGTCCGGCCCGTTCCTGCTTCCCGCACCAAGTCTATGGTGCGCGTCGTCAGCCCGGTCCGGCCCGTCCCTGCTCCCCGCACCAAGCCTGTGGTGCGCGTCGTCAGTCCGGCACAGCCCGTGCCCGTTTCACCGGTGCCTGTTCAGGTACCGGTCAGATGCTCCACACCGGAGCCTAAGCAATCCGCTCCACCGATGTCCAGTCCAGCTCCAGCCAGTGGGACCAGACCAGGGGCGCTACGGGGGGGTTGTTAGAGGGTGGTGGTCAAGCCCGGAGCCGGATCCGCCTCCGAGGAGGAATGTCCACCCGGCCCTCCCCTGTTCGGTTTAGGTTTGGCGCGGTCGCAGTCCGCGCCTTTGGGGGGGGGGGGGTACTGTCACGCCCTGGCTCTGGGGACTCTGTTATGTTGAGCCAGGGTGTGTAGAGTCTATGTTTTGTGTTTCTATGTTCAGGATCTAGTTGATGTGTTTCTATGTTGGCCGGAGTGGTTCTCAATCAGAGGCAACGTGAATCAGCTGTTGCTTGTTGTCTCTGATTGGGCACCATACTTAGGTAGTCGTTTGGCATTTGTGTGGTGTGGTATCTTGTTCCGTGTTGGTTTGTGTATTTGACCGTGGACTTCACGTATCGTTTTGTTGTTTTTGTTCGTGTGGTGAATATATATAAAGTATGTTCGCATTCCACGCTGCGCCTTGGTCCGCTCCTTTCGACGATCGTGACAGTGTGGCATATCAAGAAGCTGATTAAACAGCATGATCATTACACAGGTGCACCTTGTGCTGGGGACAATAAAAGGCCACTCTAAAATGTGCAGTTTTGTCACACAACACAATGCCACAGATAAGTTTTGAATTGAATGCTGTTGCCAGAGAATGTAATGTTCATTTCTCTACCATAAGCCACCTCAGACGTCGTTTGAAAGAATTTGGCAGTACGTCCAACCGGCCTTACAACCGCAGACCACGTGTAACCACACCGACCCTGGACCTCCACATCCGGCTTCTTCACCTGCGGGATCATCTGAGACAAGCCACCCGGACAGCTGATGAAACTGTGGGTTTGCACAACCTAATAATTTCTGCACAAACTGTCAGAAACCGTCTCAGGGAAGCTCATCTGCATGCCCTCACCAGGGTCTTGACCTGACTGCAGTTCGGCGTCGTAACCGACTTCAGTGGGCAAATGCTCACCTTCGATGGTCACTGGCACGGTGGAGAAGTGTGCTCTTCACGGATGAATCCCGGTTTCAACTGTACCGGGCTGATGGCAGACGTGTGGGCTAGCGATTTGCTGATGTCAACGTTGTGAACAGAGTGCCCCATGATGGCATGTACGACAGCGTGTTCCAGTTCCCACCAATATACAGCAACTTCGCACATCCATTGAAGAGGAGTAGGACAACATTCCACAGGCCACAATCAACAGCCTGATCAACTTTATGCGAAGGAGATGTGTCGCGCAGCATGAGGCAAATGGTGGCCACACCAGATACTGACTGGTTTTCTGATCCACAACCCAACCTTTTAAAAAATATATTTGTAAGCAACAGATGCACATCTGTATTCCCAGTCATGTGAAATCCATAGATTAGGACCTAATGAATGTATTTCAATTGACTGATTTCCTTATATGAACTGTAACTCAGTAAAATCTTTTAAATTGTTGCATGTTGCGCTTATATTTTTGTTCCGTGTAGAATCTTAACTATAATTCGAAAAAGTAATAACATACCCACAGAGTTTTGGTTCTTGGGTGAGTCTTGCGGACAGGTAAGATAAATTAAGGATACCATTAAATGGAAAAGTAATTAAATGTGCTTTTAAACTAATGGCCTGGACTCATACTGTTCCCTGCAAGTGACTAAATGACTAAATGACTAAAATGTAAAATGTAAGTATGACACAAGAGTCAACACTCAACTTGATGAGAAGTACTGCACAGAAGTCATCTTAATATGGAACTGCTTGAGCAAATGAAACACTCAGAGGGAAAAAAGTCTAAAGTCTACACGATAACAAATCCCCATCTATTTATTATTATTTAGTAACATGTAGCCTACAAACTGACCAGGTAATCTCTGAGCCCATGTAATAATATCCCATAGCAGAGATTTACTGTGGTAAACCAAGAAACTACAAACCAACCCACACTCCAACCAACCAAGCCCAGCTGTCTTCGAACACTGAGCAGCTTGATGGTACAAGGCTCCTCCTCTGCATCTGAGACACAGAGAGAGGCCATATCTGAAGAAAAGAATCAGCATGGCTGAGCCAGCCTTTGGTTGTGTAAGGTGTTTATTGTTTCATGTCTCCATCATAAGAAAGCTAGTGTAACTCTCTTTCTCACTCTCCCTCTCTCTCTCTCCCATTCCACCGCCCCCACGCTTCTGCTCCTTGATTGGTTAATGAGGTCCACTGTTCTGTTCTTGGCGGAGCTGGTGACTGGCTCTCCTCCCACGCTGCCATTAGGGCTCACTGAGTGACAGGCTGCCTGGTTGCCGGGCATGTGTCACCGGTCCGCTCATCATGGTAACTGACACATCCTACATGATGATATCACCTGCAGGGGACAGAGTCTCCTAGAGAGCGGAGTGGAGCAACCTACACAGACAGACTGGATTCAGTCTTTAATTTAGTGCACAGCTATGTGAGATACTCACTGTAAATGTAAATGCAAGATGTTGAACTGAGCTCAGATCAAGTGTTGTGTCACATATTTCAAGAGTGTATGTTTGTGCTGTTCTCAATGTTCTGTTCCGTGTCAAGCTGAGCTTAATGTCACTTTGGAACAGGACTCAAAACCACGCAGCACTGCTGACGTCTGGAACAGGCCTCAGAACCACTCAGCACTGCTGACGTCTGGAACAGGCCTCAGAACCACTCAGCACTGCTGACGTCTGGAACAGGCCTCAGAACCCCTCAGCACTGCTGACGTCTGGAACAGGCCTCAGAACCCCTCAGCACTGCTGACGTCTGGAACAGGCCTCAGAACCACTCAGCACTGCTGACGTCTGGAACAGGCCTCAGAACCACTCAGCACTGCTGACGTCTGGAACAGGCCTCAGAACCCCTCAGCACTGCTGACGTCTGGAACAGGCCTCAGAACCACTCAGCACTGCTGACGTCTGGAACAGGCCTCAGAACCACTCAGCACTGCTGACGTCTGGAACAGGCCTCAGAACCACTCAGCACTGCTGATGTCTGGAACAGGCCTCAGAACCACTCAGCACTGCTGATGTCTGGAACAGGCCTCAGAACCACTCAGCACTGCTGACGTCTGGAACAGGCCTCAGAACCACTCAGCACTGCTGATGTCTGGAACAGGCCTCAGAACCACTCAGCACTGCTGACGTCTGGAACAGGCCTCAGAACCACTCAGCACTGCTGATGTCTGGAACAGGACTCATTACCCCTCAGCCATCATCTAGTGTAGCTCACTAAGAAGAGTAAATATCCACTCCTGTTTTCATTCTGTCCCTTTTTCCGTCAAACTGTTTATTTTACTTTGCTAACACTCCCCTAACTTCTGAAGGGCTCTTGAACTTTGGAACGTTTCTCAAACTTTCACTCACTCCAGTCCCTGGCTGACGGAGTCCAGGCTCTCTTTCCTTCTCTCTCTTTCCTTTTCCTCTCCATCTCTCTCTCTTCTTCACTCATTCTCTCCTTCTCTCACATTAGACCATGTCCAGCTTGGACTCTTTCTCACTGGCCTCTCCTCTTTATCTTCCCCTCTCTCTCCCTTCTGTAACAGGGTAGAGGTTGACATGGTACGGTATCATAGGCTTGTCCCTCGTGCTACACTTCCTTCTTCCCCTCATCACTGTCCTCTAAATCTCTAGACCCTGTCCCGACGCTCTTTTCCTCTCCTGCTCTCCTCCTGGCCGTGGGCTTAGCTCTCCAGATGGCACTGCCAGCTCCACAGCCATTCCACATCAAAGGGCCACGGGGCCGAGAGGAGAGGAGAGGAGAGGAGAGGAGAGGAGAGGAGAGGAGAGGAGAGGAGAACATCCCTGTCACTGTGGCCATGACTGATCCAAGTCACACACACACAGACACAGACACACACACACTCACACACACTGTCATAGATGGATCCACATAGCACTGGCATCAATGACACTCACTGACGCTAATTAAAAGCTAACACTGCCACATTTGGGCAGCATTGGTGAAGACCTACTACTTAAAGGAAAGGTTCACCCATTTTGAATGTTATATTGTTTTTGTGCATCTCTGAGTGATGTTCTATCGATTCCCAGGGTCATTTCATGTTTTCATGTGTATCTGAGTTATTGGCATTTAAGCAGGCAGAAATCCATTCTGTATAATATAATATAATATGCCATTTAGCAGACGCTTTTATCCAAAGCAACTTACAGTCATGTGTGCATACATTTTTACGTATGGGTGGAACCGGGGTTCGAACACACTACCCTGGCGTTACAAGCACCATGCTCTACCAATTGAGCTACAGAGGACCACGTAGAACCGTGATAAAGTCGCTCTCACTACACTGGAAGTTAATAGGAATTTCAGATCGTGAAAACGTCTATCATCATACATGTAAGATTTCAATACTGGCTGATGTCATAACTCGGGAGGATGTCTTCTCTCGAATGAGCCATTGATTATATTTGTGCGATATTCCTACCTCAAGAAATTTTGAATTTAACAGAGGGTCTAGCACATTTATCTGCCTCTTTAGTCTAGGGTGCATTGCATGGTGCAGTTGCTAGAGATATTATAGAAAGGAGATAGGAATCCAATGAATGAAGGAACATAAACGCCATACCCAACAGACTGTCGACAAATCGCGTTCACATTGTCATGCTGTGTCACGTGGTTGCTAAGCTAATCATCACGCAATCCCTTCTCAAAGTCAGTGTATATGTCGAGAATGAGCCTATTTTCCTCGAAAGTACGTAATGTCACGGTCGCAAAGCTATACAATACTACAGATAGCAAGTTAATTATCTCACATCTCTGAAAATATTTGTAATGTTGTACTTCTTGTTTGACGAAATTCGTGCTAATGTTGGGTTTTTGAGCTAGCGCCCAGTAGACTCCCATTCACTCCTCGAAGGAGAGCGCTCCTTGTACCAGAATCGCCCAGAATGCACAGTGCGGCCCATTGACGTAGCATGGGCAACGTTTCCCATCTCCTCAAAAGTATATCTGCAGTTGCGAATGTTAGACTCCACTCTATGAGGCACATCGATCTGCAGGTTGAACATGGTGAGATTGTAGACTCCTAAATTGATAGTGCAGTTTGTTTAGGTGATTTTACAGCTAACTAGCTACGTTACATGCTGATATTGTCTTTGGTATTATTGTGTGTGTAGCTACGTTTGCTAGTTAGCTAGCTAGCCAGCCAGCCCATAGAGAGAGCATTGCATTGTGGATTTTGTAGTCGACTTGTGTCACGTTCGTTGAATGACGGGACAGACCAAGGCGCAGCGTGATATACGTACATGTTTATTAAACTTAATAAACACACGACAAAACAATAAACGAAACGAAACGTGAAGTCCTAAGGTAGATACACAACCAACCTTAACAAGATCCCACAACTAGACAGTGCCAATAGGCTGCCTAAGTATTGTCCCCAATCAGAGGCAACGAGCGACAGCTGCCTCTGATTGGGAACCACACCGGCCAACATAGATCCACACATACTAGATCCCACACATAGAAAAAGCACAACAAGGAATAAACACACCCTGACTCAACATTTAAGCGTCCCCTGAGTCAGGGCGTGACAGTACCCCCCCCCCCCAAAGGTGCGGACTCCGACCGCACAACATAAACATAACAGGGTAGGGGCTGGGTGGGCATTCCGCCTCGGATGCGGATCCAGCTCGGGGCGTGACGACCTCTCACTCTCCGCCTCCCTGTTGCGCCCCTGGTCTGGTCTGGACCTCGGCGTGCTGCTTCCCCTCTCCTTCCTCCCACGATACGCCAGGCCCTGTCTGGACCCTGGTGTGGTAGACCCCGAACCTGGAGAGGGGCTGACGTCATGGTCTGGACTGGAGCCGCTGACCGGAGCTGGACTGGGCATCGGTGGAGCGGACTGCTCTGGCTCCGGAGTGGAGCCGCTGACCGGAGCTGGATCAGGCACTGGTGGAGCGGACTGCTCTGGCTCCGGAGTGGAGCCGCTGACCGGAGATGGACTGGACCCCGGTGGAGTGGACTGCTCTGGCTCCGGAGGAACGGGCACGGGCCGTGCCGGACTGGACAAACGCACCACTGGTCTGGTGCGAGGAGCAGGCACGGGCCGGACCGGACTAGGAACACGCACCACTGGCTTGGTGCGAGGGGCTGGAACGGGCCGGGCCGGACTGGCGACGCGCACCACTGGCTTGGTGCGAGGAGCAGGAATAGGCCGGGCCGGACTGGCGACGCGCACCACTGGCTTGGTGCGAGGAGCAGGAACAGGCCGGGCCGGGCTGGTGACGCGCACCACTGGCTTGGTGCGAGGAGCAGGAACAGGCCGGGCCGGGCCGGCGCACTGGCGACACAGTACGTAGCTCCGCATAACACGGAGCCTGCCCAGTCATACGCTTCCTCGCATGAGTACGGGGAGTTGGCTCTGCTCTGACACTAGGCTCCGCCAACCACCCCGTGTGCCCCCCCAAAAATGTTTTATTGGGGCTGCTTCTCGGGCTTCCTCCTCGACCTGCCTCCTCCGTGTTGCCGTTGCCCCTCTCCTGCCGGGGCATCTACCTTAGCCCATGGTCCTCTCCCCGCAAATATATCTTCCCATGACCACAAATCGGCCACCTGTGACATGGCTATTCGCTCCGCCTGGGCACGCTGCTTGGTCCTCGTTTGGTGGGATCTTCTGTCACGTTCGTTGAATGATGGGACAGACCAAGGTGCAGCGTGATATACGTACATGTTTATTAATGTTAATAAACACACGACAAAACAATAAATGAAACGAAACGTGAAGTCCTAAGGTAGATACACAACCAACCTTAACCGGAACAAGATCCCACAACTAGACAGTGCCAATAGGCTGCCTAAGTATGGTCCCCAATCAGAGACAACGAGTGACAGCTGCCTCTGATTGGGAACCACACCGGCCAACATAGATCCACACATACTAGATCCCACACATAGAAAAAGCACAACAAGGAATATACACACCTTTACTCAACATATAAGCGTCCCCTGAGTCAGGGCGTGACAACTTGAGCTGCAACATATTTCCACAACGATTTTCCATGTTGCTAACAACCTTATTATAACGGCAAAATTAAACATTTGTTCACAAAAAATATTCTCACATATTAGTGCTATTTAACACTGTAAATTAAAGGAATTACAGATTTTGGGTGAATTTTCCCTTTAATATTGAATATCAATATCTCATCCGCTTGATATGGCAAGCTGTTTGCACCCTGTTTTGCTTCACTTACAAGGTCTCTTGTGGACAAAAGTATTTTAAAATACTCCTACAACTACACCACAGTTGAAAAGATGGAAAATAAGTTAGTGCTTTGAGGAGACAGACTACTTATACCATTTTGTCCGTTTCTTCCATAACACTTGCCTGATGGCTGAATTACAGTTTTTTTCATTCTAAACTGAGAGTTCTGCCAGGGTGACAGTGTGTTTTATGATTCCCGATTTCATATCACACTTCCCGTCAACTTCTCAGGTTGTCTGAAAAAGCTAGATCGGGCAGGAGGGATTATTTCAGCAAATAGTGTGAGAGACGAGAGAAAGGGGGGATAGGTAGTAAGAGAGGAAGAGAGAGAATGTTTCAGTTAAAGAGAGAGAAAATAGAGAAAGAGGGGGAGAGAGCGAGGAAGAGAGAGAGAGACAGAAGCAGGAAGAGAGAGAGAGAGAGAGAGAGAGAGAGAGATTATAATTATTATTAGTGGTATTATTGTTATTACTATTATTGCTATTATTATTATTATTATTATTATTATTATTATTGTTGTTGTTGTTGTTGTGATTATTATTCCAAATAGTAGTGGTACGGGTAGTAGGGGTGATGGTAATGATAGCAGTTTAATGATGGTGGTGGTGGTAGTAGTAGTAATGATGATGGTAGTTGTAGTACTGATGTAATTAATGGTGAGGATGACAGTTAGATAGTTTTAAGTTAGTTATAGTTTCATTTTCCATGTTTAGCCTTTTATATTGATTATATTTATACTATTGACTGTTAATATTGTATTGTTGTTTTTATTATTATTAGTTTTTGTATTATTATTATTTACTACCATTTAAATTATGATTCTTTATTATTGTATTACAATGTATATTGTATACATTGTTGCTTTGGCAATAGTGATGCAATGTTTTTCATGCCAATAAAGCTGCTTGAATTTGAGAGAGAGAGAAAGAGAGAGAGAGAGAGAGAGAGAGAGAGAGAGAGAGAGAGAGAGCGAGAGAGAGAGGAGAGAGAGAGAGAGAGAGAGCAGCAGCCTGTGTACAGACCAGTCTCTCAGCATGGCCATATGACAGGATGTATCAGTGATACAACATCTCCACAGTGGACCGTGGATCCCAGCCAGTGACCTTTACAAAGTCCACTAGAACCAGATCAAAATAGACTGGCCAATAACAAGGCATTACCTTAGTTACCGCCGTTACCTCTACCTCTGAACAATATGCATACAGAGTGCTGAAAGAAACCAAGAAAGCAAATACATCTTGAAATTTGGAACTAATCATGTGACCTCTACACAGTCACACTGTCACGATCGTTTACGAACGAGAAGGACCAAGGCGCAGCGTGATATGCATTCATATTTATTAACGACTAAACACACGACAAAACAACAAACGAAACGTGAAGTCCAAGGTAGCATACAAACAACATACCTTACACGGAACAAGATCCCACAACTAACTAGTGCCAAAAGGCTGCCTAAGTATGGTCCCCAATCAGAGACAACGAGCGACAGCTGCCTCTGATTGGGAACCACACAGGCCAACATAGATCTAGACATACAAGATCTAAACATAGAAAATCCAACATAGAACATCAGCACAATATATTCACAACAAGGAAAATCACACCCTGACTCAACAAATACGAGTCCCTAGAGTCAGGGCGTGACAGTACCCCGCCCCCAAAGGTGCGGACTCCGACCGCGCCACATAAACATAACAGGGTAGGGGCCGGGTGGGCATTCCGCCTCGGAGGCGGATCCGGCTCCGGGCGTGACCACCACTTACTCTCCACCTCCCTGTTGCGCCCCTGGTCTGGTCTGGACCTTGGCGCGCTGCTTCCCCTCTCCTTCCTCCCACGACGTACCAAGCCCTGTCTGGACCCTGGTGTGGGAGACCCCGAACCTGGAGAGGGGCTGACGTCTGGGTCTGGACTGGAACCGCTGACTGGAGCTGGACCCGACGACGATGGATCTAACTGCTCTGGCTCCGGAGTGGAGCCGCTGACCGGAGCTGGATCAGGCACCGGTGGAGCGGACTGCTCTGGCTCCGGAGTGGAGCCGCTGACCGGAGTTGGACTGGACCCCGGTGGAGTGGATTGCTCTGGCTCCGGAGTGGAGCAGCTGACCGGAGCTGAACTGGGCACCGGTGGAGCGGACTGCTCTGGCTCCGGAGTGGATCAGCTGACCGGAATTGGATCAGGCACCGGAGGAGCGGACTGCTCTGGCTCCGGAGTGGAACAGCTGACCGGAACTGTTCCACCAGGCACCGGTGGAACAGGCACGGGCCGTGCCGGACTGGACACACGCACCACTGGCTTGGTGCGGGGAGCAGGAACGGGCCGAACCGGGCTGGCGATGTGCACCACTGGCTTGGTGCGGGGAGCAGGAACGGGCCATACCGGACTGGCGACGCGCACCACTGGCTTGGTGCGAGGGACAGGAACAGGCCGGACCGGGCTGGCGACGCGCACCACTGGCTTGGTGCGAGGGGCAGGAACAGGCCGGACCGGGCTGGCGACGCGCACCACTGGCTTGTTGCGAGGGACAGGAACAGGCCGGACTGGGCTGGCGACGCGCACCACTGGCTTGGTGCGAGGGGCAGGAACGGGCCGGGCTGGCGACGCGCACCACTGGCTTGGTGCAAGGGGCAGGAACAGGCCGGGCCGGGCTGGCGACGCGCACCACTGGCTTGGTGCGAGGGGCAGGAACAGGCCGGGCCGGGCTGGCGACGCGCACCACTGGTTTGGTGCGGGGAGCAGGAATGGGTCGGGCTGTACTGGGAACACGCACCACTGGCTTAGTGCGGGGAGCAGGAACGGGCCGGACCGTACTGGGAACACACACCACTGGCCTTGTGCGGGAAGCAGGAATGGGTCGGGCCGTACTGGGAACACGCACCACTGGCTTAGTGCGGGGATCAGGAACGGGCCGGACCGGACTGGTGACACGCACCACTTTCTTGGTGCGAGGAGCGGGACTGGGTTCCCTTATAAACCCCCGCTCCTTCTGCTGCCTAACCAGCTCCTCTCGCCGTGCCTCTACACTCTCCTTCTCCCTTATAGCCTCCTGTAGCTCCTCCCTCTGACCAAATAACTCCTGCTCCCTCTGAACCAATAGCCCCCGTAACCTGGTGGCCTCTTCTCCTAACCTGCAGAATCGCCCTGTCGCTGCCTCCTGCTGCCTCGTTGTCCACACCGTGTGCCCCCCCCCCAAATTGTCTTGGGGTTGCCTCTCGGGTCTCCGTCGTCGGCACTGTTGGCGCCGTTTCACCTTTCCTACCTTGTCATCCTCCTTCATCGCCTTCCGGTAGCGGACGGCCTCCTCCTCCGTAATTCTCCTTCAACCGAGGAGGACATCTACTAAAGTAACCTCCTGATTAATTCCCGGCGTTTGCTCTTGAACACGCTGCTTGGTCCTATTTTGGTGGGATCTTCTGTCTCGATCGTTTACGAACGAGAAGGACCAAGGCGCAGCGTGATATGCATTCATATTTATTAACGACTAAACACACGACAAAACAACAAACGAAACGTGAAGTCCAAGGTAGCATACAAACAACATACCTTACACGGAACAAGATCCCACAACTAACTAGTGCCAAAAGGCTGCCTAAGTATGGTCCCCAATCAGAGACAACGAGCGACAGCTGCCTCTGATTGGGAACCACACAGGCCAACATAGATCTAGACATACAAGATCTAAACATAGAAAATCCAACATAGAACATCACCACAATATATTCACAACAAGGAAAATCACACCCTGACTCAACAAATACGAGTCCTTAGAGTCAGGGCGTGACACACACACACACACCTCCATCCTCCCAATACACAGACACGCACACAGACGCGCACACACACACGCACTCACGCACAAAGGCCATACGCACGCACACACACAAGAACACACGCACTCACGCACACAGGCCATACGCACGCACACACACACACATCCCCCCTACACACACTCCCATTCTGAGTAATACCAACCAAATCGTTCCGAGTGAGTAGAGTACACAGCCCCATGGGAGCTGCAGGGTGCTCAGCATTCCTCCCACACTAAGACACACTACAATAAAGACTTCTCACCTCGCCACTACTTCGGGCCACGCTCCCCTCCACTACCCTCTGCTGTGGAGGTGGGCGGAGAAGAGAGGCAAGGGAGGCTGGTCACCTGGAGAACGCTGCAGGACAATGAGATACCTGCCGTCAGGCCTTTGTACTGCACAGCGGGATTCCTGCCGCAGCACTCTATCCGCCCAAGGCCCAGCAACCATAAACTAATAGCAGCCTTGCAGTTCAATTAATATAAATGTACCATCACAGAGAGAGGGACTTTATCATCTTTCCAATAATTCCTTTATAGGGAAAATGCTCCCTGGGTAATTCATAACTCATCCTGTACTCAAGGCAGTCAGCTTGGTGTCGCTTTACGAGATGCTGTTGCAGGAGATTATGCTGTGAGATTGAGACGCAAATGTTTCAGTATGATGTTACAGTACAAGTGCCCATAGACTCTACATTAAATAAATAAAGACTGTATTATTGAAGCACCAATAGCCACAGGAGAGGAATGACACATTTATGTTATACAACAAGTGTACAATATCCTCTCTGCTTAAAAGGAGAAAATAAGACTATGATTGAAGCCCAAATAGTCGCCAATACTGAAAAGCTTGCGTAGTGCCTCACACTTACAGCTCATTGAATAAATATACATAATTCAGTTGGAGAAAGGCACAGGCATTGAGATCTCTACCATGAAGAGTTAAAAAAAAGTGATATAAGTATGAATCCCAAGATTTAGGACAAATTATTTGTACCATCTCATGGCAACTCTCAGCAGTCATGCATAAGGTCTCTATATATGACAGAACATTAACTGCCATCCAAACTATCATGGTCCAAAAACACCAAGACAGTCGTGAAGAGGGCACGACAAAGCATATTCCCCCTCATGAGACTGAAAAGATTTGGCATGGGTCCTCAGATCCTCAAAATGTTCTACAGCTGCACCATCGAGAGCATCCTGACTAGTTGCGTCACTGCCTGGTATGGCAACTGCTTGGCCTCCGACCGCAAGGCACTACAGAGGGTAGTGCGTACGGCCCAGTACATCACTGGGGCCAAGCTTCCTGCCATCCTGGACCTCTATACCAAGCAGTGTCAGAGGAAGGCCCTAAAAATTGTCAAAGACTCCAGCCACCCTAGTCATAGACTGTTCTTTCTGCTACCGCACGGCAAGCGGTACCGGAGCGCCAAGTCTAGGTCCAAAAGGCTTCTTAACAGCTTCTACCCCCAAGCCATAAGACTCCTGAACAGCTAATCATGGCTACCCGGACTATTTGCATTGTCCCCCCCCCCCTTTTACGCTCCTGCTACTCTCTGTTTATTATCTATGCATAGTCACTTTAACTCTACCCACATGTACATATTACCTCAATTACCTCGACTAACCAGTGCCCCCGCACATTGACTCTGTACCTGTACCCCCTGTATATAGCCTCCCTACTGTTATTTTATTTTACTGCTGCTCTTTAATTATTTGTTATTTGTATTTTTTACTTATCTATTTCTTTACTTAACACCTATTTTTCTTAAAACTGTGTTCTTGGTTAAGGGCTTGTAAGTAAGCATTTCACTGTAAGGTCTACACCTGTTGTATTCGGTGCATTTGGCAAATATAATTTGATTTGATTTGATCCTTGGTGCTAATAAGGTAGCCTCTGACCTCTGACCTCTGTGGTACAGATGAAGCAGTGGGGTCATATTCAGACTATAGCTATTCCCTGCCAGTGCTGTACAGTATGCACTAGGGTTAGACATACATTTTAAAGTGAAAAATCTGAGTCTCAGTGTCATTCTGTTAAAGTGGAACTGCCCTACTTAATAAACCATACTCTCCTCTCAGTTCAAGCTGAGGTTTCTATTCTGTTCTGTTGTATTTTATTGTATTCTATTAAGTTCAGTCCATTTCAAGATTAGATTTCTTTACTGTGGTAAGGGGAGACTCAGTGAAGCCTGTGTCCTGTGGGAATTGTTTGCCATATGAGAGGAGGTGACAGGTGAGTTCTCGATATCTAAAGAAAAGGCCTAGCTATCAAGGGCATTGAACAATGAACCTAATACACTCTCGAACAATGTACCTCACACACTGTACCATATGCACGCATACACACACACACACACACACAGACACACACACACACACACACACACACACACACACACACACGGTATTGAGGGAGCAGGAAGTACAAAAAGCCTGTCCATCCCATGAAGTTGATAGAAAGGGAGCATAGGCACATCTCCTGGGACTGAGAATCCAACTGGCAGACTTTTCAGATCCCTGGTCTTTCCAAGAACACGCATCTGTTCTCACATCATCCCACTTTCAATGTGTGTTGGTGGGCATGGATCATCAGCTCACAGCCCTCAGAGAGGATTCCACCATCCAACACATCCACGTAGGCCTACAGTCCTATGCATAGCCCACTGTTCCACTACCATCTCTCCCAAGCTTCCCATGTGAGTTATGGCATCTGACATGAGTACATTAGGTTAGGCTACTCTGCTCATGAGAAGAATCCAGCACATAACATTTGTTGATTGCGACATACGGGCTTAGAAGTAAAGGCTATCGCTAATACATCTCCTGTATGGTTTGTTGTCTCTCACTATTGCATGTAATTCAAGTTGCCTATTTACTCATGTTCAGATAAGAGATCGCATTTGTATATGAATTATACTACTTCCAGTTAAGATTATTATTGTTGTAAAATACATGTTTATTGTATCTTCTTTGAGCTGTGTTATTGTTTCATATATGGATCATCCACCTGTCCTTGGAGGCCTATGTCCTAAGGGACCATTACCTTAAGCCATTTGGCTTTGTGAGCTGGGAGGCCTGGTCATGTATAAACAATGTGCAGTTGCTTTAGCTTTCAGATGTGTGAGATTCTACATGTGTACATACTGTATCTTCACCATCACTGTTGCACTGTGGGACTTCTCCGTCTGCTGTCCAACTGTGTGCTCCTAAACCCAACTAACTAAGCTGCCAGGTCCGTTATTCATAACATTATGTGAGTTCCACTGTATCACTATTATGCCCTAGTAAGTACAGTATAGAATGAGTGGGATACAGACTTCGCACCACAGAGATCCTAATAAATTAGTATTCTAATTATTAGTATTCCGTATTCTATGCTTTGCACTAACAACAACTATATTCCATATTGACACCCACAGACAAATGTATGCATAGCTTGGTCTAACCTGACCTGGTAGCCTAATGACCCAGATATTTCATCACCTAAAGGTTCTTCCTAGAACTGTCAATGAAGGGCTCTGCCAAGAACCCTTTTATCTTTGGAGGGTTCTTCCTAGAACGGTTCCACCAGCCTTATGGTTTACAGGCCACATCAGGCCTGCAAGTCACATTATTCTGGTTTGCAAAGTGATGTGTAATTCCTATTGGAATCAAGCCAGAGTCAGGAGTGGAATTGTTAATCACCTGAAACCTGGATTGAGAATGGCTGGCAGGGTAGGGAAGATTGAATACTTTGACTACCTCAATCACTGTCACGCCCTGGCCTTGAGAGCCCGGTTATCTTTAGTTGGTTTGGTCAGGGTGTGAATTTCTATGTGTTGATCTAGTTTTGTATTTCTATGTTGGCCGGGTGTGGTTGCCAATCAGAGGCAGCTGTCTATCGTTGTCTCTGATTGGGGATCATACTTAGGCAGCCATGTTGCCTACCTTTGTTGTGGGATCTTGTTTGTGACTCTTGTTTGGCTTGTGTAGCCATTAGTGAGCGTCACGTCACGTCACGTCACGTTTGTTGTTTTTGTCTAGTGTTTATTTGTTCTAATAAACATGTACGCATACCACGCTGCACCTTGGTCTGACCCGTCTCTCAACGAACGTGACAATCATCTAAACTGGAACAACCATCTCAGTAAAGGGTGCAATAAATCCAACAGATTGGATTAGGGGAGGGAATGGCCGGCAGGGATGTAGCTCAGTTGGTAGAGCATGGCGTTTGCAATGCCAGGGTTCTGGGTTCGATTCACGGGGGGTATAAAAAAAAAAAAAGGAAAAATGACAAAAATGACAAAAAATATGTATGCACTAACTGTAAGTCGCTCTGGATAAGAGCGTCTGCTAAATGACTAAAAATGTAAAATACATCAAACACATGATTTCCATGACAAAGGCCCGCCATATCTTTGAAGAACTGAGTGGGGTCCACTGGCTGCGGTTGCGATTTCACTTTGCAAGAACGTGCAAGCCACAAACTCTTCCACTGGTTGAGTTTTGGTTTGATCCAACAGGTTGTCAGGTGCTAGCGGCTGGGCTAACAGGTGCTTGTTGTGGCGGTACCCTCATGGTGCTAGCGGCTGGGCTAACATGTGCTTGTTGTGGCGGTACCCTCATGGTGCTAGGCCCTGGCTCTAACTTGTTGGGCAGCATGGAGGATGGGCCGGTATTACATTTGCTTCTAGGCTCTCAACCTCGGTGGTTGGGCCAGCAGGCTGCTCGGCATCGCTCTCTGTGACAGTCAATTGGATCCCACCCAGGGCGGGGTAAAATTAGCTTCCTAAATAAGGCAGTACCTTAATGACATTGCATGGCTAGGTGCCCAATCAGAATGCATTTTTGAATTTTAACTAAATATATTACATCCCCCCTCAGATCATGAGCATATAGCCTCTGTCCCGTCTGTGCTACTGGCAGGCATTGCGGCGCTACATTGGCAAAACCGGCAATTGTAATTAATAACATTTTATGGGGCAACAATTGGGGAAGGGCACATTCTATCTGGGGGTCCATGCCCAGCTTATCCACCCCATAGAGCCGGCCCTGCCAAGGTAGCGAAGTCTCATTTATCTATCTAAACTGGAACCACCATCTCAATAACTGATGCAGTTATTAAGTCCAACCACTTAGATTTGGGTTAGTTTAGAAAAATGTGTTTTCTTTGTAATATAAGAGTAATCAATGTGCATGCAGAAACATAGATATTGAAATAAACTATTCTAAAAAGCAACCTGCAACAAAGCATGCTGGGAAATATGATAATGATGCCCCTCCCACATCTTTTTCACTGCGGGTTAATGGAAATTAACCACACTGTTGCTTCCACTGACTCAAATAGCACTGCATTTAGTCACTGCGGGTGTCAATTTCAATCCCACTGGTGTTAACCCCCCTAGAATCAACACTGGTTTAACGCTTACCTCTACGCCAAGATTTTAACGCCCACAAATTTGCTGTTTGGGGTCGTTCTTGAATTGCGGTGGCATTTGGGCATGGTATTTTTGAGTTTTAAAACTATGCAATATTCATTTGATTCAGTTTCAAATAATTGAAATGCATTTTCAATTTATAAATTTCAAGTTCTGTATACAAAACCAATGATAAAATTCAATTTCTGGTGGCACTGATATAACTCCATATGCTACATTTCCTGTCATTTTTGGCTATTGCTAACACTGTCACTTAAAGTATTTAACAAATGGTGATATTGGGTTACTATGACATTATCAGTTGGAGTTATGACTGTATACATCTAAATGTGTTATCAGCTCATGTAATGAGAATATTAAATGATTTGGAGTTATTATATTCAACAAGCTAACTTACTGAGCTACCTGAAGCTGAATGTCTAAACTTTATTTCCAGCCCTGTGTCACAATCGTTGAGAGACGGGTGCAGCGTGAAAAGCGTACATGTTTATTAACTCAATAAACATACAAGAAACAACGTAACGTGAAGTCCTCCGGCTATACACATACAAGCCTAAACGGAACAAGATCCCACAACAAAGGTAGGCAACCAGGCTACCTAAGTATGATCCCCAATCAGAGACAACTAGTGACAGCTGTCTCTGATTGGGAATCACACCCAGCCAAACATAGAAATACAACCTAGATCTACCACATAGAAATACACTAACATAGATCTCAACAGAAAACTCACACCCTGACCCAACCAACGAGAGTTCTCTCGATCAGGGCGTGACACCCTGACCCTGCGTGAGCAGGCTAGAGCCAATACCCCCAATATTCCTGGAGCCTACGTACCCCAGTGTAACAAGGAGGGCCTGTACACCCCTAAGCAGTGCTATGGCTCTATAGAATACTGCTGGTGTGCTACCACCAAGGGACAGATATCGTCTTTCCACTCCTCCAGGCTCTCCCCATCCCATGTGTAGTGAGACGGGTAGGAGTCAAGCATGTGTGCTGTATCATATCACAATTGTAATTAATTATAATCAGATTGATATACGATTACATTTTTAGTTGGAATAATGCCATTAACATTTATTAATCAGGTCACAATAACAAATTATTATCCTTCAGTCCCTAGCAGCCAGACGCTCCCAGAGAAGACCTCAAGACCCAGTGTTCCTGAGATGGAACGACCTGTGAACGGCAACCCACGGGTATTGGTTATGGGTTCCAAAGGCCTCTCAGAATGTTGGACCACCTATGTGTGGCAGCCCAGAGGACTTCATACCAGACACATCCACCCAATCTCCAGAATCCACTGGCGACCAGCAAGGTAAAGGAAACGCATCTGCCGCTGAGCAGCAAGAACCGGTCCCATTTTAGTCATTTAGCAGACGCTCTTATCCAGAGCGACTTTACAGTTAGTGAATACATATTTTTTTTATACTGGCCCCCCATGGGAATTTAACCCACAACCCTGGCGTTGCAAACACCATGCTCTATCAACTGAGCTACATCCCTGCCAGCCATTCCCTCCCCTACCCTGGAGGACGCTGGGCCAATTGTGCGCCGCCCATGAGTCTCCCGGTCGCGGCCGGCTGCAACAGAGCCTGGATTCGAACCAGGATCTCTAGTGGCACTGCGATGCAGTGCCTTAGACCACTGCGCCACTCAGGAGTTTGGGTTAGGGTTAGGGTTAGGTATCATAAAGTCTGGTTTCCTTTACCCTTCTACATAGTTATAATACATTCTACATAGTTATAATCTGGCACTCCAAGAGATTCAAACACACAATTACATTTCAGATACTGGGAACTTGGGAATTGCTGTAAATCCTTCACTAACTTTTCCAACCAGCCTAGAAATGACTAATCCAAGGCCTCCAGCTGTGAATAGAGAACTGATACCATTGGTATTTAGCCAGATTAAGTGGCTCTGCATGTACATTTATTAATTCATCAAACAGAATGTGAAAGTTCACCAAAGGAGGCACAGTGTACTGTAGTTTTACTTTTCTGTGGAAGACATGTTAGCAAATGCCACAATTGGGAGCAGCCTGAAAAGTGGCCATGCTGCACTTTTGGATTAAATTTGGGGACACTGGCCCCATCCAAGTTTTTGGATGGGTACCAAGAGTTACTGAGGAAGCCAAAGGGAAGAACGAATAATGACCTGATTTATCAACAAGCTGTAAGAAAGACACAGCATCTTGTCTGAACACTAATGAGAATAGAATGATGATAGAATGGGTTTGCTCTTTTCAGGAGAACGGACACTGCATGTAAGAGCAGTCAAGTCTCCAGCCAGCGACTATAGCCAGTCATCACATCACTGTCTGGACGGAACAGTTTTCAACGCACTAAATGAGCCCTACTACACAACTTCAGACTACAGTACATAAAACCTGTCAAAACAGTTGTCTGTGGGAAGCACTTTGGTGCTGGCATATTCAGAAGCCTTCACGTTGACGGTCTGTCCTTGCTCTTGAATGAATAATGGTCATTGCTGCACTCTGAGCAGAGCTTTGAGATGTACAGTAACCACACAGTGGAACAAGCAGCTGGCATCTTCACTTGTAGTAAATCGCTAATAGATTTGACGTACATCTACCAAACTGGCTTGTGGAAGGTTCAACATCCAAGCATGTACATTGGTATAAATATTAGTGACCAACTGCAGATACTAGAACTATTTTCACAGAATGACTCCTGACAAAACTAAGTACGCAACTATAGGAAGTGCATCATGTATATGGAAATTGGATATCTTAATGCAAAGCGAACATGAGTGTCTACATGTAATTGACTGTACACATGCAAATATGAGCATAAACATGTACACACACACACAGGCAGCACACTGTTGGGTTACCTTGGCACTGGAATCCTTGTTTCCCAAATCCCCTGTGAAAAGCAGTGAGAAGGAGCAGTCAGTGACAGTAGGACAGATGGTGTTCTTACCTGTCCTTCTAATGATGCTCCTTCAAGTCATACATTAGGGTCCCACTGGGCAAAAACTGGTTGAATCAACATTTTCCACATCATTTCAACACAAATCAATGTGACAACGTTGAATCAATTTGGATTTGCAAAAAGTCAACTTAAGGACATTTAGTATTTTTTTAATTAACCCAACTTTTAACCTAAATCCAATGACGTGAAACGTTTTGATTTTACATTGAATTGACATTAGTTGACAGCTCAACCAAATGTAAACTGACATCTGTGCCCAGTGGGGTAGCTGTGGTCCAGGGCATTAGTGCACTTTCCTCTACTAGTAAAGCCCTGGACCAGAGCTAGCAGTAGGGTTACTGCTGTATCATTTGATTGTATTCATGTACAATAGATGGAGAGTTTAGACGTATCCAGGCTATAAGACCTGAGCATGGCAAGATGTGTGGTGGACGTACAATGGATGGAGAGTTTACGGATGTGTCCAGGCTATAAGATATGAGCATGGAAAGATGTGGGGAGGAGGGAAATTAGACTTCAAAAGAAAGGAAAGATCAATTCAATAGCTTACTGAATGTGAGTGCAAAATAAACAACAATATCTGATACACCCCCTCAATCATCAGAGGAATAGGCTTTATGGGGCGAGTTTAGTATGGCCTGGTCGGTAAACAATTGGCACATTAGCATCAGATCCATACCCAATTCGGGAGCACTGAGTTCTAGTTGCCAATCAGCACGCAGAAGGGTGTTTTTGTAAGGTGAAGGGCGAGCGCCATATGATTTAACGAGAATCGCGCCTGTGAAATTATTAACTGTTCGCATCAAATGGAATTTATTGAACATTCATAACTACTACATCCAATTAAGTTGATAACAGAAGGTGTAATTTGAATTAACAAAGTATACATTTTTACAAGGATAAGCGCCTAATAGGCTAAGAATGAGTCTAATAGCAGTGCCTCTGTCAAAACTATTGTACACTTTACATAAGGCAGACCTATTTTGCATTATACAAAACAACAAATAGGGTAAACAAGAAAATACACTAACACGAGCGCAATGAGAGCGCACCAACTTTTCCTCTCCCCTTTCACACAATGACGGGTGCACAACAGCATTGATGCTTACCATATGAAGTCTGTGCAATGACTGCAGAATGTCGGTTGCTTGAAAAACCTGGCAGTAAATTTGTGATTTTTGACTTCATGCACGTTTTTCTGCCGCAGAGCACCTTTGCGGGCGAAACGGTTCCCAACCGCAGCTGAGTCGCAATAATGTAAAAGATGATGATCAGCCATTGCAGAAAAAGTAGGCTACACGTTCGTACAGTTCAGTTTTATTCCAAAGTATCTTCAATTGTATTTCAATACGATCACTAAAATACTATAGGCTACCGCAACTGCGAAATAGCCACTGGACAGCGGGTTTCCCTTTTGCTAGAGCCACAGCTGAGCGCTTCTTTTTCATTCTAAGTGACGTCAATAATATGATATCCAGTGTTGAACAACAGCTGTTCGAAATTGGAAGTTAGCAGCGCCATCATGTGGATGAAGTGTATTATTACAGCGATACGCTATTCTCAGAAAATAATCTGTGTTTAGGCTACTCATATTCCATGCTCATCATCTAGCTAAACCTATATAATTTTTGGCAACAAATATGTTTGTACCTGGGACAATCGCAGTTCAACCTTTGTTTCCTAAATCTACCTCTGTTGCACAGACCGCTTTCTTTATTTTAATCGTGAACAGGCTGCGTGATTTTGCCTCACCATATAGATTTCTGGGTCGTTCCACCAATTCGGTGCCTTTTGAGGTGTGCAATTTGGTGAAAAAAATATATTTGGATTTCACATCATTGTAACATTATGTCATAAAGAGCACATGTTCAATAAAAAAAAAACGTTTTCCCATCTCAAGAGGTTGAATAAAAAAATAACAGGGTTGACGATTTCATCTTAAATCAGCCATGAATCCTCTTGTGAAAGGGGGAATGGAAGCTTGTTGTGTGCAAGAGGGAGGGGCAATTGAATGCAAGATTCACACAAGAAAATGAAATTGTTAAAACGTTTCTAGCCTGTCTATCTATGGGTTAAAGGGTTGACATGTTCTCAACCCACTCAGTTTTACTGAGTGGTCCTCTGTAGCTCAGCTGGTAGAGCACGGCGCTTGTAACGCCAAGGTAGTGGGTTCGGGACCACCCATACACAAAAAAAACAAAAACATGTATGCACGCATGACTGTAAGTCGCTTTGGATAAAAGCGTCTGCTAAATGGCATATTATATTATATATTTTACACCACAAAACACCAGAAAATTGCCAAAAAGAGTAGGACCAGCCCACCTGCTTTTACACTATTATTTGATTATTAGATGTTAAATGCTTATTTTGAAAAAAATATTTAAAAAGGAATAGTTTCACCATATTAAAACGAGAGTTCAGTTCACATAACAGGGTTGACCTTAAAATGAGGGACATTTTTTTTTTATTTTTACCTTAAAATGAATCACTAACCACATTATTATTTATTTAATCTTTAGGAATGAATTTATCAAAGCAACAAAATAACTAGGGCTTTACAATGATGGTGAAAACTTGGAGAAATGTTGAGGTTAAGTGTGTTAAAATCTTCCTGGAAGTCACAGAGGGACAGGTCAAAATCCTGAATTTGGCACTTTAGCAAGTCTATATTCATATAAAAAATCTGATTGATCGAATTCTCCATGTGGTCTATATTAAAGGGCACTTCATTGAATATAACAGCCTTTTAAAATTCAATATTGGTGCACAATTTCTACTTAAAATATCAAAGGGATGCTAAATAAACTCATTTCGTTGAATGACACTAATACATTTCTACTGTGATTTGCATGATAATGTTGGTATGCCCTTTAAAGAATGTCATTGCTCGCTGAAAAAACACGTTCAATCACTTTCGCAAACCAACATTACAGCTAGCCCTATAAATAGTACGGCAAATTCATGATATTGATAATAGGCCTAAACATTTTAAAAAATACAATATTCAAATGTAATTATTTGTTATTCATCTGAATTTGGCTTACTATGTATAGGGTTAGGCCTTCATCACAACATACCTGGTTAAAATAGGCCTACAGTACCAGTCAAAAGTTTGGACACACCTACTCATTCAAGGGTTTTTCTTTATTTTTACTATTTTTTACATTGTAGAATAATAGTGAAGACATCAAAACTATGAAATAACACATATGGAATCATGTAGTAACCAAAAAAGTGTTAAACAAATATTGTATATTTGAGATTCTTCAAATAGCCACCCTTTGCTTTGATGACAGCTTTGCACACTCTTGGCATTCTCTCAACCAGCTTCACCTGGAATGCTTTTCCAACAGTCTTGAAGGAGTTCCCACATATGCTGAGTAAAAAATAAAGAAAACCTCTTCAATGAGTAGGTGTGTCCAAACATTTGACTGGTAGTGTACATTTATGCATTTGTATTTAAATACTTATTTTCTTTGTCTTTGAGTATTTAAAAATAATGTGGCCGAATCCAACAACTTATAGGTATTTGAAAGTATAAACAAAGAAAAAATTCCTGGAAATAGACCTATTTGAAACTATTTACATTGAGTTGTACAAATGGGCCTAGACTCGCTACTTGTTTCCAATTATTTTATTGTTTACCTAGAACCAAACAGACCTGTGTACAAATGCATAGTAATGATTTGAACCCAGGTCTGCATCACATCATTTTGTAAAACTATTTAACTCTATACTCAATGCAACATCTTGCAAATGCACAGAAAGGGTATCATTTTGGAAACGATAGCACGAGCACTTGTTGCTAAGTCATCTTTGATTGACAATTTCTATGACAACAAGGACGCTCCCGTTTTCTGTTTACGGAAAAAGGATGTGACGTAAGACGCAGTCTGTGAAGCAGAAGTTTGAACCGTTTGGTTCTGCAAAAGCTGGTAATAACAAGCTAATAACTCAACTTTTCCCAGTATTATCGCATAATGTTAGTTTGAAGTGTAATATATCGTAATTCTCTAACTAGCGACTAAAATTTATACAAATTAGCAGTGAATGCTAAGCGCGCGGCCAGTTTTTGTCGTTTTGAAGTGCTGCTGACTGTAACAGTACAGAACTGATGCTAGCCAGATTGCTAGCTAACAAAGAATTTGCAGTTCTTGTCTAGCTAGCTGTATCGATAGCTGCACATTTATTGACAAACTAGCTATATCATATTCAGTTGTGAGAGCTAGCTAGTAGGATAGATATGCCGTCCTCACTTTCTCTTTGCAAGTCATAGGGTCTAGCGACGGTTCAGTTGCCTAGATGCAGTTATTAGCCAGCTGAGCTGGTGGCTCACTGAGTCTGTGTAGCTAACTCTTCCAAAGTTAGTTCTATGCAGGGTTGCCGATTTGATGACAGTAACAGCAAAGAGTTGCCAAATTTGTATTGAAACCTCTATTTTGATAACTTTCTGCCCATGGTTTTTGTGATGCACATGCGCATAACGTTATATGGATATTTCGAAAACGTAACCAGTCGAAAGTAACACTTAAAATGTGTGTTTTTCACAATGTGCAGGACATTATGAACAAACAACAGGAGACGTGGGAGAAACTGGACTCAGAGTTTGACCATCACCTGGTTGACATGAAACCATATGTCCTAAAACTCCACCACAAGACAGGTCTACAGTAAAATGAGTTGTATAACTAAAAAGCAAGTGTTCTATAAATTGTAATTGTCTTATGTGTTAATAGTAAGTAATGCATTGATTGTAATTTCTTGCTCCCTATTTGACCTCAGAGCGCCAGCGATGTGCCCTGTGGATCAAGAAGCTGTGTGACCCAGCTGTATCCGGCTCGGGCCTGATGGGACGCAAGAACCGCAACATGTACTCCCGCCTTCTCCTGCACATGCTCAGAAGAGGGGTCCTGGAGGGCCCTTTCAGCCACAAGCCAGAGTCAGGCAGTCTCAGGACTCTACCAACATATATGGTAAACAAACAATCCTATATATAGTACTAAAGAGCAATGATGATGTAAGCTACTATAAATTCCAGAAGTATCATTTCTGCTCTGTACTGCTAGTAGGCTGCCCATGCTGTTTATGTTTGTTTGTTTAATTCATGGTATGCCATTTTATAGTACTTTGTAGGCCCTGTATGTTATATGTTTTTTTTTTCTTCTGTTTTAGATGGCTAAACTCAGCTCTGCACCTTTTCTCATTGCCAGTCCATCTACTTTGATGAGCCTCTATGTGGCCGGGGCCTGGAGCAGAGCACTGCAGTCCTGCCTGACTGGGTAACAGGAGAGCTGGGCCAGGGTGACGACTCCTGGGAAAGCCTGCTCAGAGAGCGGGCCAGCTCCTCACCCACAGCCTACTCTAACACACACAGGTAGGTTATTCCCCTGCATAAACTAGCGCTTAAGCTACATACTCAACTGGTATGCATGCTAGCTACAGTAGAAGTCTGCTGAATTCAAACACACACACACAGGTGTTTAATCTGGAATAGACCACCTCACCCTCTGGGCAAAAGTGGTTGAGTCAACGTAGTTTCCTAGTTATTTACTCTTACTTAAAAACCTCTTCGATGTAAAGTCCCCTAAACCTGCGTGGTTCTGCATTTACTTTTTCCCCAACCTAAATATGCTGGACTGCCCTCGAATTCTGAAACATTGTCTATGCTACTCAACATGTTTTTTTATTTATTTGTTTTTTATTTTATTTTTTATATAATATGCTACTTACAGTAGTTGTATACATACTTCAATGTAAAATATCAACTGTCTGTTCACCTGTTAAATCTGACTGTATGTTATAAACCACATTGCACTGAGCGATAGCCCTTGTTCCCAGGGGCACAGTAGTATATTTTCTGAGCCTGTGTGACGTAGGATGTGAAATCTGAAACCACTTGAAGCTGGGATGGCCCTCCTGCCATTTTATTAGCTCTTCCAACTGTCCATCAACTCCTGGCTGAACCCTAAGTCACAGCCAATGACAAAGCACATGCCTGCAATCCTTACATCGTAGCGCTGTAGGAGAGATCGTTTCGATAGCCATTCATCTAAAATAATTAATAGATTTTAAACAAAATACACTTCCTGTTTGTCAAAGAGGGACAAGATTAATGTGAAATGAAAGGTGAGTTCCTAATGAGTTCAGGAAGCCAAGCTAAAGCTCTGAGACATTCACAGCGATGGGGGCAGACGTTTTGCTTAAGAGAGACCTTTAGGAAATATACATATTTTCTCTAACACTAAACATACAAATATGTATTTTACAGTTATAAGGAAGGTGAAATCTTATATTTAGTCTATATTAAGCATATGTCATTTCAAGCCTTATTCATACAGTTTTGTTGAATAGGAAATACATCATATAACATATTTCATATTTTTTATCATATTTGTACTGTGTACTTGAGCTTGTGTCCTCAAAAGTGACTACACCTCAGCAATTTATAGCTTTTTACCAGAAAGGTGAGATTTTAACCTTTCTTGGAGTATGCAGCATTACTAGTTATTGTGTATGGCCCTCATGATAAATAATTACTTTTGGGGATTACGTTGATTACATTTAGTTACATTTAACTGTTTTTTAATTAATGTAATCACGTTGTGTTGACGTAGCTATTTCGTTGAATTTGCACAAAACATCATCAATATGGTTGTGCACTTTTTGCGAAATCTGTATTGTTTTCAGAAGCTTGATCTCATGACAGTGCAATCAGATATGGACAGTGGACACTTGCTTTTTTGTATAGGCTACTGTATGGTCCCTAGGCTCCCTGTTTCTAGGTTCTTAAGTAGTCTGGAAACATTGAACCCTCTCAGTCAGTCTACCAGTAAAACGGCTCTAGTAACTTGCTTATCAACAAGCGTTAATGTCGAGCCATGTACATAGCCTATCTATTTACTAGGCTACTACCCACTGTGCAAAAACATTGTTTCCATGTAATTTCAACAAAATAATTTCAATGTGATGACGTTGAATCAATGTTGAAAACTGATTGGATTTGCAAAAAGTCGTCAACGTAAGGG
Organism: Coregonus lavaretus; assembly: GCF_964263955.1. NCBI lineage: Eukaryota > Metazoa > Chordata > Actinopteri > Salmoniformes > Salmonidae > Coregonus > Coregonus lavaretus. The sequence continues at coordinate 29,169,967 of NC_140015.1, read as the reverse complement.
AATTTAGTCTTCTTTTCACCCAACTTTTAGCCTAAATCCAATGACATGGTTACATTTTTGGTTGATTTCAAGTTGAATTCACGTTAGTTGACAACTCAACCAAATGTAAATCAAAACTAGACGTTGAAATGATGTTTGTGCCCAGTGGGAAGGGGGAGACCTTTAATGCTTTGTTGAATCTACTTTTTAAAAATCTGGGCCAAGGTTGATGTAGGGACAGTGGTGACTGGTTCTTGGAAAATATTATTAAGGATGTGTTGAACGGGACGACTAGTTGCTTGCACTGGAAAATTCAGTGGCATCTTGAGCCAAAGAACCATTCAGCTCAGTTAGATTGATTGTGGTTCTGTTTGTGTCCCTATGTGTATAGTCACTTTAAAGATACACATAAGTTTGATTTTGAAAAGCCGTTGGCATGACGTACGAGATGTCCTCGTTACAAATCCGACCAGTTACACAAGCATGCCTAACGGTAACCTCAATTAGCCTAAGTACACTGGCTGTATTGAAGAGCTGGATTTTTTTGTCTGACTAGTGTCTGATTGGGATAAGAGCATTTAAAGAGCGTATAGATCAGGCTAAGGCCTGATGGAGAAAATGACTTAGTACCCAGGCTCTTTAATGTGACTCTCCCATTTAGATTAGACTCTAGGGACCTAATTTGACTCTTTGCGATGTTTGATCTTTCGATCTCTGCCTCATGCCATTAATCAGGTGATGGGGTGTTTTTTTAACTCTCAAAACAGCCGTAATTCATGTCCTAACACCTGATAAGTGAAGTAGTCATTTAACTTTGGGGTGCTTGCAGGTTAGGCTTTATCAGAAATCCTGTTCTATATCGGCAATCCTGTTCTATATCGGCAATCCTGTTCTATAGCAGCAATCCTGTTCTATATCGGCAATCCTGTTCTATATCGGCAATCCTGTTCTATATCGGCAATCCTGTTCTATATCGGCAATCCTGTTCTATAGCAGCAATCCTGTTCTATAGCAGCAATCCTGTTCTATATCGGCAATCCTGTTCTATATCGGCAATCCTGTTCTATATCGGCAATCCTGTTCTATATCGGCAATCCTGTTCTATATTGGCAATCCTGTTCTATATCGGCAATCCTGTTCTATATCGGCAATCCTGTTCTACACTGAGTATACCAAACATTAGGAACACCTTCTTAAAATCTCGGAAGTATCGTGATGTTGGACATCTGGGTTTAGAAACTCTGTGTTAAACTGGCTAGGAGAGAGACACTATATTTGACTGGAGTGAGTAAGTTCCAGATTTGGCCACAGGATGGCGATACTCACCTGCAGAACCCTGATGGTTCTGTACCTCTGTTCTCAACTGATAAAGTCTAGTTGTTTCTGTGTGAAAGGAATGGGGATAGCAAGCTGATCCAGGTTAAGAGATCATCCTCAGAGGCTCTGGTGTGTAGCCTACGTGCCAACTCCTGGTACTCACATGTCACTTATGGATCAGGCCTTAAACATGCCATGACTGTCTTGACACATTGTTTGTTGTCTGTGGCGTGCCTTGGAGAGCTCTGAGAGAAGGGGGAGAGAGGCGAAGTGTGTGTATGTGTTGGGGGAGCTGAATCTTGAAACAAATCTCATGTTGACTCGGCATGTGTGGAAGTGTTGCGTTCGTTACTAAAGATGAGGGGAATTTCTGGTCTTTCGCCCCTCATAGCAAACAGGCAAAGGTGGAAGGATGAATGTGTGGTGGTGGTTAGCAGCATATTTATTAACCCCTATATGTTTCTTATGTGAATCCCTTCCGTTGCTCTCTCTCTCTCCTCTCTTTTGTTTTTTCTGCTTTCTGTTTTACTCACTCTGACTTCTGTCTATCATCTGAGTTCCACACATGAGAACCCTTAACCTCTCCCTCTCCCTCGCCAAGTGTGACAGTAACATTGTCCTTGCAGCAGCAGACATCAAACAGCCTTCATGAACGACCTGTTTAGCCGCCTCAGGTGTTTCCCTCCAAGGCAAGAGTCTCTCCGTTGACCTTGCCTCCAGGTGGTTGAGTTAAGGGGTCCACGTCTTGTTTGTGCCCCAGGGTCGGGCTACCTTCCTTGGGGTGCCTGAGGGTGAGACCTGGGGCCTCTGGCCCCTGCACCTGGAGGTCATGGATGAAGCGTATAGATGTCAGGCTTTTTTAATAAGACTGGCTGCAGCAGCAGAGACACACACTTCCCCTCTCTCTCCCCTAGCCCCGACCTGCCTGGCTGGCACAGCTTTGATCTCTGGGCCTCAGACTCCAGGCACATCTGATTCAATTATCCTCATCCACCTGTTGACTTTGAGGCCCGACATTGCATTACTCGCTTGGCCCCCGGTCTGCCTTTCACGGCTCTGTGTGTGTGTGTGCATACTTGAGGGGAAGAAAGAGTGCCTGTTAGTTTTCACGTAGGCTGCTTTAACAGCTGGTAGGGAGACACACAAAGGATACAAAATATGCTTTCATGATGATAAGTTTGACCTCAACCGACACTGTAATTGAGAACATACCAGTTTTGTATCCTTCAGTCTCGCTCACTTTATAACAGAATGTAGATGCATAGAGAGCTCCCCCTCCTGGCTCTGATGCTGAATTTCACTGGTCCACCTTCTCTATCTCCCTCTTATGCCCCATACAGGTCAAAAATGCGTGCTGTTGGGGGTACTGGAGGACTGGAGTTGGGAAACACTGTTACACTGCCCTCAGTGCCCTGATTCTGTCAGAGTCAGCAAAGGTTCCCATTGTTGTCCTCTCTCTCTCACTGGCTGCTGGGGTGTATAGAAATGTAATGAATAGGACTGGGACTTGCCAGGGACCTCACAATACAATATCACGATACTTAGGTGCTGATACGATATGTATTGCGATTCTCACGATTCTATGTATTGCGATTCGATGTTCCAAACATATTGCTCACCTTGTCTGCTGCAGGGGAACAAGAGAGAGCCATGTAAAAGCGAGTGTTGATCAGTCATGGAAATAAAAGTGCTGAAAATGTTGGCTCACCATTTAAATAATAAGATTGATAGCAAGTTAGAGAAGAAATACCAGTTTTGGCACAGGTACAGCTGACTAGAGCTAGCCAAAGTTAACTACCTAGAAATAATATTGTCAAAAAATAATATTGCGATACTCTAATGTATTGATTCCCCCCCGCCATTACTAGTAATGACTAGACTTCGTTTGTCTTGTACAATAAAAAAGGGAATGGTGTCAGTCATCTGTACAATACATTTCTATTTGAACTTTCTGTAACGTTTTATCCTCTTGAACAGGCAACACACACACACTGTTGGGTGAAATGGTTCATGTGGATGTTTTTGATAGAACATTTTAGTCATTTAGCATACACTCTTATATAGAGTGATTTACAGTTCATTCATCTTAAGATAGCTAGGTGAGACAACCACATCTCAGTCATAGTAAGTACATTTTTCCTCAATAAAGTATCTATCTGCAAAGCCAGTGCTAGTAGGAAAAAGTCAAGTGCGAGAGGCAAGGGTGTTAGTTTGTTGAAGAGAGTAAAACGTTGAGCTAAAAGCATAGCTGCATCAGAAATGAGCCAAGTACAGATGTAGGATCTTAATTTGATCACTCTTTTGTTGCTCAGAATTTTACTGCACCGCAGGAAATAGCCTAACCAGCTAATATCCTAACCACCGATCAAGCAACATTATGGACTAAACGTTCAAATCATGTTGCTGCAGTATTATTTTGCTGCGACAATACAGGTCAAAGTATAAAGATCCTACATCTGTACAGCATGACTCACATTTGATGAGTTACACATGATATTGATAGACATAATGTAAGCCAGTGATTGAGTGAAGCTATTGCCTGTAATATAACCAGTGATACATGGACACTCAGATCTTTGTATTTAGTTGTTCTCTTCAATCTTTCCTAATGTAAATCTCTCTCTCATCTATCTCTTTGTTTCTCCCTCCCTCTCTCTATATATCTCCCTCCCTCTCTTTCTCACGTTCTCTTTTATCTCTTTCTCCCTCCCTCTCTCTCCAGGAGAAGACGGCTATATGAGGAGAAGTCTCCATCTCGGCCCCTGGCCTCCAGCCCAGTCAAACGCTCTTCCGAAGACCACAACAAAGGGGTCAGCAGCACTCTATAACACTCTGTCTCTTCTTGTCACTATTTGGCAACTCATTTACATTTAGTCTATTTTATCTTAGTTAGGGAGTTTGTAATTACAGAGTCTTACATTTCAGGCAGGACATATTCTATTCTGTAATGACATTCTCCATCATATCATACCATTGATAGTATTTCCACTCAGTAGGTTGAATGGCTGCGGTACAGAGAGTATGACATTACACTCACCGTACGTGACTCTACTTGGCATACCTCGATATCAATAACAATAAACACTGTGGGTGACATTTACAGGCGATGAATCAGGACTATGACCATTTTAATCAGCCTGGTATTTCTTCTCCATCATTTGTCTGTGTAATACGAGGTGTTAACTTTGCACTGTGCCTAGTTCTGTTACGAGAGACAAAGAGAGAGGGAGAGGTCCACTCCACCTGATTTCAATCGGGTTTAAAAAATGACTACAGTTCTCAAATGTATTAGATATTTATCTTTCTTAGATATCTCACTCTCGCCAAGCCCCAACCCCAGGTAAAACCTGACCCTAAAACAACAGCACCCTGGAAATGTTCACATTATAACGTATATACAAAATGTTCATAACACCTGATCCTGAATCAACAGCAGCACCCTGGAAACGTTTGCGTAACATTCACACAACGTTCGTGTAATGTTCACATTATATAACAGCGTTTCAGGACTGGGACGCCCTGTAACAAAAGACTGAGCAAAACAACAGAGGGGAGAGCGTTGTGACCCCTGGACTGGAATTTAGACTGCAGGGGGACAGGACGGGGACGGAAATGGTCTGGAACGGCCAAACATCTGGTGTGGGGAGGAGAGGGAGGGGAAGAGGAGAGGGAGGGGAAGAGGAGAGGGAGGGGAAGAGGAGGGGAAGAGGAGAGGGAGGGGAAGAGGAGAGGGAGGGGAAGAGGAGAGGGAGGGGAAGAGGAAAGGGAGAGGGAGGGGAAGAGGAGAGGGAGGAGAGTAAGGAAGGAGAGAGGAGGGGAGGAGGAGAGGGAGGGGAAGAGGAGAGTAAGGTAGGATAATGGAGGAAAGGAGAGAGGAGGGGGGAGAAAGACAGGGAGGGGAGGAGAGTATAGTAAAGAAGGGTTGGAGAAGCAGTTGGGTGGGGCTGGCTGTTAAGAATACAACACACCCTACTAAACAGTATGTGCACTTGTTGTCCCTCACTCAGTATCACCTATTCTCTTTGGTCCCTAGGTGGATGGCCACAGGAAGCCAGTGGTGCCGTCTCCTGACGACAGTGACCTGGAGGCTCGCCTCAACAGCTGGAACCTGGGGGTATGTCTGCCAGGGCCACGTTTAGTAGCCAAACGTTGTTGAACGTGGCAGATAGAAATGCCATGAATAGAGCCAACGTGATTCCATATTCTAGTCAGATAAGCATGTTTGTGCTGCATAACATACACTATATATCAGTGGAGGCTGCTGAGGGGAGGACGGTTCATAAAAATGGCTGGAACAGAGCAAATGAAATGGCATCAAACACATGGAAACCATGTGTTTGGTGTATTTAAGACCATTCCACCTATTCCGCTCCAGCCATTACAACGAGCATGTCCTCCCCAATTAAGGTGCCACCAACCTCTTGTGCTATATATACAAAAGTATGTGGACACCCCTTCAAATTAGTGGCTATGGCTAATTCACCCACACCCGTTGCTAACAGGTGTATAAAATCAGGCACACAGCCATGCAATCTCTATAGACAAACATGGCAGTCAAATGGCCCGTACTGAAGAGCTCAGTGACATAGGATGCCACCTTTCCAACTAGTCAGTTCATCAAATGTCTGCCCTGCTAGAGCTGCCCTGGTCAACTGTAAGTGCTGTTATTGTGAAGTGGAAAAGTCTAGGAGCAACAACGGCTCAGCTGGGAAGTGGTAGGAACTCACAGAACGGTGCTCACAGTGCTTGCAACACTCACTACCGAGTTCCAAACTGTCTCTGGAAGCAACGTCAGCACAAGAACTGTGCGTCGGGAGTTTCATGAAATGGGTTTCCATGGCCGAGCAGCCAAGCCTAAGATCAATGCCAAGCGTCGGCTGGAGTGGTGTAAAGCTAGCCGCCATTGGACTCTGGAGCAGTGGAAACGCGTTCTCTGGAGTGATGAATCACACTTGACCATCTGGCAGTCCGACGGACAAATCTGGGTTTGGCGGATGCCAGGAGAACGCTACCTGCCCGATTGCATAGTGCCAACTGTAAAGTTTGGTGGAGGAGGAATAATGGTCTAGGGAGGTTTTTCATGGTTGGGGCTAGGCCCCTTAGTTCCAGTGAAGGGAAATCTTATAGACAATAACATTCTAGACGATTCTGTGCTTCCAACTTTGTGGCAACAGTTTGGGGAAGGCCCTTTCCTGTTTTAGCATGACAATGCCCAGTGCACAAAGCGAGGTCCATACAGAAATGGTTTGTCGAGATCGGTGTAGAAGAACTTGACTGGCTTGCACAGAGCCCTGACCTCAACCCCATCGAACACCTTTGGGATGAATTGGAACGCTGACTGCGAGCCAGGCCTAATCGCCCAACATCAGTGCACGATGGAATGGATGGAAGCAAGTCCCCGCAGCAATTCCTGCTTATTTGAAGCAGAGGGGGACCCCTAGAGGCCTGAGAAGCATATTGCAGTCACAGCCAGTTCCATGCTGGTTATATGAAATATACCACCATTGGATGAGAGAGTACCCCTTGCCCAGTACACTACACGTTGCCTGTCACACTGACCCACAAATACTGACTAGCACCTACACAGCTGCAGTGTCTATCAAACCACAGGGATACAGTCAGAGAGCAGTGAGATGAGGGCTAGAGGAGAAGGAGGAGGAGGATGATGAGGAGAGAGGTAGTAGGAGAGGGAGATTGAAAGTCTTTAGATGTGCTCCTGTCTTATCTCCTGTGTCTGGAGAGTCCTGGACCTGGGAGAGATAAGCAGTACACTGATGTCTTTCAATCCCTTATTTATTTATTTATTATTTCTCTCTCCCTCTCTCTCTCTCTCCCCCTCTCTCTCTCTCCCCCTCCACCTGTACGGTTCTCTCTCTTTTTTGATGAAGCTGATGATTATCTCGCTCTCTCCCTGTATCAGACGGGGACATGAAGCCTTGCTCTGCTTTGCTCTGCTCTGCTCTGTGTTGCGCTAGTGATAATGATAAGAGGCGATGTGCTTGGCAACGCTCCCCTAGCCTCCACTACCACCAGCATCATCTATAATAGATCAACAGGTGTCTGTGCTCTCTGCACTGTGGAACATAGACAGAGTTAAGCTGTGTGGCTGTGCTCTCTGCACTGTTGAACATAGACAGAGTTAAGCTGTGTGGCTGTGCTCTCTGCACTGTTGAACATAGACAGAGTTAAGCTGTGTGGCTGTGCTCTCTGCACTGTGGAACATAGACAGAGTTAAGCTGTGTGGCTGTGCTCTCTGCACTGTTGAACATAGACAGAGTTAAGCTGTGTGGCTGTGCTCTCTGCACTGTTGAACATAGACAGAGTTAAGCTGTGTGGCTGTGCTCTCTGCACTGTGGAACATAGACAGAGTTAAGCTGTGTGGCTGTGCTCTCTGCACTGTGGAACATAGACAGAGTTAAGCTGTGTGGCTGTGCTCTCTGCACTGTTGAACATAGACAGAGTTAAGCTGTGTGGCTGTGCTCTCTGCACTGTGGAACATAGACAGAGTTAAGATGTGTGGCTGTGCTCTCTGCACTGTGGAACATAGACAGAGTTTAGAGAGGGATGTTTGGTTGCAGTGGCTGAAACTACCAGCTGTCTGCTGCCTCAATGTAATTCTCTCCTGTTACTCTTTGTGTCTGGTCCTGCTTTGTCTCACCTTTTCTGGTATTCTCTTTGAAATGTCCGTACCTCAGATCCATCTAGACGCCTAGCCAGGTTTCTCCCTCTCCCCTTTAGGAGAGAACACAACATGTGGCTAAATATTTTGAACCCCAACCGCACTATTGCTCATCATAGTCCTATCTTTGCTCTATTGTCCCTGTCTACCTCACAGACATGTTGCCCAACGTTGGGTCAACGTTAGGAAGTGATGTATCACAACGTGTGTTTGTTTGGCTTGAGCGGTAGGTCCTTGATGTGGAGTGGCTCTTCTTCTCTCCTCTCTTCTCTTCTTTCTTCTCTCCTCTGTCTGCGGCCACCTCATCCATCTGTCCTTGTCAGGGAGAATGCCACAGACAGGATGCAGTGCCAGTGCTGGGCAGACATCACAAGCAAACACACACTTTAGCTTAAGTCTAGCACCAGTTTGTTTCACCACCAATGTCTGGCCTGGCCCTGCCCTGCAAGCCTTGGCATGTGGGCCTCCCATGGTCAGAGTTGGATGTGGGCCGTTCAGCTCCACAGATAGGGAGGTAAGTGTGGGCCCACTTTAAATATTCAATCAAAAATGTTGGTAAGACTTTATAATAACTTTCATTTATAAACATGATTTGCTGAACTGGGTGTCAGGGGTAAAACAAAAGTTCCTCTCTGCACCAGCAGAGGTTTGTTCTGCCACTACCTGTTTAGTATTGAATGATTGGTCATTCTGGAGTATCCTGCTATACTGGATGTCCACTATGTCTTACTGACATGTCATTTAGTTCAGACCAGTTAGGTCTCCAGCTCAGGGCCATCAAACATGCCTCAGTCCCCCTTTCATTTAGGATTAGTGAATGAGCTCACCAACTTGAACCTTTACACCAAAGAGAAAACACGAATACACACACACACACACACACACACACACACACACACACACACACACACACACACAAACACACACTATACTCCCATCCTTCGCCCCTCCCCTTTGAGGCTTAGCTATAGTACTCTTTACTCTCTCTCTTTCTGTCAGTTGTTGTCATCTACAAAGTAAGATTATCTCCGTTTCAAAAGGCTGTGATCCCGCCTGCTCCCTTGCAGCTGTCATCCACACTGTGTGAAGCTGCCTGGGAAGTTCATAGAGAAATAATGAGGTCACTCACAACAAGAGGAAAGGAGAAGGCGAATGAAATTAGATGAAACCGCCGACTCCGTGGGCTCACTACAGTACAGTTTGTCCTCCCGGCTTAATCCCCTGACAGAGTAGAACCATTGATGGTTTTACTCCATAGCCATGTCAGTCAGTCCACTTGTGTCTTAACACACTCTAAGGTGGGCTGACGTCTAAGTTGTCATTCCTGTTAGCCATCTCTTCAGTCTTTAGACGCATTGTGTTTTTTCTTCCCTGTGTAATCAAAGGGGACAGAGCGGGCGTGTTTGGTGAGGGAGTGTGTATACACATCTGTCTCCCTGGGCCGATAGACACGTCACGGATAGCTTACAGAGTAACGGGGTTGACAAAAGGGCTGACTCTGGCAGAAAGAGGAGCCAAGCGGAAATGGGCCTAGCTGAGCTGCACACACACAATGCCTTGAAGTGGCCGAGGTATTCCCTTTCTGTAAACAGTCAGAGTTGAGGGAAGAAACTAACTGTGTGTTAAGTGCCGGCCTTTGAAGTTTGAAGTCTTGTATTGTTTATGCCAAACCGAGGGCGGAGGTCGGGGAGGGCTGTGTGTGTCTGTGTCTCTGTGTGTATATATACATGTGTTTGTGATGGAGGCTTGTCAAGAGAAGAGAAGAGGAGATAGAAAATAAGTAAAGGGCTTTTTGTTCTGTTTCTTTCTTTTTCTTATTCTCTTGCAGATTGAGAACCCCAGGTATTTGAGAGAGAACCCTATCCCCCTGTCTCCGGTAAGTGTAAGGGAGGGTTCCCATGTGTGTTGAGGGCAGGTTCCATTAGACAAGTGTTACCTTTTTCCCCCCGTCTCTTTCTTACCCACTCTTTTATTTCCATACTGTAGATATTCCTCAAATCCAGCCTGAAGAATAGCACTGTGACTGATGAGCAGACCCCAGTTGCAAGGCAGGAGAAAGAGGTGGGCACTAGAACACCCAGCTAACTATAGACAACCATCCAATAATCATCAACCATTCCAGCAAGCAATACTGGTTGAGTACCTCAATCAATACTGAGGTAGAGTACCTCATGATAAGCTGTAGACCACACTATTTACCAAGAGAGTTTTCATCTATATTTTTCGTAGCTGTCTATTTACCACCACAAACCGATGCAGGCACTAAGACCGCACTCAACGAGCTGTATAAGGCCATAAGCAAATAAGAGAATGCTCACCCAGAAGCGGCGCTCTTAGTGGCCGGGGACTTTAATGCAGGAAAACTTAAATCTATTTGACCTCATTTCTACCAGCATGTCACATGTGCAACCAGAGGGAAAAAAGACTAGACCACCTTTACTCCACACACAGAGACACGTACAAAGCAGGAAGTACTCGCTCAATACGTAAGTGGTCAGATGATGCAGATGCTAAGATATAGGAATGTTTTGCTAGCACAGACTGGAATATGTTCCTCGATTCATCCGATGGCATTGAGGAGTATACCACATCAGTCACCGGCTTCATCAATAAGTGCATCGACGACGTCGTACCCACAGTGACCATACGTACATATCCCAATCAGAAGCCATGAATTACAGGCAACATCCGCACTGAGCTAAAGGCTAGAGGTGCTGCTTTCAAGGAGTGGGACACTAATCCGGACGCTTATAAGAAATCCCGCCATGCCCTCCGACGAACCATCAAACAGGCAAAGCGTCAGTACAGGACTAAGATTGAATCCTACTACACCCGCTCTGATGCTCGTCGGATGTAGCAGGGCTTGCAAACTATTACGGATTACAAAGGGATACCCAGCCACAAGATGCCCAGTAACGCGAACCAACCAGATGAGCTAAATGCCTTCCATGCTCGCTTCGAGGCAAGCAACACTGAAGCATGCATGAGAGCACCAGCTGTTCCGGACGAGTGTGATCACGCTCACCTACGTGAGAATGCTGTTCGTTGACTACAGCTCAGCGTTCAACACTATAGTGCCATCAAAGCTCATCGCTAAGCTAAGGACCCTCGGACTAAACACCTCCCTTTGCAACTGGATCCTGGACTTCCTGACGGGCCGCCTCCAGGTGGTAAGGGCAGGCAACAACACATCTGCTTTGCTGATCCTCAACACGGGGCCCCTCAGGGGTGTGTGATTAGTCCCCTCCTGTACTCCCTCTTCACCCACGACTGCGTGGCCAAGCACGACTCCAACACCATCATTAAGTTTGCCGATGACACAATTGTGGTAGGCCTGATCACCGACAACGATGAGACAGCCTATAGGGAGGAGGTCAGAGACCTGACAGTGTTGTGACAGGACAACAACCTCACCCTCAACGTGAGCAAGACAAAGGAGCTGATTGTAGTGGAGCGGGTCGAGAGATTCAAGTTCCTTGCAGGCACTAAGTCCTCTCACTAACAAACTATCATGGTCCAAACGCACCAAGACAGTTGTGAAGAGGGCACGACAACGCCTATTCCCTCTCAGGAGACTGAAAAGATTTGGCATGGGTCTTCAGATCCTCAACAAATTATACAGCTGCACCATTGAGAACATCCTGACTGGTTGCATCACCGCTTGGTATGGCAACTGCTCTGCATCCAACCGCAAGGCGCTGCAGATGGTAGTGCGCATTAAACTCTGCATTGTTAGATAAGGGCTTGTAAGTAAGGTCTATACCTGTTGTATTCGGCACGTGACAAATCAAATTTGATTCGATTTGACGTTATTAAAGAACAGTACACAACCAATTGTAGCCTTTATCCATAGTGATGGAGGTAGGCCTGACCAATCTCCTAGTCCATGTCAACGGGATGATAGAGTGAGAATTTGTGGATCTAAATTCGAAGGAGTAAAATAATTCAAGATCATAACATTAACCCAAAACTGTGAACCACAAGTTGAGTCCCATTCAAAGCAAACTTAACATAGCGTCATTCTGGTAAAGAGTTTAACCTCCTTATGCCAAAAAATTGTGTTCTGGGCCGCGCTTTGTGTTGAGTTTGTGTTGTTCCAAAAGGGACGATTCCGAATGCCCCTTTTTAAGAGAGAAAAAAAACCTGACCAGTGATGACAGTTTTTCCTTATGTGGATTTAAGCTGAAAATCCAATTCTGAAAGCACGCTTTGAAGTCCCCCCCACCTGCCTTTACTCACACTGTTAAATATAAAACTGAGCATGACTTGACTCTAATCGCCATGGCTTTTTATGTCCCCCTGGAGAAATGCTGTACTCAATTAGATCAACTTCAGTGAGCTGGGCAAGAAGGGAGAGGGATGGAGGGGGACAGAGAGGGTGAGAGCGAGGGAGAGGGAGCCGGGGGGAGGGATAGAGCGGAAGAGAGAGAGGGGGGAGGGAGGGAGAGGAAAAGAGGGAGAGAGAGATTGGTTCATAGGGGCACCACCGACAATGCTCATCAGCCCTCCTAATGTGGTTATATCCATTCTGACTGGAGGAGTGGAGACTAATGTGGTTATATCCATTCTGACTGGAGGAGCGGAGACTCACATGTTCACATGACTTTGTGTGTTATTACATTTTCAGCTCAGTCAGGCACCAAGTGTCACAGTCAGCCTCAGCGCTGTTTGGTGAGAATCATGAGGTGAAAGAGAGCAGGGCCTTTGAGCCTGAAAATGGGAACTAATGCTTGGAATTTTATTCCATGCTTGTATTAGTGTGCTTGTATTAGTGTGTGTGTGTTTACGGTAGTGTGTGTGTCTGTGTGTAGGAGGTTGATAGCAGTCAGCTGTCAGTCCCAGGCTGTGTGTTGAGAAGCCAAGGAGGAGAGCTGGCCAGCCCTCTCAGTAGTTTTATAGAGGCCAGATCACTACCCAGCGTGGCGATACGGGGCCCAGTTAAAAGGCGCTCAGAAGCACTTGACTTTCAAGAGAGGAAATGGTGTTGAACTGGGATTTTACTGTCTGGGCTGGGAATGTGTGTGTGTGTCTGTGTGTGTACATGTATTAGTGTGTGGGTGTGTGGGGCGAGGTGAAACTCGGTTTTTCCTGCAGCTCTTACCTCCAACCCCACGAAGGGAACAGAGAAACTCCTGCCAACAGACCTGAATGGCTTTTGTAGATGGGCTTATCTGGTTTCACAGTGGTTGTTTTATGGTCTTGTTTTCAGTCAGACCATCTGTGTTCTTACCCCTCGTCGCCTCGGATGGGTTCTGTATGGTTTAACCTTGGGCATGGAGTCTACTAGAGCAACAGGTTTATATCACAGGTCTGACAACTAATAGGGTCGTATTCATTAGAGAACAGAGTAGCTAAAAGTTTTGCAACGAAAAGTGAAAACTAGCATTTCTTAAGTTCAGGTAGTCCCTCCCAGTTTCAGGCAGTTTATTTCTCTCCATTTGGTGCCTAATGAATATGACTCAGGTCTAACCCCCAGGCTTTTGTTCATGGTGAAACTTGTTGCTTTTCCATGATTAGGCCTATTTTTAACAGAAATGTATTCAAATGCCACCTTTCTGTTTACCGGAAAATCTCCCCATAGAATGTAGGAGCCTAAACACCACAGTGGTTTATAAATGGATATTGGAGGTCTGTGTTTCTTCGGAATCTGTGACACTCAAAATGTCTTCTTTCTATTTAGTGACTTTTGAGTCACAGTTGACAATAAAAAGGAGTTGTCCAAGTCCAGCAGGGTGGAGTTGTGACCACACACACACACACGCACACACGACCCCTCCTCAGAAGTGTCTCAGTGACTCACTCCAACTCGATCCTCACCACCTGAATCTTATCATCTCCAGCGGTTCCACATTAAGCCCCGTACGCAGGCCTTGCCCGCCATGGCGTGGCTCGTATGACCACCGGCAGGAAATGACGCCTACTGGGAAATGACCTGCAGCTGGGTCTGGTCCTCGCCACATGTTGCTAAACCCCGACAGATTAACTATATTAAAGATATTAAAGAACTTTGGGCTCTCACACCAAGCACATCCCCAGTTAAGCTACAGACTTCATTGATAAGTGTATAAGATCGCTGACTGTACCAGTTCAGCTACTGACTTCATTGATAAATTGATAAAATCGCTGACTGTACCAGTTAAGCTACTGACTTAATTGATAAGTTGATAAGAACGCTGACTGTACCAGTTAAGCTACTGACTTCATTGATAAGTTGATAAGAACGCTGACTGTATCAGTTAAACTACTGACTTCATTGATAAGAACGCTGACTGTAACAGTTAAGCTACTGACTTCATTGATAAGTTGATAAGATCGCTGACTGTACCAGATAAGCTACTGACTTCATTGATAAGTTGATAAGATCGCTGACTGTACCAGTTAAGCTACTAACTTCATTGATAAGTTGAAAAGATTGCTGACTGTACCAGTTAAGCTACTAACTTCATTGATAAGAACGCTGACTGTAACAGTTAAGCTACTGACTTCATTGATAAGTTGATAAGATCGCTGACTGTACCAGATAAGCTACTGACTTCATTGATAAGTTGATAAGATCGCTGACTGTACCAGTTAAGCTACTAACTTCATTGATAAGTTGAAAAGATTGCTGACTGTACCAGTTAAGCTACTAACTTCATTGATAAGAACACTGACTGTACCAGTTAAGCTACTGACTTCATTGATAAGTTGATAAGATCGCTGACTGTACCAGATAAGCTACTGACTTCATTGATAAGTTGATAAGATCGCTGACTGTACCAGTTAAGCTACTAACTTCATTGATAAGTTGAAAAGATTGCTGACTGTACCAGTTAAGCTACTGACTTCATTGATACGTTGATAAGATTGCTGACTGTACCAGTTAAGCTACTAACTTCATTGATAAGAACACTGACTGTACCAGTTAAGCTACTGACTTCATTGATAAGTTGATAAGAACGCTGACTGTATCAGTTAAGCTACTGACTTCATTGATAAGAATGCTGACTGTAACAGTTAAGCTACTGACTTCATTGATAAGTTGATAAGATCGCTGACTGTACCAGTTAAGCTACTGACTTCATTGATAAATTGATAAGATCGCTGACTGTACCAGTTAAGCTACTGACTTCATTGATAAGTTCGAAAGATCACTGACTGTACCAGTTAAGCTACTGACTTCATTGATACGTTGATAAGATCGCTGACTGTACCAGTTAAGCTACTAACTTCATTGATAAGTTTGAAAGATCACTGACTGTACCAGTTAAGCTACTGACTTCATTGATAAGATCGCTGACTGTACCAGTTAAGCTACTGACTTCATTGATAAGTTGAGTAAGTGTGTGGTAACGTGGCAGCTGGAGCAGACGTTGGCCACCATGAAGTTGAGTCACTTTGGTCTCATATGGTCATGTATTTTCACCCATGGTTGAGGTTACAAATCTAGTCCTTGTAATCCCCTCTACACACACCCTTACTGTGCTGTGCTCACACCATAGGTGCTATCGGATGGGTCCGTGGTATATTCAGTTAAATGATCAAAGACCATTCAGCCAGTCCCATCCATAGGGTTAGGATTAGACCTACGTGATGTGATTGCTTTGGCACATGCAGATGGGCTGATGCATGCAAAAATAAAGAGAGAGAGAGACTACATTTTCCCCTTGTACTCCTGGGGTTCTCCTCACAAGCACCATCACAGGGCTCTGTGTGATTCTTCCTCTAATGGCTGCAGCTCGGGCAAAGGGGTCTGGAGCTGAGGTTCAGTTTCCAATCTGCCCATGCTTTCCAAAGGCATAATGATGCAACTGCTTCCATGCATGGATCCTATGTGACGGCCTCTCTGCTCTGTCTTTGATTCAGACAACTAGCCCCTCTTATCTGATTTTATGATTGTGGTTAAAGGACAACACTGGGCCTTGTGGAGTTCTAAAGGGAGCTCTCTATGTAGTGGCTTTTACTGTAAAATGGCCGACAATCTAAAGGCAGACGTATGGTACTCAGATATCGGGTATTTCTTAGATTGAATGTGTATTGTTTTTGTTACAGTTATGCACTTTATGTCCTTAAGGGGACTACAATGTTGAATAGTAGTAGTGAATTGTTTTCCGTCTTTTGTCTCCACTGAAGCCCAATATTACCATGACATCAAGTGACATTCAAAAGTCTTTCCGTTTGAAAACTTTGTTGGTTGGAGTGTTTTGCATTTTACCTCAAAGTACCATTATCATGATAAGATAAATTAGCTTCTCCTCCCAGTGGCGAAATGGCATGTTGTTAATGGTGTTCAGTAGATAGCAAGCAGGGCACTGCAGAGGGAATATTCTCTAACATCTGTGTTTATAGAAGATGAAAGCTCTATCAGGGCATTGTAGTTCTGCTGCAGAGCAAGATACACAAACACAACCGTGCTTTGTGGGCCCAGCAGTTAGCAGACATTTTGTGAGCGCGTTCCCCAAGGGGAAAAAATGCTCGACCCAGTGTCGCTTCTGAGAAAAAAAAAGTGAGAGCAGCTGCTTCTGTCTGTTTCTCTTTTTCTCTCAGTTTCCCTCCTCCTTCTTTATCCTTTCCTTTCTCAACCCATCTTCAACCTTTACCTTCTCTCTCCTCCCTCCCTCCTTCCTTCCCTCATCTCCTCTCCTCTCCTGAGCTTGGTGTCAAAGCTGGCATCTAAGAGGGAAACAACTTTGCTGAAGAAAAGCGTGTGTCACACACAGATGCCTGATTTTGAAGGCGTCTCAGAAACCTGGAGGTGTGTGCGTTTCCCTCCTCCTCTCTCCCTCCTCCTCCTCTCTCCCTCTTCCTCTCTCCCTCCTCCTCTCTCCTTCCTCCTCTCTCCCTCCTCCTCTCTCCCTCCTCCTCTCTCCTTCCTCCTCTCTCCCTCCTCCTCTCTCCCTCCTCCTCTCTCCTTCCTCCTTTCTCCCTCCTCCACTCTCCTTCCTCCTCTCTCCTTCCTCCTCTCTCCCTCCTCCTCTCTCCTTCTTCCTCTCTCCCTCCTCCTCTCTCCTTCCTCCTCTCTCCCTCCTCCTCTCTCCCTCCTACTCTCTCCCTCCTCTCTCCTTCCTCCTCTCTCCTTCCTCCTCTCTCCTTCCTCCTCTCTCCCTCCTCCTCTCTCCCTCCACCTCTCTCCTTCCTCCTCTCCTTCCTTCTCTCTCCCCCCTCCTCTCTCCATCCTCCATCCTCCTCTCTCCATCCTCCTCTCTCCCTCCTCCTCTCTCCCTCCTCCTCTCTCCCTCCTCTTCTCTCCCTCCTCTCTCCTTCCTCCTCTCTCCTTCCTCCTCTCTCCCTCCTCCTCTCTCCTTCCTCCTCTCTCCCTCCTCCTCTCTCCCTCCTCCTCTATCCTTCCTCCTCTCTCCCTCCCTTCTTCCCTCCCTTCTATTTCCTCTATAAACCATTTTTCGAACGTTCTGATGTAGTTTGACAAACTTTCTAGAAAGCCCATTTGAAGAGGTGATGAGAAAGTGACACCCACGTGTTTGGAGCGCCGCTGGAAAATCTTCTTGACTCCCTCACTTCAATCAGCCTAATCTCTCCTCCAACAAGTCTCCTGTGGTCTTGGAGATTGCACAAGAAAATGGTGGTAATTCAATAGAAAAGAAAGAGAAACTGAGAGAGAAAAGGGAGAGAGAACTTCACATGGCACCATTGAAGGAGGATAAGTCTAGCAGATTTAGTTGAAGTTGTGGGATAATGGCAGCAGTAGTTTACAATAGGAATCATCTAGTTTGAATGTAGAAGACCCTGGGAATGAGTACGATACATATCCTTGTTGCTCGAAAGCAAACATTAGCATTGTTGTGAGAATGAATGGGCAGGTATTGGCTAGTTTGTCAAATGTCAATACAATAGGGGACTTAAGCATGACTGCCCAAAAGGCATTTTCCAACTTGGAAGGATGTACACTGCTCAAAAAAATTAAGGGAACACTTAAACAACACAATGTAACTCCAAGTCAATCACACTTCTGTGAAATCAAACTGTCCACTTAGGAAGCAACACTGATTGACACTAAATTTCACATGCTGTTGTGCAAATGGAATAGACAACAGGTGGAAATTATAGGCAATTAGCAAGACACCCCCAATAAAGGACTGGTTTTGCAGGTGGTGACCACAGACCACTTCTCAGTTCCTATGCTTCCTGGCTGATGTTTTGGTCACTTTTGAATGCTGGCGGTGCTTTCACTCTAGTGGTAGCATGAGACGGAGTCTACAACCCACACAAGTGGCTCAGGTAGTGCAGCTGATCCAGGATGGCACATCAATGCGAGCTGTGGCAAGAAGGTTTGCTGTGTCTGTCAGCGTAGTGTCCAGAGCATGGAGGCGCTACCAGGAGACAGGCCAGTACATCAGGAGACGTGGAGGAGGCCGTAGGAGGGCAACAACCCAGCAGCAGGACCGCTACCTCCGCCTTTGTGCAAGGAGGAGCACGAGGAGCACTGCCAGAGCCCTGCAAAATGACCTTCAGCAGGCCACAAATGTGCATGTGTCTGCTCAAACGGTCAGAAACAGACTCCATAAGGGTGGGATGAGGGCCCGACGTCCACAGGTGGGGGTTGTGCTTACAGCCCAACACCGTGCAGGACGTTTGGCATTTGCCAGAGAACACCAAGATTGGCAAATTCGCCACTGGCGCCCTGTGCTCTTCACAGATGAAAGCAGGTTCACACTGAGCACGTGACAGACGTGACAGAGTCTGGAGACGCCGTGGAGAACGTTCTGCTGCCTGCAACATCCTCCAGCATGACCGGTTTGGCGGTGGGTCAGTCATGGTGTGGGGTGGCATTTCTTTGGGGGGCCGCACAGCCCTCCATGTGCTCGCCAGAGGTAGCCTGACTGCCATTAGGTACCGAGATGAGATCCTCAGACCCCTTGTGAGACCATATGCTGGTGCGGTTGGCCCTGGGTTCCTCCTAATGCAAGACAATGCTAGACCTCATGTGGCTGGAGTGTGTCAGCAGTTCCTGCAAGAGGAAGGCATTGATGCTATGGACTGGCCTGCCCGCTCCCCAGACCTGAATCCAATTTAGCACATCTGGGACATCATGTCTCGCTCCATCCACCAACGCCACGTTGCACCACAGACTGTCCAGGAGTTGGCGGATGCTTTAGTCCAGGTCTGGGAGGAGATCCCTCAGGAGACCATCCGCCACCTCATCAGGAGCATGCCCAGGCGTTGTAGGGAGGTCATACAGGCACGTGGAGGCCACACACACACTACTGAGCCTCATTTTGACTTGTTTTAAGGACATTACATCAAAGTTGGATCAGCCTGTAGTGTGGTTTTCCACTTTAATTTTGAGGGTGACTCCAAATCCAGACCTCCATGGGTTGATACATTTGATTTCCATTGATAATTTTTGTGTGATTTTGTTGTCAGCACATTCAACTATGTAATGAAAAAAGTATTTAATAAGATTATTTCATTCATTCAGATCTAGGATGTGTTATTTTAGTGTTCCCTTAATTTTTTTGAGCAGTGTATTTGTCACTGAGCCCCAGAGTTGAGCAATGTATCAAACCTTCCAGTGACTAAAACCTGTGAGTAAGTACATTAGTCACAAAGCAATACGGACTCATCCTGTCTAAATCCCGTTTGTGTTGACAACGTTAGCAAGCTCTTTTTTCCACTGACTGGGTGACTGTTGGCCCCAGAGCTGCCAAGTCCTGAGGCCAGACAGTTTTACAGTGGCACAACAGATCAGGGGCACATGTCATGCCCTGAGGAGGCCTTCTCTCCTCTCCTCACCCAGTGGCAATCAGATAAGGTAGACCACTAGACACTGTGAGCCAACAACACAACAACCGTCAGCGGCAGTTCAAAGAAGTAGGGGAAGACGGCCAAACAGGGCTAGCCACGGGACAGTGTGGCCTCTTCTATCAGTCTCGCCACGTGTTGGTGAGAGTGTCTCATTAGCCAGATGAAAGGCCTGCGTCCTCCAGTATTTCCTGGTAAATACTCAGGAAACCTGAAGCCACAAAGCAATATAACCTCTGGCAGGGCTGATGAGAGGGAGATATGACAGGAGGAGCTGTGTTAGGTAGTCACTGAGAAGGTCTGTGGTTGGCGTTTAGTATTAAACCCACTCTGTAAAAGCAAGCGGTATCTGAAAGTGTGTGTGGGTGTTGATGTGTCTACCTGGTTTGAGTGTGTGAGGACAAATATTTTGAATTACTATGTGTGTGTGTGTGTGTACACTTCCGGCGTATTAACAAAGTGTGTATTATTTTCCTGTGGCATTGTGTGTGTGTATGTGGGAGTGAATGAATGGCTCTGGGAGCTCTGTCTTGACATGCAGATTCAGACGGTTTAACTGTTGAGCCACTGTATATTGAGCTGAAATGAAAGGAGCCGACCGTGTCAGTGGATAATTGTAGCCTATGCATTGTTCTCTCTGGCCAAGCCTGTCTCTGTCACTGACTAATACTGTATTTCAGTATTATCACACACGCACACTGTCGTGTCTGGTACATCCCTCCTACACACATTTGAAGTCTTGTTTGTAGATAAATATGTTTTGAAATGTTAATGAAGCTTGATTCATTGACACCGCTGCCGCTCTATGCACCATCAACAATAAATATCTGTAATGCCACAACTTGCCATTAGTTGGCCTATTTAGTAAAAACAGGGTCAGCGGACATTGCCATTGCTATTTTGTCCATCTCCTGTGCTGTGTTTGGATGATATGTGTATTGACTCCCCTGTCTGTCATGGTCCTGTGTGTTTCCGAGCAGGCTGAGATGAAGACTAAAGTCCTGGAGGCCAAGCACCAGGAGGAGAAACTGAAGATGCAGCAGAAGCACGACGCAGACGTGCAGAAGGTCAGAGCGCTGATTGATTTATCAATGAATTAATTGAATGATTGAATTCGTTTGATTATTTGATATTTTAGAGAAATTCACACATACAGCCATAATATAATCTGTAGGGAGGTTATAGTATGGCCCAGACATGAAACCATGCATTTATATAATGGAGGACAAACACACAGTAAAGTGAGACAGTGCAGAAGGTAGGTATAACGAGGAATTCTCCCTGCACACTTCCCCAACCCCCACCACGACACTACATCTGATGACTTTTTGGCTGGGCTCAAACACTTTTCTCCCTCCCTCTCTGGGCTCCTCCACTAAGACAAATAGCTCTTCAGCATCCTACTCAGGCCCTCTTCAATGCTCCTTGTAATCTTGGTGGAAATGACTCTGAAGTCTGAATAGCACCCAGTTAGTGTCATTTCACCAGGGGTATATAGACTCAGCTCTACATCAAGCACCTGGGATCTGTCAACTTCGTCCGGAAAATGTCTGTTTTCATTGTTGCCACAGAATCTTTCAATAAAACAGAAATAGCCCAATTTTCCCTCTGTTTAAACTGTCGATTAGCTCTTTGTCTCTGACAGGAGACACGGTGACAGCTCCTCCCCTCCCCACCTCTCCCGCTCTCTCTCTCTCCATCCCTCTCTCTTTAGTGTCTGTGTCATTGCAGGGAAATCACGCTAATTGCGTACAGATTGCGAGCGATGTCGGATTCAATTTGGTCCCTGTTTACCCAGCCGTTTGACTAATGGCTTCAAAGGGGAGTGGTGGTGGGGTAGAGACTTTAACAAGCCCATTCAAAGGTGCATGGGGAAGCTGGCTTGCGCTAGTTTTAACTAGCACCAGGTAGATGAATTATGGATGAGTGTGGTGCTGATGGTGGTAAGACTGGTCATTGTCTCATAGATGACATGAGAGAGGATAACAAGAGAACAGGCCTGAGTGTTGTATGGTATGTATAGCCATGGATCAATAGTGTGTGTGTGTGTGTGTGTGTGCGTGCGCACAATAGCTATATAATTAGCTCAGGCAGACCTGTATTAGTTTTTTAACATGGCAGTGTTGGAGCGCGTGAACAAACAGGGTTTAATATATCCATCTATAAGGTGCTGCCCAAGGAGCAATCCTCTAAGGATCTGAGATGGCCAGAATACCACAATAGTGAAATACTTTTTTTCATAATGCTGTGTAGCCTAGATTATCAAGCTCCATTGAGACTGTAAAGAGATGATTGACAAATAACAACCCATATTGTACATCCTCAGATTGCTATGCTATCTCAGATTGCTGTATGCTGTGCCTTTGTGTGTAATGTAATGGCTCCTCTTCCTCCAGACGGTCGGATAGTATTAGTGTCTATGCTAGTCAGTCAGTCAGGCTGGCTGGAGTCTCTCTGCAATAGAGATGTTATAAAAGCCCCACAATTACCGTCCTGAAAGCTGTCCTTCCTCAGCTCCCACTCCCAGCCAAGTCCCTCTGGACCCCATCTCTGACACCCCGTTACGACGGCCCCCTCTATGTGTGCCCAAAACACACCCTCCTCTCTCCTCTCAGGAAGGCCGATGGGAACATTTCAAAATTGGACGTCTCTAAATGTTCTGTGAACTTTCCTTTGCCCCCCTTCATTCCCTTCCCTTTCATCTCTCCCATCCCACTCACTCTGGCCACGACAGGCTTAGACACAGAGTGCACTTCTAACAGACAAAACCCAGGACAAATAACCCTCTGATGGTCCCCGGGACTGTTTAGGAGGGGAAATAATCTCTCTTACAGGAGGTTTTGATCAAATCTCCACCGTGCGTATCAAAAGACAAGGCGGCGCTGTGAAATGGTCCACAGTCCTGAACTTGTGTTCTTTCTTTCTCTCCTCTCTCCTTCTCTCTCTCTCCTCTCTCTCTCTCTGTCATGTGTTCTAAAACAGCCTCTTTCATGGTCCCCTATACTAATGCAGCTCTGAGGATATTATCATTCCGAATAACACTGATTTGCCTCCTAGCATGTACTGCTATGCATAACACAAGACACAACACTGTTATCAGTTCAGTACAATGGAGAGCCCAGCGCTCACCATTTCTAAAACAATGTACTGGTATCATTTTTTTAAATATTTAGTTTCACTCATGCATGTGATATTTTATTTGATGTCCGCATTGGAAGGGGACACAATGGAGTGGGGCGGCAGGTAGCTTAGTGGTTAAGAGCGTTGTGCCAGTAACCGAAAGGTCGCTGGTTCTAATCCCCGAGCCGACTAGGTGAAAAATCTGTCGATGTGCCCTTGAGCAAGGCACTTAACCCTAATTGCTCATGTAAGTCGCTCTGGATAAGAGCGTCTGCTAAATGACTAAAAATGTAAATGTAAATGTAAGGCTCATCTGTAGACACCTCCTGTTATGAGATGTGTTTGGGGATGGGAATTCTGTTGATGCAGTATTGTGTATCTCTCATTAAATCAAATCAAATGCTATTTGTCACATGCTTCGTAAACAACAGGTGTAGACTTAACAGTGAAATGCTTACTTCCCAACAATGCACAGAGAGGAAAAAAAAGAAATAGTAGAAAAATAACGAGGAATAAATAGAAAAATAATAACCAGGAATAAATCCACGATGAGGAATGATAACGTAGCTATATACACGGGAATCATTACCCAGTTGATGTGCAGGGGTACGAGGTCATTCAGGTAGATATGTACACTGAACAAAAATATAAACTGTAAAGTGTTGGTCCCATGTTTCATGAGCTGAAATAAAATATCCCAGACATTTTCCATATGCACAAAACGTATTTCTCTCAAAATTTGTGCACAAATTTGTTTACATCCCTGTTAGAGACCATTTCTCCTTTGCCAAGATAATCCATCTATGTAAATGGTAGATTATCAGACACTCAAGATGGTCTGATTTCATTATTACTGAAACAGGATACAAGTGGAAAATATAAAGATCCAGTCCATTAAAAAAATTGGAGGCCCCTTACACTTCAGTGTTGTGATGCAAAAATTCTAGCAAAATGTATAGCGCATCGAATTAAAAAGGTATTGTCGGACATTATTCATTCTAATCAGACAGGTTTTTTACATGGACGATACATTGGAGATAATAAAGGCAAGTACTGGAAACAATAGAACACTATGAAAAATCAGGGAAACCAGGCCTGCTATTCATAGTAGACTTTGAAAAGGCATTTGATAAAGTACGACTGGGGTTTATATATAAATGCCTGGAGCATTTCCATTTTGGAGAATCTCTTTTATAAAATGGGTTAAAATCATGTATAGTAACCCTAGGTGTAAAATAGTAAATAATGGCTATTTCTCCGAAAGTTTTAAACTGTCAAGAGGAGTGAAACAAGGTTGTCCTTCCCCCCTTATTATGGCCATCGAAATGTTAGCTATTAAAATCAGATCCAACAATAATATCAAGGGATTAGAAATCCAGGGCTTAAAAACAAAGGTGTCATTGTACGCTGATGATTCATGTTTTCTTTTAAATCCACAACTTGAATCCCTCCACAGCCTCATAGAGGATCTAGATACATTTTCTAACCTCTCTGGATTACAATCAAATTATGATAAATGTACTATATTACGTATTGGATCACAAAAAATACAATTTTTACATTACCATGTAGTTTACCAATAAAATGGTCTGATGGTGATGTGGATATACTCGGAATACATATCCCAAATGAAAGAAATGATCTCACTCCAATACATTTTAATAGAAAGTTAGCAAAAATAGATAAATATTGCTACCATGGAAAGGTGAATACCTGTCAATTTGTGGAAAAACCACCCTGATTTAACTCTTTAGTATTATCCCAGTTTACCTATTTTGTTATGGTCTTGCCTACGCCTAGCAAACAGTTTTTTTAATTTAAATTGAACAGGCCTATTTATATCATGAATATGAATTCGGAGGACAGAAATTATTAAATATTAACTCATTAGACCTATCACTAAAAGCTTCAGTCATACAAAAGTTATACTTAAATCTGAACTGGTTCTCTAGAAAATTAGTAAGATTGTCTCACCCAATGTTCAAGAATGGCCTTCTTCCCTTTATTCAGATTACAACCTCTCACTTTAAGTTATTTGAAAAGGAAATAATCTCCCAAATATCACTATTTCTAAAACAAGCCATAGAAAGTTGGTTGCAATTTCAATTTAATCCTCCAGAAACTACAGAACAAATAATGCAACAAATATTGTGATTAAACTCAAATATACTAATTGATAAAAACCATTATCTTGTCTGTCGGCACTGCGTTAAAGAACATAATTGGTTAAAGAAAATTGTGATAAATAAAAAAGTATACCAGTTTCATTTAAGGACCAAAGGATTGACAGCCGTCCCATATAGATTGCAAAATAGATGGGAAGAGATTTTTGACGTACTGATTCCATGGCATAGTGTTTATGAACTGATGCGCAAAACGACGCCGGATTCAAATCATATAATTTTTCAATTTAAACTGTTATATAAAATTCTTGCTACCAATATAATGTTATTTATATGGGGGATACAATCTTCCCAGCTCTGCAGATTTTGCTGCGAAGAGACAGAATCATTAGATCATTTGTTTTGTTACTGTCCATTTGTAGCTTGTTTTTGGACACAGGTCCAGGAATGGCTAAAGGATTGCAATATTTACCTGGAGCTAACCCTGCAGATAGCACTACTGGGTGATCTGAAAAGTCATAGTCAATCGATCAATAATATAATAATACTTTTAGCAAAAATGTTTATTTTCAATTTACAATCTGTAGAAAAACAATGAGAATAGAAGGGTTCAGAACTTTTGTAAAACATCACAGTACAGTTGAAAAATATATGGCAAATAGAAATCCAATATGGATGGTGTTAAGAGATAGATGGGTGGTGTTGAATGGAGTTGAAGGATGGGACTAATAACAAGATAACTAATGCAAAGCATACTGTGTCCATAATAAGTATATAGGTTATAGGTTGAGAGCTTTTGTGAAAGGACAAAGAATGCTGAGTTGCATCCAAAGAACACCATACCTACTGTGAAGCATGGGGGTAGAAACATCATGCTTTGGGGCTGTTTTTCTGCAAAGGGACCAGGACGACTGATCCGTGTAAAGGAAAGAATGGGGCCATGTATCGTGAGATTTTGAGTGAAAACCTCCTTCCATCAGCAAGGGCATTGAAGATGAAACGTGGCTGGGTCTTTCAGCATGACAATGATCCCAAACACACCGCCCGGGCAACGAAGGAGTGGCTTCGTAAGAAGCATTTCAAGGTCCTGGAGTGGCCTAGCCAGTCTCCAGAGCTCAACCCCATAGAAAATCTTTGGGAGTTGAAAGTCCATGTTGCCCAGCGACAGCCCCAAAACATCACTGCTCTAGAGGAGATCTGCATGGAGGAATGGGCCAAAATACCAGCAACAGTGTGTGAAAACCTTGTGAAGACTTACAGAAAACATTTGACCTGTGTCATTGCCAACAAAGGGTATAACAAAGTATTGAGAAACGTTTGTTATTGACCAAATACTTATTTTCCACCATAATTTGCAAATTCGTTAAAAATCCTACAATGTGATTTTCTCTCATTTTGTCTGTCATAGTTGACGTGTACCTATGATGAAAATTACAGGCCTCTCTCATCTTTTTAAGTGGGAGAACTTGCACAATTGGTGGCTGACTAAATACTTTTTTCCCCCACTGTACATCTGCAGAGTCAGAAAAGTGAGTTTGCGCTCAGTCACACAATGGGCTGATGAGAAATCTGTAGAACCTGTTAGCAGAGGACTCCCAGCCTCAGCGGACACACGCCAGATATAAAGCTCTTAAGGACCCTATTAGCTGTCAGATAGCAGTCGGCCCTAGGTAGCCTACAACACCCTGAAATAATCAAACTGTCGATAGCCAAAATTCTACATACATTAATTTATGTCGAGCAGAAACAGCACATCATGAAAATAACTACAGCAATAATAACTAACTTCAGTAGAAATAGACAGCATACATATTCCAATTGAAAGTTTTATTTGGAATCTGGTCATTACAAAGTAGCAGGAATAACAGTCGGGCCAAGCTGCAAATTACATTCTGAAGGCTTAATGTGAAGACTATCCAGCATTTTTCAGCCTTGGTCACGATCCAGTCAATTATTCCTGAGAAACTAAGTAAGCGAATTGGATACCAAACATCTCAATTTGAGAGTCTCAGCCAGACAAGGAACCATAAATTACCTCAGAGGAGACTTCACACCTTTGGCTCCAGCACTAGGGATCTAAGGAGAGGCTGTTCGGTACAGGTTTACTGACTTCATAGGATACAACATTAACAGAGGTCTGAGCTGTGTCTCCTGGAGAGTAGCGGGTGTTGGATAAGACCACTCTGCCTCGTTCATAGCTGTTATGGTTCTGAAAAATAAAGCTGAATGGAGGTAGAGCAGGGAAGATGGTGGGGCTAACAGTCTGCTTAATTGCGTCACCTGGCTCCGCGATCTCAGGGACCACTTTTTTCTGCTTGATCCAGGGGACCTGTGCTTGCTGCTCGATCTTGGGGACCACTTTCTGCTTGATCCAGGGGACCAGTGCTTGCTGCTCAATCTCTGGGATCGGTTCTTGCTGCTCGATCTCGGGGACCACTTTTTTCTGCTTGATCCAGGGGACCTGTGCTTGCTGCTCGATGTTGGGGACCACTTTCTGCTTGATCCAGGGGACCTGTGCTTGCTGCTCGATCTCTGGGACCACTTTTTTCTGCTTGATCCAGGGGTCCTGTGCTTGCTGCTCGATCTTGGGGACCACTTTCTGCTTGATCCAGGGGACCTGTGCTTGCTGCTCGATGTTGGGGACCACTTTTTTCTGCTTGATCCAGGGGACCTGTGCTTGCTGCTCGATCTCTGGGACCACTTTTTTCTGCTTGATCCAGGGGACCTGTGCTTGCTGCGCGATCTTGGGGACCACTTTCTGCTTGATCCAGGGGACCTGTGCTTGCTGCTCGATGTTGGGGACCACTTTCTGCTTGATCCAGGGGACCACTTTTTTCTGCTTGATCCAGGGGACCTGTGCTTGCTGCTCGATCTTGGGGACCACTTTTTTCTGCTTGATCCAGGGGACCTGTGCTTGCTGCTCGATGTTGGGGACCACTTTCTGCTTGATCCAGGGGACCACTTTTTTCTGCTTGATCCAGGGGACCTGTGCTTGCTGCTCGATCTCTGGGACCACTTTTTTCTGCTTGATCCAGGGGACCTGTGCTTGCTGCTCGATCTTGGGGACCACTTTCTGCTTGATCCAGGGGACCAGTGCTTGCTGCTCAATCTCTGGGACCTGCTCGATCTCTGGGACCGGTTCTTGCTGCTCGATCTCGGGGACCTGTGCTTGCGGCTCGATCTCGGGGACCACTTTTTTCTGCTTGATCCAGGGGACCAGTGCTTGCTGCTCAATCTCTGGGATCTGTTCTTGCTGCTCGATCTCGGGGACCACTTTTTTCTGCTTGATCCAGGGGACCTGTGCTTGCTGCGCGATCTTGGGGACCACTTTCTGCTTGATCCAGGGGACCAGTGCTTGCTGCTCAATCTCTGGGACCTGCTCGATCTCTGGGACCGGTTCTTGCTGCTCGATCTCGGGGACCTGGTTGAGCTCTGGGACCTGCGCTTGCTGCTCGATCTCGGGGACCTGTGCTTGCTGCTCGATCTCGGGGACCACTTTTTTCTGCTTGATCCAGGGGACCTGTGCGATCTCGGGGACCATTTTCTTCTGCTTGATCCGGGGGACCTGTGCGATCTCGGGGACCTGTTTTTTCTGCTTGATCCAGGGGGCCTGTTCTGGCTGCTCAGTGAAAGAGGGGGACGTTATCCCCTTACTTTGCTGGTTGCCAGTGGGCAGGGTAATGGAGGAATCTGCTGAAACCCATACCCAATACCCCTGTGGCCTGCCTTGCACATGTCCTGCTACCTCAGGAGCACTGGATCTGTTGGTGATCTGTGGGAGTGTCATGCCACTGGGGACTTGTTCTGGCTGCGCCAAGTGCCACCATGACTGTGGAATACCCTTTACTGGTGTGGTTCTGGAGGGAATCTTTGGGAGCTTCTGGCTGCTGGGAGCTTGTTGTGGCTGCTCAGGGACAGAGGGAGACTTCTTCCCAGGAACTTGCTCGTTGCCTTTGGACTGGGGAAATGTGGTGGCTGGGTTAGGCTTGACTAACACCCAATTCTTAGCGTTGCGGTTCACTGGTCTTTGTGCATTAGGGAGGTTGTTCAGCTGAGAGGACATTTTGCCTGGCTCCTGGGTGTTGTCAGAGCCAGTGCTTGGATGGGAGGGAGTAATGCTAAACCAGTTGGGCTCATACCCCTTGTTGGACACATAGTAGGTGGGGTAGTAAGCCTGCTGCATGTCTTCAGACTGCTGGCCTTGTTCACGCTGACCAGATACAACACTGGTGGATGGTCCCTCTTCACTGGGCTGGTAGCTGGCGTGCCCAAGGACAGAACCATACTTGCCAGACGAACTGCCACGAGGGGATAGCACACCTCCATAAGTAGGTTCATATGGATAGCCATAGCCTAAAGAATAAAATAGGGTTAGATAATATTTACAAAAGTATACTATAACCTTCCTGTATTATACTTTAAATGTTTGTTCTACTCAGCCATTTCATTTGTTCATATTCTTTACTGTTATTATGACTCATTGATGGGGAGTTGTCAAGAAGGAACATGCAAGCACGCATTTCATTGGACAATATCCTGTACATACAACTTAAATACATGAGGGCTGAATTTTAATACCAACCAAAGTCATGCTAGTCTTAAACAAAATGTCTTACCACTTTGGGCAAGAAAAACATTACTTCCTCCAGAAAGCAGACAACAGAGCCAAGAGACCCTGAAAAGCAAGACAAAATGATTAGTTAAGGGCCAGTGCAACATTACAACTAATTGAAGAGAACCCATGTTTCTTACCTTAAAGCAAGTCCAAGAGCCATAGCAGTCAGAGCATCTGCAGAGCCCAGTAGCAATCCCCAGTAACTATGGCGTGGTGACAGACAGCCTGCTAACACCTTCCTGCTTTAACTGTGAGTGTGCTGCTCTCTCCTTATATTGGCACCTTGACTCTCCTAGGTTTCAATTAGAGACAGCTGGTGGCAATCAGTGACCTAATCACTCAAACTCAGGTGTAGCAATTATACAATATTGCTCCATTCTGGGCCCTAGCCCCTTCCCCTAGGCACTTCATGTAGATCTGAAAGAATTGGATAGATATGGTAGTGTCCACCCAGCTGATTATTTTGTCATCTTGCTTATACCTATCCAATCCTTTCAGATCTAAACAAGTGTCTAGTGCTAAGGGTTGGTTCTGGATGGGGCCTTTGCTACTAATTTAAGTTGTTAACTTTCAATAAGTCTAGCTTGCAAAGGTATGAAGACACACATTTTGCACCAACCACAGTGCACTACAATCATATTGAAGCACATAATTTCTAATGAGCAAGTTCCTGAATGTCTGCATAAACACCTGAACAAAAACAGTAGATGAGAACTGAAGGAAGAGATTAATCATAACCACCTGAACAAAACCAGTAGGTGAGAAATGAAGGAAGAGCTGAATCATAACCACCTGAACAAAACCAGTAGATGAGAAATGAAGGAAGGGCTGAATCATAACCACCTGAACAAAAACAGTAGGTGAGAAATGAAGGAAGAGCTGAAAATGAGGTGTATCCGGAACTACAATATTTATGCAACATTTTGCAACACTATGAAACAACATGCAACACTTTTGAAGAGGTTGAATTTACCTGTCCCTTTTCCATTTCAGATTTTAGACCGTAAGAATGGCGAGATCGAGGAGCTGAAGACCATGTACAGAGCCAAGCAGAAGGAATCGGAGGAGAGTGTGCGCAAGCTGGAGAAGAAAGGTCAGAGGTTGTGGAGTCATGGTGGGGGTCGAGCCTGGAGGCAGACTCAAGGGGATGTTTACACCAGTGTGTCTCTGCACACTCAGAGTAAAATCCCATTTTAAACGCAGTGTTACTGTTACAGGGGGAGACCCCACTGGTGTGGCGCGATGCTACCCAGCTGTGCTCCTTCTAACAGCACGTTTATGAGACCCACTGATATTTCACACTTGTCATAAACATCATCTTTAGTGACGGTGCATGTTGTACAGTACGCTTCCAACACAGAGCTATTTAGTTGCAGACGTTCTCTATACTCAGCTTTAACCCAGACACAATATGGGAGATTGGAGATATTCTTAGTGCTGACATACAATATAAAACAACAATGACGAGGCCAACAAAGCATGCTGAACACAGAACTTAGTTGAAGTAGTGTGAAAGAAACAAACGTTTATTGGTGTGTGTGTGTATGTGTGTGTCTCTGTCTACATTTGTGTAGGCCCTGAGGCAGGGCCTTACTGAGTTCTCTGTCTGTGTGTATGTGTTGTTTTTCCATCCATAGTTCAAAGCGTGGTGCGCGAGTCCCAGGTCATCTGCGAGAGCAAAGAGAAGCAGATCGGTGAGCTGAAGAAGATGTCAGATCAGAGCACCGACTCCCTGAAAAACGAGTGGGAGAAAAAGGTAAAGGAAAGTTGAAGGGCTGAACTGGATTTCCAACCAGCCCTAGCTCCTACGCAATCCTGAGCCTGAGGAAGGCTGCTATAGAAGGATTTGAAAGGGCGGAATCTGGGCAGACCTCAACCAAGCCAGGCTCACTGTAGAGCTGGGAAATCTTTATTCTAGATTCTAGATTCTTTATTCTATTTAGTGTGTTTTTATTATTGAAAAAATAATGTTGGTAAGTCTTCTCTAAATTGTCTTTTCAGTCCCTCTAACTTTAGTTAACTGAGCCGCTCAATGAGATCTCAATTACATTTCCCCTCTTCTGTTCAGGTTCACTAAACGTATGACTAAACGTATGATAGCGAAATCCATAAGGAAAGCTCTGCTTAGATGTAATGAGAAAAATTAACTCTCCTGCCCTTAAAATAAGGTATCTCGCCCCTGAATAAGGGTTGACTTGATATATCTATTGAAAATGAGAGAGAGAGAGAGACAGAGAGAGACGCATAGAGAGAGAGAGACGCATAGAGAGAGAGAGACGCATAGAGAGAGAGAGACGCATAGAGAGAGAGAGACGCATGGAGAGAGAGAGACGCATAGAGAGAGAGAGACGCATAGAGAGAGAGAGACGCATAGAGAGAGAGAGACCCAGAGAGAGAGAGAGAGAGATGCAGAGAGACGCAGAGAGAGAGACAGAGAGACGCAGAGAGAGAGAGAGAGACGCAGAACAGGCCAGAGCTGGTACAGTAGAATGACTGATTGGACACCTAGGCCAATGGAGGTAGCCGAGGTACCACAAGTAGTAGCTGTGATAGGCTGACTGACGCGGTGGTGTCCGTTGCCCATCCTCTCCCCAGCTGCACGCGGCGGTGGCGGGCATGGAGCAGGAGAAGTTTGAGCTGCAGAAGAAGCACACCGAGAACATTCAGGAGCTGCTGGAGGACACCAACCAGAGGCTGGCCAAGATGGAGGCCGAGTACAGCGCCCAGACACGGGCTACCGTGAGTGGGGGGGGAGGGGCTGTTTATTTTGATCTGTGTATAAGGGACCTAATGTGGGACCAAGGAGGGGACGGGGTTTAGGTAAGGATGATCAGCAACGGGCCAGTCAGATACAGTACAGTACTTAATGAATTTAGCTTCTCTTAAGACATTTGCATTCAGCAGCTTTCACAATTAAAGTGTACACTCCTACACATACAGTACATACGCAAACACACTTTCTCTCGCTGTCTCACACACACACACACACACACACACACACATACTCCTTCTGCATCTCCCTCTCTCACACACACAGACATTTGCATTCAGCAGCTTTCACGGGTAAAGTGCATAAAGTGCACTCCTATGCATACACTTTCTCTCTCTCTCTTTCTCGCTCTTTCTATATCTCTCTCTCTCTCTCTCTCTCTCACACACACACACACACACACACACGCTCCCATGTGCAGCGATAGCTGCTCCTGGCCTTAGTCTGTCAGCAAGCTGGAATTTAAGAAGCATCAAAGTGGGCCGTGTGAGGCCGGGTAAGACCCCTCTTTAATAATTAAACAGTCTATAGCCAGGTGGGACCCGCAACATGAAAGGTCCCTCTCTCCCCTGTAGCTCAGTTGGTAGAGCATGGTGCTTGCAACGCCAAGATTGTGGGTTCGTTTCCCACGGGGGGCCAGTGTGAAAATGTATGCACTCACTAACTGTAAGTCGCTCTGGATAAGAGCGTCTGCTAAATGACTAAAATGTAAATGTAAAATGAAATGAGGTGCTCTACCCGCTGTTAGTTTAGGCTGACCTCCACACAGAGGTACACATGCACGCACTCACACGGGCGCACATACACATACACACACACACACACACCCCTGTTCTCTTCATAAGAGATGTCAGCTGAGGTGAGGTAGCTCTGAACTCCCCCTCTCTATTTGATGTCTCAGTATCGAAGCCCTCTGAAATATTATGTTTGTCTTTCATCATGCAACCGTGTGCAGTGTTTCTGTGTGCAGTGTTTCTGGTGCTTGCCAAAAACCAGAAGGTAAAGTGAAGTCTATCAAAGCTATCTGACAGAGTGAGAGTTTCAATATATACAGTGCCTTGCAAAAGTATTCATCCCCCTTGGCGTTTTTCCTATTTTGTTGCATTACAACCTGTAATTTAAATTGATTTTTATTTGGATTTCATGTAATGGACACAAAATAGTCCAAATTGGTGAAGTAAAAAATAAAAAAATAAAAAATAAAACACTTGTTTAAAAAAATTCGACCTAATAAATAACGGAAAGGTGGTGCATGCATATGTATTCACACCCTTTGCTATGAAGCCCCTAAATAAGATCTGGTGCAACCAATTACCTTCAGAAGTCACATAATTAGTTAAATAAAGTCCACCTGTGTGCAATCTAAGTGTCACATGATCTGTCACATGATCTCAGTATATATACACCTTTTCTGAAAGGCCCCAGAGTCTGCAACACCACTAAGCAAGGGGCACCACCAAGCAAGCGGCACCATGAAGACCAAGGAGCTCTCCAAACAGGTCAGGGACAAAGTTGTGGAGAAGTACAGATCAGGGTTGGGTTATAAAGAAATATCTGAAATTTTGAACATCCCACGGAGCACCATTAAGTCCATTATTAAAAAATTGAAAGAATATGGCACCACAACAAACCTGCCAAGAGAGGGCCGCCCACCAAAACTCACGGACCAGGCAAGGAGGGCTTTAATCAGAGAGGCAACGAAGAGACCAAAGATAACCCTGAAGGAGCTGCAAAGCTCCACAGTGGAGATTGGAGTATCTGTCCATGTCTTTAAGCCGTACACTCCACAGAGCTGGGCTTTACGGAAGAGTGGCCAGAAAAAAGCCAACACGTTTGGTGTTCGCCAAAAACCATGTGGGAGACTCCCCAAACAAATAGAAGAAGGTACTCTGGTCAGATGAGACTCAAATTGAGCTTTTTGGCCATCAAGGAAAACGTTATGTCTGGCACAAACCCAACACCTCTCATCACCCCGAGAACACCATCCCCACAGTGAAGCATGGCAGCGGCAGCATCATGCTCTGGGGATGTTTTTCATCGGCAGGGACTGGGAAACTGGTCAGAATTGAAGGAATGATGGATGGCGCTAAATACAGGGAAATTCTTGAGGGAAACCTGTTTCAGTCTTCCAGAGATTTGAGACTGGGACGGAGGTCCACCTTCCAGCAGGACAATGACCCTAAGCATACTGCTAAAGCAATGCTCAAGTGGTTTAAGGGGAAACATTTAAATGTCTTGGAATGGCCTAGTCAAAGCCCAGACCTCAATCCAATTGAGAATCTGTGGTATGACTTAAAGATTGCTGTACACCAGCGGAACCCATCCAACTTGAAGGAGCTGAAGCCTTGAAGAATAGGAAAAAATCCCAGTGGCTAGATGTGCCAAGCTTATAGAGACATACCCCAAGAGACTTGCAGCTGTAATTGCTGCAAAAGGTGGCTCTACAAAGTATTGACTTTGGGGGGGGGGGTGAATAGTTATGCACGCTCAAGTTTTCTGTTTTTCTGTCTTTTATCTTGTTTGTTTCACAATTAAAAATATTTTGCATCTTCAAAGTGGTAGGCATGTTGTGTAAATCAAATGATTCAACCCCCCAAAAAAATCTATTTGAATTCCAGGTTATAAGGCAACAAAATAGGAAAAATGCCAAGGGGGGTGAATACTTTCGCAAGCCACTGTAACACACACATTTTCACATAGGCTGTTTTGACACCTGTAATTGTTTTTCTAACTTGTCTGGTGTCTAGAACAGTTCAGGTAGAGCAGCTGTGAGTGTATGTCAAAATGAAGACAAGGTGAAATATGAATGAAATCTTTTTGTGAGTGTGTGTGTGCTTGTCTGTGTGCGTCAACGGAGACAAGGAGAACAGAACACGTCCCTGACAGGCCACTACAGTGTTCCTGTACCATAACAGCATCTTTAGCTGCATCACACACAACCACAGGTGGCATGGAGACCACAGCATACAAGCACTCCAAGTCTTCTCCTGGTGTGTAATATGTGTGAATATGTTTAAGTGAGACCACCTCTTTAACTGGCATTGGTAGGTCATCCATCACTGAATATTGAATCTGTTACATTATGTTATGCAACTTGTCTTTGATAAATAATTTTTGGGGCCAAATTTGTTTTTTATCACTTCAAAGAAGACCCATTTTTATCCTAGTTAAATCTATGAAGGACTCAGAAGAGCGAAGCTAATATGTAGCCTGTCACTACACACTTGTCACTTTGTGTCTGTCTCTCTGAAGGAGCCCATTAGTGGAGCTCAGTGCCGTTAATGTAACGTGCTGCTAACACCTGGTGCTTAGGGGAGTGCTCCAAACACACACATACACACACACACACACACAGCCTCTCCGTCTCATCCCCTGCCAGGGCGTTAAGTGTCAGCACACGTCCTGGCTCAGTCCCCCTTCGTTCCCCCTTAATTTTCTTAAGGCACTCTTGTTGGCCGACTGCAGACAATTCACAAAGGACCCCTCTCACAGGGCCTGACGGCTCTGGCTGTCACTCTCCGTCCCAAAAACACACAGAACTCTCCTGTCTCAGTCGGCTCTCTCATCGGCTAGAGAGGACTGCACGCTCCCCATCTTTAACCAGCCACTCTGTCATCACCTGTATCAACCTGCGAACGCGCTGCATTCCAAACTGTCACACAGGGAGAGTAGGTGGTTGAATCAACTCTTTTTATTAAGACACTAGTGGAAGCATCACCCAGCTAGCACATTTGGTTCCTTGGAAGTTGTGGGAACATACGTTTTTTGGTTTTCCATTGGTTCTGGAAACGAAGCCATCAGTTTCCTGACCGGTAAAATGGAACATTGTTAAACATTCAGAAATTTGAAGTGAAAATGTAGCCTGTTCTGGGAACATACTTTTTTTGCAGGGACGTTCTGAGAACATTTTACTATGGTTCCCTTAAAGTTTTCCTGGGAGGTTTTATTAATGTTCTGAGAACTGAGATTATAGGTTATTTTGAGGTTTTTGAATAACTTTCTTAACTTTCACTGAATGTTTCAATAAGACTTTTAGTAACACTGCTAGCTTAGTTTGGGTTAACTTTTTTAAAACTCCAAGCACAGAAAGGAATGGAACGCATGGAAATGTATTTTCTTAGGCATTAGTCCTGCAAATACATTTATTTTTTATTGTGGCACAGCATCAGTAAGATTCAAACCTATGATCTTCTGTTCTCTATCTATAGAATTAGTCCACAGCACCACCAGGATAGAGCTAGCATGCCATGTATTTTTTTACCTCTTACGAAGGTGTTCATTTTAGGATATTCAAACAGACCCCATTTCAAAGTAAACAAGCACTCTTTAAGATCAGGTGTTGATAATTAGTGGTCGCAGCCAACAAACCTGAACACACTTAACAAGATAGAGTTTTGTTGATGCTGAGAACGGAATGTATATGTTTTGTAGTGGTTTTTATGGAAGGTTTTCTTAATGTTCTGAGAACATGACTTTAAATAGAACCATGAGGAAACCTGCAGAAAACGTTATGCTGAAGTAAGTCCTTTAAACAGGTCAACATTCACAAGGCCGCAGGGCCAGACGGATTACCAGGACGTGTACTCAGATCATGCTGGCAAGTGCCCAACTGGCAAGTGTCTTCACTGACATTTTCAACCTGTCCCTGACCGAGTCTGTAATACCTACATGTTTCAAGCAGACCACCATAGTCCCTGTGCCCAAGAACGCCAAGGTAATCTGCCTAAATGACTACCGACCCGTAGCACTCACGTCTGTAGCCATGAAGTGCTTTGAAAGGCTGGTCATGGCTCACATCAACACCATCATCCCAGAAACCCTAGACCCACTCCAATTCGCATACCGCCTCAACAGATCCACAGATGACGCAATCTCTATTGCACTCCACATTGCCTTTTCCCACCTAGACAAAAGGAACACATACGTGAGAATGCTGGTCATTGACTACAGTTCAACACCATAGTGCCCTCAAAGCTCATCACTAAGCTAAGGACCTTGGGGCTAAACACCTTCCTCTGCAACTGGATCCTGGACTTCCTGACAGGCCGTCCCCAGGTGGTAAGTGTAGGCAACAACACATCTGCCACGATGATCCTCAACACGGGGGCCCCTCAGTGGTGCGTGCTTAGTCCCCTCCTGTACTCCTTCTTCACCCACGACTGCGTGGCCAAGCACGACTCCAACACCATCATTAAGTTTGCCGACAACACAACGGTGGTAGGCCTGATCACCGTCAACGATGAGCCAGCCTATAGGGAGGAGGTCAGAGACCTGGCAGTGTGGTACCAGGACAACAACCACTCCCTCAACGTGATCAAGACAAAGGATCTGATCGTGGACTACAGGAAAAGGAGGGCCGAGCACGCCCCCATTCACATCGACGGGGCTGTAGTGGAGCAGGTCGAGAGCTTCAAGTTTCTTGGTGTCCACATCACCAACAAACTATCATGGTCCAAGCACACTAAGACAGTCGTGAAGAGGCCACGACAACGCCCCAGGAGACTGAAAAGATTTGGCATTGGTCCTCAGATCCTCAAAAAGTTATACAGCTGCACCATCGAGAGCATCCTGACAGGTTGCATCACTGCCTGGTATGGCAACTGCTTGGCATCCGACCTCAAGGCGCTACAGAGCGTAGTGCGTAGGGCCCAGTACATCACTGGAGCCAAGCTTCCTGCCATCCAGGACCTCTATACCAGGCGGTGTCAGAGGAAGGCCCTAGAAATTGTCAAAGACTCCAGCCACCCAAGTCATAGACTGTTCTCTCTGCTACTGCACGGCAAGCGGTACCGGAGCGCCAAGTCTAGGTCCAAATGGCTCCTTAAGAGCTTCTACCCCCAAGCCATAAGACTGCTGAACAGTTAATCAAATGACTACCCGGATTCGCTGTTTATCTATGCATAGTGACTTTACCCCTACCTACATGTACATATTACCTCAATTACCTCGACTAACCTGTACCCCCGCACATTGACTCGTTACCACTACCCCCTGTATATAGCCTCGTTATTGTTATTTTAGTGTTATTTTTTATTTTTACTTTAGTTTATTTAGTAAATATGTTCTTAACTCTTATTTTTCTTAAAACTGCATTGTTGGTTAAGGGCTTGTAAGTACGCATTTCACTGTAAGCTCTACACCTGTTGTATTTGGCGCATGTGACAAGTAACATTTGATTTGATTTGAAGTATATATATATATATTTTTTTACCTTTATTTAAGTCACCATTGAGACTAGGGTCTCTTTCACATGGGAGCCCTGCATATACTGGACAATTCATAAGACCAAATCAAAATCAGATACAGTGTAAAACAAACAGCACAACACACATCAAGAAAAACAGATACATTCCTCGGTACGAAGGTCCCCAATCAAAATTAGAAATTGCCTGACCAGCACCAGAACATCCAATTGGAATGTATTTTGTAGTTGGTTCCAGCAATGAGGTGCATTAAAACTAAAAGCAGATTTACCGAGTTCGGTGGAGACCCGAGGAACCTCAAGAGTTAACCAACCCTGTGTACTTTAACAACTAAGTTAGGTAAGTTGGAAGCTTATGTAGTAGAGCTTTGTAAACAAAAAGGGAGTAATGAAGTGATCTATGGGACTTTAATGAGTACCAGCCAACCTTTTGATACAGGATGCAGTGGTGAGTATTAACACTGTCACCTGTGATAAAACAAATGGCGCTATAGTAGATGGCATCCAAAGGATTAAGAGTAGTGACTGCTGCAACCTGGTAAATGGTATCACCATAGTCAAGAACTGGCAGGAAGGTTGACTATACAATCTACTTCCTGCTATTTAGGAAGAGCCAAGATCTAAGCCCACTTTAAATCTTAGCTTTTTAACTAGCTTATCCATATGTTTTTTAAACATTAAATCTTTGTTAATCCAAATGCCTGATCGATGGGAGAACCATCAAATGAATAAATATGTAGTCCATCTGAAACATTTTTGCGAGAATTAAAGAACAACATGAATTTAGTCTTACCCGTTTTACAAGTTTTAAACCAACCAGGTCTTTCTGTAAGGCAACAAGGTCAGATTGCAGCTCTAGCCTGGTCAACAGTTGGGGCAATGGCATACGTAACAGTTGTATGCACACAGATGAATATTACAAGTTTTAACAGATAGACCAATGTTATTTATATAAATAGTAAAGAGAACAGGTCCCAATATCGACCCCTGCAGTACACCTTTTATAATATCCAGGAAACTAGACTTAACACCATCAGAAATCACACATTGTGTCCTGTCTGACAGATCATTCTCAAACCACTTGCAAGAAACCTGATCCAGGCCTATTTCAGTCAACCTTTGAATGAGAATGTGATGTTCAACAGTATCGAGGACCTTGGAAAGGTCTATAAATAAGGCAGCACAATTATATTTATGATCTAAGCAATTTTACACATAATCTAAAACAAGCGTATTAGCTGAAACGGTGCTATGTCCAGGTCTAAAACCAGATTT
Organism: Coregonus lavaretus; assembly: GCF_964263955.1. Classification (NCBI taxonomy): domain Eukaryota; kingdom Metazoa; phylum Chordata; class Actinopteri; order Salmoniformes; family Salmonidae; genus Coregonus; species Coregonus lavaretus. The sequence goes on along the minus strand of NC_140015.1, from coordinate 29,130,148 downwards.
AGAATAGAGTGAGAAGTTAAAGTTCTTAGCTGAGAGTTGGCCAGGGATTCTAAAACTTTGGAAAGGCAAGATCATTTGGAAATTGGACGGTAGTTATCTAAGTCAGAAGGATCTCCTCCTTTATGTAGGAGGAGGACATGTGCCGCTTTCCAGATCTTAGAGATAACACCAGAAATTGTCAAGATAAAAATATAGGTCAATGGCTCTGCAATAAGTGGGGCAGAGAGCTGCAGTAAGATGGGATCAAGTGAATCAGCCCCTATGGATTTTTTTAAACCTCAATCTTTAGCCAAGCACTTAGTACATCATAGACATCAAATGGTTTAAATGAAAATAAAGTATGTGAGTCTGTAAGTGCATCATTCTCTACATTGTGTTCTTAGGTGACTAAAAATAGAACCATGAGGAAACCTGTAGGAAACGTTATGCTGAAGTATTGAAATTCCCACAGAAGAACGTTGTTTCTTAACGTTCTCTGACCTTTTTGAGAAGAGTACTTTAAATAGAACCAAAAGGAAAGCTAGTGGAAACGTTATGCTGAAGTATTGAAATTCCCACAGGAGAACATTGTTTCTTAACGTTCTCTGAGCGTAATTGAGAACATTCCCAATGTCAAACCAGTTAGAGAACGTTCCTAGAACGTTACCAAATGTTAAATTAAATGTAACCATGTTTGAACTTGTAGGAAATGTTCTGTTAAAGTTACGAAATACCAAGAAAATAACATTATTTTTAAGTTCCTTAAATGTGATGAATGTTCCAAAGCCAAGCAACTATCCTGCACCATTCCCAGAACGTTGTGGGAAGGTTGTATGCAAACAACCATAGGACAACCACGCTCTCACCAAGCTCTAATAAACCTATGGTTCTCAGAACGTTATGTGCTAGCTGGGCAGTCACGATCAACTGGGTCATGGTCAGAAGAAAACAGGGAGGGACTACCTGGACATTTTTGTTTTCCTTTGTAAAATGTTTTGCTATGATGTACCCTAATGAACACGCCCCTGGACTTTGTTTGATCACCATCCATTGAGTTCAGAATGAGGGTGTCTGTCTGATTGGTCATCTGGAGCGGTTGTCTGGTTTATGAATAATGGGATTAGATGATTTGGTGGGATTACGTAGACCAAGAGCTATGAGCTCAGCTTCTGTCTTCCCTTTAAACTTGTATTGAGAGGAGTGTATGGAGGAGTCAGAACTAGGCAGAGCAGGAGAAACAGAAAGAAACAGCAGCTTGGGGAGAGGGAAAAACGCTTTTGGGAACAAGAGAGAAGATGTTTTCATAGGCAGATGGAACAGTTGACTTTTTGAAGTCCCTCTATTTCTGCAACTTTCTCTTAGAGATTTTGCAGAGGGAACGAAAAGCCTGCAGATGCATCAGATGTGTATTTTAAAACAGTCCCACCTGATAGGATCTCTCCCTGGTGCACTGAGGACTTTGATGTCTGCTTAGCTGAGAATTGGAGAATCTGGTTGCTGAGAAACACAGTCAGTTCAGGCTGACTGTAGAATTGAGATTGAGTTCAGTTGGGTAAACTGTTTTGTGGTGCTGGGATAGTGAGTTCAGGCCAGAGGAGGCTGGTGGGAGGAGCTATAGGAGGACGGGCTCATTGTAATGGGTGGAATGGAATCAATGAAACAAAGTCAAACGTGGTTTCCATATGTTTGATACCGTTCCATGTATTCTATTCCAGTCTTTACAATGAGCCCATCCTCCTATGGCTCCTCCCACCAGCCTCTTCTGGTTCAGGCTAAGGATGATACTGGTAAAGTGGGTTTGGATTGATGACCCACTCAGGCTGTAGAACAATGGGGTGAAACTGGGTTGTACAAGTCTGCTATCTTAATTTGATCACTTCTGTTGTCGCAGAGACTTTTCCTGCTCAGCAGGAAATGCAAATTGTAGTGTATTCAAGATTTTAAAAGGCTTCTAAAGTTTGTGATTTCCACTTAAAAATGTCAGCCTTGATTTGCCCTAATGAAAAATGTATCAACCCCTACAAAAATGTCCATTAATTATAATCCACATAATAATTTGCATTTCCTGTTGCTGCAGAATTATTTTCCTGCTGTGAGAAGCAGGGTCCTATTAAGATGGCACATCTGTAACAGAATTGTTCGGCTTGATTGTGGTCAATGATGGTTCTCATGCTGAAAGTCCTCTCCAGAGAAATATAATCAAATAGAATGATTCTATTTATCTGGTCTTCTCCCCCTGTATAGGAGCAGACAGTGCGGGAGCTGGAGCTGCGTGTGAAGCAGCTGTCAGTGGAGGTGGAGAACGGTAACATGCTGAGGCAGAAGGTGACCCAGGAGAAGGGCCAGATGGAGATCCACATCGCCACCATCAGCTCTGAGCTGCAGGAAGCCAACCGACGGTGAGGAGGAGACCCCACAACACGGTCACCAACATCCACCAACTCACTGTTCTCTTCCCAAACCTTACATGGAAAAAAGGAAAGGAAAAGTCTCACCCCAAAATACACAGACAACCCCCAATTCATTTATCGATCCAATCCGACTACAAGTTCCCCAGCCTAAGCCCCAGCTCCAGCCTCTGTTTGAGCCAAGCAGTAGGGCCTTATAGTAGTCAGTGGTTCTGGCAATCATTAGTGAGTTGTGCTGACTGTGTGTATGTCTGTATTGAGTATGTCTGTGTTGTGTTGTGCAGGAGGGTGTCTCTGCTGAGGGAGAAGGAGCAGCAGAGTGAGCAACATGAAGACACACTGCAGAAGCTCCAGACCAAACATGAGACTGACATCAGCCACTTCCAACAGGAACACACACTCTCCGCTGCTAAGGTAGCCAACCATATATACTACTAAACTACTGTAGAACACTACTGCTACTAGACTAAACTACTGTAGAACACTACTGCTACTAGACTAAACTACTGTAGAACACTAATGCTACTAGACTAAACTACTGTAGAACACTACTGCTACTAGACTAAACTACTGTAGAACACTACTGCTACTAGACTAAACTACTGTAGAACACTAATGCTACTAGACTAAACTACTGTAGAACACTACTGCTACTAGACTAAACTACTGCAGAACACTACTGCTACTAGACTAAACTACAGTAGAACACTACTGCTCTAGACTAAACTACTGTAGAACACTACTGCTACTAGACTAAACTACTGTAGAACACTACTGCTACTAGACTAAACTACTGTAGAACACTACTGCTACTAGACTAAACTACTGTAGAACACTACTGCTACTAGACTAAACTACTGTAGAACACTACTGCTACTAGACTAAACTACTGTAGAACACTACTGCTACTAGACTAAACTACTGTAGAACACTACTGCTACTAGACTAAACTACTGTAGAACACTACTGCTCTAGACTAAACTACTGTAGAACACTACTGCTACTAGACTAAACTACTGTAGAACACTTCTGCTGCTAGACTAAAGTACTGTAGAACACTACTGCTACTAGACTAAACTACTGTAGACACTACTGCTGCGAGACTAAACTACTGTAGAACACTACTGCTACTAGACTAAACTACTGTAGAACACTACTGCTACTAGACTAAACTACTGTAGAACACTACTGCTACAAGACTAAACTACTGCAGAACACTACTGCTACTAGACTAAACTACTGTAGACACTACTGCTGCGAGACTAAACTACTGTAGAACACTACTGCTGCTAAACTACTGTAGAACACTACTGCTACTAGACTAAACTACTGTAGAACACTACTGCTACTAGACTAAACTACTGTAGAACACTACTGCTACTAGACTAAACTACTGCAGAACACTACTGCTACTAGACTAAACTACTGTAGACACTACTGCTGCGAGACTAAACTACTGTAGAACACTACTGCTACTAGACTAAACTACTGTAGAACACTACTGCTGCTAGACTAAACTACTGTAGAACACTACTGCTCTAGACTAAACTACTGTAGAACACTACTACTACTAGACTAAACTACTGTAGAACACTACTGCTACTAGACTAAACTACTGTAGACACTACTGCTGCGAGACTAAACTACTGTAGAACACTACTGCTACAAGACTAAACTACTGTAGAACACTACTGCTACTAGACTAAACTACTGTAGAACACTACTGCTGCAAGACTAAACTACTGTAGAACACTACTGCTGCTAGACTAAACTACTGTAGAACACTACTGCTACTAGACTAAACTACTGTAGAACACTACTGCTACTAGACTAAACTACTGTAGAACACTACTGCTACTAGACTGAACTACTGTAGAACACTACTGCTCAAGACTAAACTACTGTAGAACACTACTGCTACAAGACGAAACTACTGTAGAACACTACTGCTGCTAGACTAAACTACTGTAGAACGCTACTGCTCTAGACTAAACTACTGTAGAACACTACTGCTACTAGACTAAACTACTGTAGAACACTACTGCTACTAGACTAAACTACTGTAGAACACTACTGCTACAAGACTAAACTACTGCAGAACACTACTGCTACTAGACTAAACTACTGTAGACACTACTGCTGCGAGACTAAACTACTGTAGAACACTACTGCTGCTAAACTACTGTAGAACACTACTGCTACTAGACTAAACTACTGTAGAACACTACTGCTACTAGACTAAACTACTGTAGAACACTACTGCTACTAGACTAAACTACTGCAGAACACTACTGCTACTAGACTAAACTACTGTAGACACTACTGCTGCGAGACTAAACTACTGTAGAACACTACTGCTACTAGACTAAACTACTGTAGAACACTACTGCTGCTAGACTAAACTACTGTAGAACACTACTGCTCTAGACTAAACTACTGTAGAACACTACTGCTACTAGACTAAACTACTGTAGACACTACTGCTGCGAGACTAAACTACTGTAGAACACTACTGCTACAAGACTAAACTACTGTAGAACACTACTGCTACTAGACTAAACTACTGTAGAACACTACTGCTACAAGACTAAACTACTGTAGAACACTACTGCTGCTAGACTAAACTACTGTAGAACACTACTGCTACTAGACTAAACTACTGTAGAACACTACTGCTACTAGACTAAACTACTGTAGAACACTACTGCTACTAGACTGAACTACTGTAGAACACTACTGCTCTAGACTAAACTACTGTAGAACACTACTGCTACAAGACGAAACTACTGTAGAACACTACTGCTACTAGACTAAACTACTGTAGAACACTACTGCTACTAGACTAAACTACTGTAGAACACTACTGCTACTAGACTAAACTACTGTAGAACACTACTGCTACTAGACTAAACTACTGTAGAACACTACTGCTCTAGACTAAACTACTGTAGAACACTACTGCTACTAGACTAAACTACTGTAGACACTACTGCTGCGAGACTAAACTACTGTAGAACACTACTGCTACAAGACTAAACTACTGTAGAACACTACTGCTACTAGACTAAACTACTGTAGAACACTACTGCTACAAGACTAAACTACTGTAGAACACTACTGCTGCTAGACTAAACTACTGTAGAACACTACTGCTACTAGACTAAACTACTGTAGAACACTACTGCTACTAGACTAAACTACTGTAGAACACTACTGCTACTAGACTGAACTACTGTAGAACACTACTGCTCTAGACTAAACTACTGTAGAACACTTCTGCTACAAGACGAAACTACTGTAGAACACTACTGCTACTAGACTAAACTACTGTAGAACACTACTGCTACTAGACTAAACTACTGTAGAACACTACTGCTACTAGACTAAACTACTGTAGAACACTACTGCTACTAGACTAAACTACTGTAGAACACTACTGCTACTAGACTAAACTACTGTAGAACACTACTGCTCTAGACTAAACTACTGTAGAACACTACTGTTAATAGACTAAACTACTGTAGAACACTACTGCACTGCGACAGTGTCATTGCGCAAAATGGTACACAGCATCATCTGGATGTGTGTGCAACAAAAGTTCAACATTCACCTTTTTCATGCATATGTTCGATAAATCCAACGTGTGCACCACACAGAACACACTGCAACTGCCTCTGCAACGCAATGCTACAAGGGAAAGACAGCGTTCCATTGGAAATTAATGTATTTCTGGTGTACCAAAACGCAATTACGCTGTCGGTGTGATCGAGGCGTAAGGTAGCCAACCACATTAGTATAGAAAAACTAGATGCTACACCACCTGATGCTACACCACCTGATGCTACTGTATACCACTGCAAGGACTATTAGCTGGACTGGTCACACTCCCTCAAAGATGTTGTAGAATGCATAGGCATATCTTATGCTGTACTATGTATGACTTATCTTCAACTGAAGACTTGACAGCATTTATATTCCCCTGCTGCTGAATAATGTGGCTGTGTTAGATAAGACTCCTGTTGTTATCCTCTCTCTCTCTCTCTCTCTCTCTCTCTCTCTCTCTCTCTCTCTCTCTATCTCCACTTAACCTTTTAGTCATTTAGCAGACACTCTTATCCAGAGCAATTAGGGTTACGGGCCTTGCTCAAGGGCACATCGACAGATTTTTCACCTCGTAGGCTCTGGGATTCGACCCTGCGACCTTTCGGTTACTGGCCCAACGCTCTTAACTTTACTGCTAGGCTACCTGCCTCTCTCTCCTCTTTCTCTCTCAATCCCTCCATTTCTCCCTCTCTCCCAGGCCTCTAATGTGATTGAGGACCTGGAACAGACAGTGGCTCAGCTCAGACAGCAGCTACAGGACAGTGACCACAGGAGACTGAAACAACTCAGGGTAAACTGTGTGTGTGTGTGTGTGTGTGTGTGTGTGTGTGTGTGTGTGTGTGTGTGTGTGTGTGCGTGCGTGCGTGCGTGCGTGCATGCGTAAGAGAGTGTGAGAGTGAGAGAGAATGGCTTAATTCCACAACAACTGGAAGAAGTTTGAACGTGAATAATGGGGAAAACACATCTCACACAACAATAACTTGTAGTTCTGTATGAATGTTTCAGACTTACTGACTTGTGTTTTCCAGGACACAGAGAAGAAACTTCAACAAGAGAAAGCAGATCTGCAGCACGACGGTGAGAAAAAGGTACAATCCCTATCAATGGTTACCCACATGTCAAATCAATGTAGTTACCCACATGTCAAATCAATGTAGTTACCCACATGTCAAATCAATGTAGTTACCCACATGTCAAATCTATATTTGTATCGATACAATACTCTCATATCAAATTGAGATTATATGGCTGTCCTCTTATTTAGTATATAGGCCCTAAATAAACAAAGAAAGTCTGTCTCACTTTGTCTTAATAAGGAGCGTCCTTTCCTCTGAGTTTTACTCTACATAACTATGTAGGCCTACAGTGCCTAAAGTCAACTCTGTGAAACCTAAAGCCTGATCATAATTAAATTCTACCTGCCTTTCCAGCGGCCCTAGTTTGACAAACTGACTGTGGTTAAATGGGAGAGATAAAAGCCTTGGACCCACATGGTCCTGCCTAGCTCCCCTTCTACCCTTCCCTTTGATATGTTACGTCCTGCCTGTAAACTCAAAGCTGTGATTAGCAGGTCAGACTACCGCTGGACACAGGGTCCACAGGGCTCAGTGGCTGTGGGGAGGAGGGGTGGAGTGGAAAGGTGAGGGACATTTGGAGGAGTGAGGGTTTGACATTTAGGGGGGATGGGGGTTAGCTGACCAATTGAAAGTCAAGGGAGGGTTAGAGGGGTGTAGGGTTGACCAGTTGAAGGTGAAGGAGAACAGTGGGGGGGTGGGGAGCTTGGGTGGTGGTGTAAAGGTGCCCAATTTAAGGCCATAGGGGACGGGAGATGAAGTCTTGTCCTCTGAAAAGCCATGCTTAGTCGCCCCAGCTAAATCCAGCAAGGACCTTAATTGCTGCCAGACAGCGATGGCAGCGACCCCTCTCTCTTTCAAGCCTCCCTTCAAAGCCAACGTGTTGTCATAAAAAATACCCTCATCTAATGAGTTGGTCCGGGCCAGGCCAGAGTCAGGTGGGTGAAGATCAGGTTTTAAGATGTAGGTCCAAACACCTGGTTCATCTTCAAAGTAAAGCCCCTATGTTGAAGGGCAAGGCAGTCAGTCATAAAGGGGGGTGGGGGGGTAGCAGGGCTGTGTGTTTCAGGTCAGGCACCTCTGAACTGGGGGACTGGACTGATACACCTGCAAGCTAGCTAGCTACCAGGTCTGGGTCTCTGTTAGCAGGGTCAGGGTGAGGGTCAATGCCATTTCACGTTCTGTTGTTTCATCTTTGTGTGACTGAATTGAAGTTGTTAGTTGAATAAATAGTTAAATAGCTGCATCCTTCAGTCACATTTTTTGAGCACAGACCCACTCTATAACATTGTATGGAAACAATGCACATCCTTTCTCCAGCTCCCAGTAAACTTGATGAAAGAATCTTTCTGTCTGTATACCCTTAAGCACCTATCAGGAGACGGGCCCAGATGGCAGCTTGATGATAGGTGGAGTTAGAGGTCAGGAAGAGGCAACCCCAGGCTCCAGGTGGATAAGGTCATGGACAGGGGGGCTTGCTGAGTGATGGACCTGCTGTCATAGTGTCTGTCTCTGTTTCTACCCCTCTCTCTCTCACTCACTCACACAATCACACAGGTGCGTGCCCTACACAACCTGGCGGAGAAAGAGAGAGAAGAGGCCAATAAGAAGATCTCCAAACTTGAAGAGTCACTGAAGTGAGTAGTAAAACACTGTAAATCAAATATCTGTTTTATTCTTTCATTTCATCACTACTTGGGGACTTGCCATTCAGTTTGGTTCAGAACACATCAGAAACATGGGATTTGTTCACACACATCACCAACCCACAAACCCAAAATCCCAGCATATGAAAAATGTATCACGGCGAGCCAACACATGCTTCCATCCATGCAATTATACAATGATACAATCTCCCAAAGTCACTGATTTAGAAAAATGCTTAAGCACTCAGACGTTGGTAAGTGCTAGTTACAGGGCCCGGGACACAGCTATAATTTGCAGAGCTCACCCTTGTGCAGTAATTGAAAACTGCAGTGGATATTTGAAGCTATATGAAATGTTGTCGCTTTTAGTCTCTCCATATGTGCCTGTCTGTCACATGCTGAAACATAGGAACCTCCATAGAGAGTTCTTATATCTGTGCTGTGCAGTGTCCCCAGTTGTGGGGTAGTGCCCAATTTCATATTGTCGTACACCTATCCAACCGTCTCAGATCTACAATGGCCGTGTCCGAATACCCATACTAGCATATTAAACTGCATACTATATACTCATCGTTGCATACTATTTAGCATGTACCGTTTAGTAAAAAGTATGCAGTATGCCACTGCCGCAACGCAGTAGCGGCTCCTGACTGGCTGAATAGGTGGGGCGAGGCCCGAGTCCGGGTGGATCTTTCCAAATTCAACAGACATCGCATTAACCAGACTGATAATAGATCATTTCCAATTCGATTAATTTATCTAAATGCTGAATAGAGTAAGAATGGAGTTATAGGCCTACTCAGGCTGGTTATAGGCAGACTATCACATTCGACCAACACTGAGTGTACAAAACATTAAGAACACCTTCCTAATATTGAGTTGCACCCCCCTCTTTTGCCCTCAGAACAGCCTCAATTCGTTGGGGCACAGACACTACAGGGTGTTGAAAGAATTCCACAGGTGTTCTTAATGTTTTGTACACTATGTATAATGTAGTAGACCATATAACCCATCTATCCTATTTAAAAAGGACTGAAGACAGAAACTGATAAATTAGTTCCATTTCAGCATATTTATTAGTGAACCACTGGACAGCAACATAATCGTTGATTTAGGTAGCGCATCCCCATATCTAATTGATCAGCTGTTGTCAAAGCCGAAATGAGTATGACATCCGGGCATTTAAAGTATACTTGATTTCCACAATATCGCATACTATTAAACGAAATGTTTTCGCATATTCAAACGGCCTACTATTTAGGATGCAAGTATGGGTATTTGGAAACTGCCAGTGTGTCCTCCAGATGTGTAGTCAGCAGGGGTTAATGGCTGAGCCTGGGGAGCACTGAGGCCCTACAGGAATTCAATGGGAGACATGGAAGTGGTTAGGACTAGAAAGAGGCCTGCCAGAGAGAGAGAGAGCGCCTTGGCATACCTGGCCACTCTATTTCATGTCAATTAGGCTTTCTTTCTCTCGCTGTCTTGCTCCCTCTCCCTCCCTCTCTCTCTCTGTCTAGAATTAGTTAGACTGTAGCAGCCTTGTTTGACATGGTACAGTCTGACATGATGTCACCCACCCTGTGATCTGTCCCACCTATGATGTCATTGGTTGTTTGTTTACTTGTCTCAGTTGGCTGTAGCCTGTGAGATTCCACACCGCTACTTTTCTATCCTCACTTCATAATGCATAATTTGTAGTCATCACCTCGTATGCCCATATTTAGTCTGAAAACGAAATGTAATGTAAATGAAATGTAAATGTAAAACGAGCAGGTGACCTTATCTGTGAAAAGGGGTGGTGGGAGGAGCCAGAGCTTTGGCTACGTCTCAATACTCTAACATGGCCTCGTTTCCTGAATCCTTTTACTTGAGACCATTGATCATTGATGTCAAATCTTTGAATGGTCAAAAATATTATAACATCTAACCAAATATGGACTTCCTTTATTGCCCTCTGCTACACTATTCCAGCTACAATCACATATCATCCCCTCTGCACCTCTTCCATCTCATCCCCCCTGCACCTTTCCCATCTCATCCCCCCTGCACCTCTCCCATATCATCCCCCCTGCACCTCTCCCATCTCATCCCCCCTGCACCTCTCCCATCTCATCCCCCCTGCACCTCTCCCATCTCATCCCCCCTGCACCTCTCCCATCTCATCAACCCTGCACCTCTCCCATCTCATCAACCCTGCACCTCTCCCATGTCATCCCCCCGCACCTCTCCCATCTCATCAACCCTGCACCTCTCCCTCCATCCCTCCCTTCCTCCCTCCATTCCTCAGTTAATTTCTCCCTCGCTCCATCCCTCCCACCAGATGTTGAGCTGACTGAGCTACTCCTATCAGGCGTTCCCTCCTCTCCTTTTCTCAGTCTGCTATCGTTCCATTACAGTAGAGTACAGTCAGAGCACTGCTGACAGGCTAGGCAGGGTCTGATCCAGGGCCTCCTAATGCTGCATGCATTCCTCACACTAATTAATACCATACATTACCACATTACCGGCTCATACACAGATTACACTGCCTCTAATGAAAGTAGAATGTGTTCTGCACAATTAAACGTCTAAGCTCACCCAATCCTAACGGCCCAGAACTTAGCCCCAGTTCTATCCCCAGCCTCGGCTCCTGCCCCAGACCCAGTCTCCAAACGGCCCCAGAACGCAGCCCTGCCCCAGACCAAGTCTCAGCCCCAGTCTCCAAACGGCCCGGAAAGCAGCCCTGCCCCAGACCAAGTCTCAGCCCCAGTCTCCTAACGGCCCGGAACGCAGCCCTGCCCCAGACCAAGTCTCAGCCCCAGTCTCCTAACGGCCCGGAACGCAGCCCTGCCCCAGACCAAGTCTCAGCCCCAGTCTCCTAACGGCCCGGAACGCAGCCCTGCCCCAGACCAAGTCTCAGCCCCAGTCTCCTAACGGCCCCGGAACGCAGCCCTGCCCCAGACCAAGTCTCAGCCCCAGTCTCCTAACGGCCCCGGAACGCAGCCCTGCCCCAGACCAAGTCTCAGCCCCAGTCTCCTAACGGCCCGGAACGCAGCCCTGCCCCAGCCCCAGTCTCCTAACGGCCCGGAACGCAGCCCTGCCCCAGCCCCAGTCTCCTAACGGCCCGGAACGCAGCCCTGCCCCAGACCCAGTCTCCTAACGGCCCGGAACGCAGCCCTGCCCCAGACCAAGTCTCAGCCCCAGTCTCCTAACGGCCCGGAACGCAGCCCTGCCCCAGACCCAGTCAAGCCTGTTTACCATACTGTACTCTCGACTAGGGCTGTGGCAGCTATGGCATTTTGTCAGCCGGTGATTGTCAAGCAAATAACTGCCGGTCTCACGGTAATTGACCGTTAATTAACATAAACACATTTAGCATCTCCTGGCTTCAACGCATAGCCTACAAGCCACTGATGCAGACCTTTGGAACATCTACATAAAAAAAAGTCTAATAATTCCATGTAATATAGCCTACACCATCACAATAAATCCATTATTTATTTTAGACAGGTCTAATTTATTTTATTTAACCTTTATTTAACCAGGTAAGCCAGTTGAGAACAAATTCTCATTTACAACTGCGACCTGGCCAAGATAAAGCAAAGCAGTGCGATAAAAACAACAACAACACAGAGTTACATATGGGATAAACAAAACGTACAGTCAAAAACACAATAGAAAATCTATATACAGTGTGTGCAAATGTAGTACGTTATGGAGGTAAGGCAATAAATAGGCAATAGTGCAAAATAATTACAATTTAGTATTAACACTGGAGTGATAGATGTGCAGAAGATTATGTGCAAATAGAGATACTGGGGTTCAAATGAGCAAAATAAATAACAATATGGGGATGAGGTAGTTGGGTGGGCTAATTACAGATGGGCTGTGTACAGGTGCAGTGATCAGTAAGCTGCTCTGACAACTGATGCTTAAAGTTAGTGAGAGAGATAAGAGTCTCCAGCTTCAGAGATTTTTGCAGTTCGTTCCAGTCATTGGCAGCAGAGAACTGGAAGGAATGGCGGCCAAAGGAGGTGTTGGCTTTGGGGATGACCAGTGAGATATACCTGCTGAAGCGCATACTACGGTAGGTGGGTGTTGCTATGGTGACCAATGAGCTAAGATAAGGCAGGGATTTGCCTAGCAGTGATTTATAGATAACCTGGAGCCAGTGGGTTTGGCGACAAATATGTAGTGAGGGCCAGCCAACGAGAGCGTACAGGTCACAATGGTGGGTAGTATATGGGGCTTTGGTGACAAAACGGATGGCACTGTGATAGACTACATCCAATTTGCTGAGTAGAGTGTTGGAGGCTATTTTGTAAATGACATCGCCGAAGTCAAGGATCGGTAGGATAGTCAGTTTTACGAGGGCATGTTTGGCAGCATGAGTGAAGGAGGCTTTGTTGCGAAATAGGAAGCCGATTCTAGATTTAACTTTGGATTGGAGATGCTTAATGTGAGTCTGGAAGGAGAGTTTACGGTCTAACCAGACACCTAGGTATTTGTAGTTTCTAAGTCAGACCCGCCGAGAGTAGTGATTCTAGTCGGGCGGGCGGGTGCAAGCAGCGTTCGATTGAAGAGCATGCATTTAGTTTTACTAGCGTTTAAGAGCAGTTGGAGGCTACGGAAGGAGTGCTGTATGGCATTGAAGCTCGTTTGGAGGTTTGTTAACACAGTGTCCAATGAAGGGCCAGATGTATACAAAATGGTGTCGTCTGCGTAGAGGTGGATCTGAGAGTCACCAGCAGCAAGAGCGACATCATTGATATACACGTATATGCAGGTTGCCATGGATATCACCACCAAGTATTGCCATAAGGAGATGGAGAGCTATGGGTAGTGTGTGGCCTCCCACCCGTCTACAGGGCAACGGCACTGTCAAGACCTGAAGATGAAGGTGGCACAGTGTACCTCTTCACACCCTGTGATCCAGAAGATCCGGACAGACTGTTCCAAAGAGTTCACAGAGTTTGAACGCTGCTTACTAGAGAACCAGAACTCACCTACATCCTGTTCAGCACACGTAGCACGCTTCCTCGGCTGTGCCGAGACAGTGGACCTTTCCGGAGTGGCAGTGAACCCAGTTCCTCAGCCCTGTTAGGACCCAGCAGTGACCATCATCCATCCCTCTCAGAGAATATATCTCCTTCCTGCCATACTGATGCCGGACTGCTCTATCAATCATGGATAAATCAATGCCCATGGCATTTTGATAACATCCTGACTTTGTACATGGATAAAGTGGACTCTTGTCGATGGCTACTTTAGGATTTGTCAAGAGAACTCGGAATACTAGACATTTACAAGTTACTGGGACTGATTTCTGCCTGAGACTGTCAAGAATCAAGATGGGTTATGAAAAAAAATGAAAAATTAATCAAATAAATAATAAATAAATAAAAAATACATGTATGCACTCACTAACTGTAAGTCGCTCTGGATAAGAGCGTCTGCTAAATGACTAAAATGTAAATGTAAATATACACAGAGAATAGAGTCGGCCCGAGAATTGAACCCTGTGGCACCCCCATAGAGACTGCCAGAGGTCCAGACAACAGGCCCTCCGATTTGACACATTGAACTCTATCTGAGAAGTAGTTGGTGAACCAGGCGAGGCAGTCATTTGAGAAACCAAGGCTATTTAGTCTGCCAATAAGAATGCGGTGATTGACAGAGTCGAAAGCCTTGGCCAGGTCGATGAAGACGGCTGCACAGTACTGTCTTTTATCGATCGCGGTTATAATATTGTTTAGGACCTTGAGCGTGGCTGAGGTGCACCCATGACCAGCTCGGAAACCAGATTGCATAGCGGAGAAGGTACGGTGGGATTCGAAATGGTAGGTGATCTGTTTGTTAACTTGGCTTTCAAATACTTTCGAAAGGCAGGGCAGGATGGATATAGGTCTGTAACAGTTTGGATCTAGAGTGTCACCCCCTTTGAAGAGGGGGATGACCGCGGCAGCTTTCCAATCTCTGGGGATCTCAGACGATACGAAAGAGAGGTTGAACAGGCTAGTAATAGGGGTTGCGACAATTCCGGCGGCTAATTTTAGAAAGAAAGGGTCCAGATTGTCTAGCCCAGTTGATTTGTAGGGGTCCAGATTTTGCAGCTCTTTCAGAACATCAGCTGTCTGAATTTGTGTGAAGGAGAAGCGGGGGAGGTGCATGGGCAAGTTGCAGCGGAGGGTGCAGAGCTGGTGGCCGGGGTATGGGTTGCCAGGTGGAAAGCATGGCCAGCCGTAGCAAAATGCTTGTTGAAATTCTCGATTATCGTAGATTTATCGGTGGTGACAGTGTTTCCTAGCCTCAGTGCAGTGGGCAGCTGGGAGGAGGTGCTCTTATTCTCCATGGACTTTACAGTGTCCCAAAACGTTTTGGAGTTAGAAGAAATATGAAGAAAATGTAGTCTTATTTCAGCAGAACACAATAGCGTACTCTGAGTTGTCCTTATGTTAGGCCCTAATCTGGCTATGCCATATGGCTGTGGGCTACACTAGTTAGTAGACAAGATTTGCTTAGAATTCCTTGCCATTATTTTATATTATTTTATAGTATGAAGAATACAATTGAACATAGCTGAATAAAATAGAAAGGATATTTTATCCAAACGATTTGAGGGAGTGCGCACATGCGGCTATTCTGTGTTGAGCGGTTAACAAAGAAACAGGTACTCCTATATGCTTAATTTAGAGTTATTTATGTAACTTTAGTTGTGATACAAATGTTGGGCTATATGTTTTGTTTTTTAATACATTCTAAGGCTGCACGATGCGACTAATGATGATTTGAAAAAAGTCACATGAAAGGCATGAGCTCTGCTTAGTTTTTTGCGCAGGCTGTACACACTTCATCAGTCTCATTCACAATTTGACAAGCACTTGATAATGCCTCGAATTTCCCAACGGCATCCCCTTTGTGTCCCCCCTAAAAAAATCCATGTATTTGCGGCCAGTGGCCATTGTGCCCTTGGGCTGAATATAATAATTATAATTCCCTTCTCCCGGCTGCGTGCTCCGAAGCACCTCTCACTCACATGGCTCTCTCAGATAGCGCAATGCTTATTAGCCAATGCCCGTCACGTGATCGGGTCTTTCTCACAGGCTACAAGTGAAGACAGACACACCGGGCCGCAACTGCGCGCGTCCTTATCCAATTCCGAGGCGCATATTGAAGATATTGGAAGAACTGTCCACATTTACTTTTCGTCAGCCAACAAGATGAGTAGGCCTAACAAACAGCAAAAGCACTAGCCTATGTCAATCTACTATCCCCCATATTACAAAAGTTGACCTATTCTATTCTGTGCCAGAAATAAATATTCAAACATAGTCTGTGACAGTTGTGGGATGCGATAGATCCCAAATTAATACAGCCACTAGCATCAAAAAACCTGTTTTAAGCAATGAGCCTGACGCAACAGATGAGAACGTTTAGCTTAAAATGTTGATAAACTATTAGGCTATTTCTTCACATTCTAAGCGCAGCAATGCGCACACGGCAGTAGGCTATAAGCGCGAATGTTCCATTAGTAGAAAAACACCATTCTCCAAAATGTGACCACAAATGCGATTATGCATGTATTGCTTTTATTATAAATTTGCATTTCTATGGTGAAAATTATCTTCCCCAAACTTGAAACTCACGCGCTGCGTATGTATGCCAGTTAGGCTCTACCCCGTTGTAAAGCGGATGAATGTGCTTAATTTTAAGAAGTTATTTGGCCACTTTATTTGGCCACTTTAGTTGTAATACAAACCTTATCAAAACGTATAGGCCTATGGGCTAGGCTACATGAGTTGTGCAAAAATGAAAAAGTCGCAAAAAAAGCATGCGCTGATTCTTGCCTTAAGCTGGGCATCATTCACAAGTGATAATATATCATTCAAATACTAAATAATATATGTGTGAAATTTGTTTTGATTTCGAATGGACCATTATCATGCACTCGAAACAGGGGCAGCGGAAAAAAATTACATGTCATCTATGCATTTAAATTGCGAATGGAGGACAGCTAGGTAGGCTATACTCCTGTTGTAAAGAGAAGCAATGTGCTTAATATTAGGAAAGTTGAGAAATGAATAGAGTATATATATATATATATATATATATATATATATGCCATTTAGCAGACGCTTTTATCCAAAGCGACTTACAGTCATGCGTGCATAGATTTTTGTGTATGGGTGGTCCCGGGGATCGAACCCACTACCTTGGTGTTAAAAGCGGCGTGCTCTACCAGCTGAGCTACAGAGGAGGCCTAGCCTCTAGAAAGCTGATAAGATCCTCCTCTTTTTAATAGAGGCCATCACTCTCTTTTCTCACGCAATTGCATAGCCTATAGAAATGTTTACGAAACATGAGCACATGGGCTCTCATTAAATGTTTGATTCGATTTTCGATACATTTGCATTGATGTCAGAGTGATTAGAGGGACAATAGAGTGCTGAGTACCAGGTAGTTAGCAAGTTTGGTAGGATACTAATGACCATCAGCAGCATCAGAGCTTGGAGAAGCCTAATTACCGTGACTAAACGGTCACCTGGAATTTGACTGCCATCATGACCCGTGACCGCCGGTGTGGCGGTAATACAGTCACCGTAACAGCCCTACTCTCGACCCCTTCGGTGTTTGTCAAAGACCCCTTGACTTGACAGTTTGTCAAAACGGTGCAGTAGATGTTTTCCAGTGTCCTTATCAATGGCCAAAGGCACCTGGTGTTCCACTCAACCCTATTCACTGACTTTTTGAGTCATCTTGAAAATGTTTTTTTATATGATTTTTTATGTGAGTTCTACACCTGACATGTGAGTTTGATGTGGTTATTAGGCAAGAAATGCATGCATTGAGGCTATTGTCAGGTAAAAACCCATTGATATCTCAGTCCTTCTTTACATTCCACTGAGATCTGAATCAACACATTATTCATATCGCTCAGTTCCAAGGACAAATATTCCCTGTGAAGACTAGACTGTGATAAAGGCGCATTTAATGCAGATTCGCCTGACAGAATGAACAAATACATTCTCCTATCATCTGTCACTAGTGTCCCAGATGCGTGAGCAGCACGAGAGAGGACGCCTTTGATGAGGCAGCAGATGTAAATCTGGACGTATAAATTATCACTCTGCTCGGTAACAAGCGGGCCGGTCTCTCGTTAGTGTTAAACAGTTAGAAATGGCGAGTGTCGCGTTGGAGCTCCGAGCTAATTAATTAAGAACTGTCTGGTAGGGTGAGAAGGAGATCCCTGCACACACACAGATGCATACGCACACACACACACACACACACACACACACACACACACACACACACACACACACTGGAAAGATTTGGCATGGGCCCTCATATCCTCAAAAAGTTATACAGCTGCACCATTGAGAGCAGTTAATGTGACTAAATAGTTAGGCCGGGTAGCTATTTGGTTAACTATTTAACTATCTGCATTGACCCTTTTTACACTAACTTTTTTTGACTCATCACATACGCTGCTGCTACTGTTTATTATCTGTCCTGTTTCCTAGTCACTTTATTCCTAGTTATATGTACATATCCTACCTCAATTACCTCTTAGCCCTGCACGTCGACTCGGTATTGGTACCCCATGTATATAGCCAAGTGATCGTTACTCATTGTGTATTTATTATTACTTTTATTTTCTATTATTTCTCTATTTTCTTTATCTCTGCATTGTTGGGAAGGGCCCGTAAGTAAGCATTTCACTGTTAGTCTACACATGTTATTTACGAAGCATGTGAGAAATAAAATGTGATTTGATTAGAAAATTTGATTTGACATACACACACACACACAAAGAGAGTCTGATGTGATGTCTGCTACCAACTTGCTGCCGTGGCAACACTGAAGGCCTTTAAAGACGATCCAGGAGAACTTCAAAGCCACAGCAGGACCGCACGCAGGTGTGTGTGTATGTGCACGCGTGTGTGTGTGTGTGTTTGTGTGTGTGCACTGGCTGATAAAGGAGACGGGAGGATGAGAGATGAAATTAAACGAGTTTAAACCACTCGACATGCCCAACAGGCGCTTGGGTTTATACGTTAGACAGGCTGGCATCTTTGTAGATTGTGTGTGTATGTACGCGTGTGCATTGTGCACACATACGTATGTGCCTGCTCGTCTGTGTTTGGGTCCTTTTGTATGACACAATGTTTCATTGTGGATCCAACTAAAGTATTCCGACATGCGTCTCGGTGTTTGTGCTTCAGTTAGTGTTTCTGCATAAACACTTTACTTTCTGCATAAACGCGGGACAGCGGTATTTTGTTTGTTTGGGATCATGAGTGTTGTTTGTAAAAGGAAGGTGTGATCTACACCCCTCTGAACCCCTTCCCCCCCCCCCGAAAATAAAGAAGACAAGAAAGAATCTCTATCCCGCCATGCAAATGAGCGCGGCTGCGTCGGTTAGATTTATACGCCTGCGTCGCTATAGCAACAACATAAAGAACTACAAAGCAGTGAAGAAAGCACGTTTTCTCTCTCTTCTTTCATCCCGGCGCCGCTCAGATCATGAGCATTAGCATAGAGATGGAGGGATGTGCTGCAGACAGAGACAAGGGAGAGAAGGAGAGTTACATAGCTCATCTGGAGAGCAGGCTGCCTGCCTCCACAACAATGAGCTCCAAATGGCAGTGGAACATCAACTATAACATCAACTAAATGCTAATGAAAGGAGAGAAACAGCACACCCTGCCTGCCTCAGTGCCTCCACCCTAGCATTTCCTTCTCTCTTAGGAATCTGGCTTCTTTCTTATGGTGGTCCGTGGCTGGGGGTGATGGTGCTGGGCCGGTAGCAGAAAGGGCTGCTGGATGGTGGGGTCCAGGGAAGGTGGGGATGGTAAGTGTGGATCTGTGGAATGGATCTTGGGGTAATGGAAAGCGCTACGTGACTCAATAGTGGAAGTCCCCTGGCGGCCATATATACAGGCCTAGGCTTCCAGAGGCAGTTTGGAACTCGGTAGTGAGTGTTGCAAACGAGGACAGCACTCGCCGGTCCCATTCTGTGAGCTTGTGTGGCCTACCACTTCGCGACTGAGACGTTGTTGCTCCTAGACGTTTCCACATCACAATAACCGCATTTACAGTTGACCGGGGCAGCTCTAGCAGGGCAGAAATTTGACGAACTGACTTGTTGGAAAGGTGGCATCCTATGACGGTGCCATGTTGAAAGTCACTGAGCTCTTCAGTAAGGCCATTCTACTGCCATTGTTTGTCTATGGAGATTGCATGGCTGTGTGCTCGGTTTTATACACCTGTCAGCAACGGGTGTGGCTGAAATAGCCAAATCCACTAATTTGAAGGGGTGTCCACATACTTTTGTATATACAGTGTATGTACATATAATTAGGGATAAAGTGACTAGGCAACAGGATAGATAATAAACAGTAACAACAGCGTATGTGATGAGTCAGAAAGGGTCAGTGCAGTCAGTCCAGGTAGTTATTGGTGAACTATTTAACTAACTATTTAGCAGTCTTATGTCTTGGGGGTAGAAGCTGTTCAGGGTCCTATTGGTTCTAGACTTGGCGCTCCGGTACCGCTTGCCGTGCGGTAGCAGAGAGAACAGTCTATGACTGGGGTGGCTGGAGTCTTTGACAATTTGTAGGTCCTTCCACGGATACCGCCTGGTATAGAGGTCCTGGATGGTAGGGCGCTCGGCCCCAGAGATGTACTTTTGGTTTCTCTTGCAAAATAGAGTTTATTTCAATGAGACTACCCTGTATAAATAAAGGTTAAACAGTAAAAAACACAGTTCTGTTTCCTTCAGGGCTTTTAGCCATTCATTACAATAGTTTTGCCAAGTAATGCTCATTATGTAAATATCTGTACATGTGGGGTTAGTGCATAGATGATTTTGCATACTGTGGCAACTTCATGAATTATGTATGAATCCAAAGTGGTGTAAATGCATAGCAGAGATGGGAGAATCCCCTCCAGAGATGGAATACCTCTGCTTACCTCTCTGAATCCCCCCTTGATGCACTTCCTCCCTCCACTGTTCCTCCCTCTGCTGTTCCTCCCTCCGCTGTTCCTACCTCCACTGTTCCTCCCTCTGCTGTTCCTCCCTCTGCTGTTCCTCCCTCTGCTGTTCTTCCCTCTGCTGTTCCTCCCTCCGCTGTTCCTCCCTCCGCTGTTCCTCCCTCCGCTGTTCCTCCCTCTGCTCCTCCATAGAGCTGCATCTGCAACTATTTACATGCAGTCTCCAGTGACTGTTACAGGCATCTCAAAAGCCTCCTCCTCCTTTCTATAGGCGCTGCAATGAAGCAAAGACGGGATGTATGGCAAGTTATGTTGTTCCCTAGTTGCCATTGAGCAGTTGGGGCTGTGGCTTGTACAGTTGTTTTTAAACATAGTAAAGAGCATGGGAGATGGAAGACATCCCTGTGGCACACCTTTATTTACACTTATCACTGAGGCTGAAGTGGGGTGGTGAACTCTATATCACACAGGCCTTTAGCCTGATCTGCTCAACAACAGGCCTATATCTTAATCCACCCACACCATCACCATTACCCCCCTGCTCTGCTCTCTGCATCCAGGCCTCTCAGACAGTAAGTTACTTGTCTCTTGCAGTTCTTCTCATTTCTCCTCTCTTTCTCTCTTAGACCTCAGACAGATTTTTGGACCACAAGATGAGTTCCTCTGAAGTCTCTCTCTCTCTCTCTCTCTCTCTGGTTTCATAGCTGGGCCCCTTGTTTTTGAAAACGGTATATTTGCATGTCAGTTCTGTAGCCTCCAAGCTCGATGGTCTTCTCTGACTGCCATCTCTCTCTCTCGGGAAAGGAATGAAAAAGACGCTGTTTTATTTATTCTTCTGAGGGTGTTGAGTATTTCAGTTTTGCATTTTCTCTCTTTTTATGTACTTTTTTCAGGGAGGGCCTTTAATGTGTCTGTGGATTCCTTATCATTCTGTTTGCATGAGCTCAGATACACACACGCAACATGCACACGCACACACACACACAGAACCACACACACACTGCCTGGCATATGCTGGACCAGACCAGATGTGTCCATATACAGATTCCATATGTTAGTGTGTGTGTGTGTGTGTGTGTGTGTGTGTGTGTGTGTTTGTGTGTGTGTGTGTGTGTGTGTGTGTGTGTGTCTACCCTGCAGTCAGACACTCCACCCACATGCAGTGCATTACAGCACGTACATTGAGAACATTCTGTGCACACATGATCATTAAAGTACAGAACAGCTCATTGATTGAGTTGTCCTGGACTGGCCTGGACATCCATGCTATACTACCAGGACTTCTCTTTCTCAACCAGCTTCATAGTAGGAGAAGAGAACCTCAATAGAAGGATGGTAAAGTTGATAACTGGTTTATCTTGACTGGCTGTGTCCCATGTGCTTGAGGGGAGGCATTGTGTGTGAGCACTTGTATGGGTGTGTGTGATTCATACAGTATACACTACCAGTTAACAGTTTGGACACACCTACTCATTCAAGGGATTTTCTTTATTTTTACTATTTTCTACATTGTAGAATAATAGTGAAGACATCAAAACTATGAAATAACACACATGGAATCATGTAGTAGCCAAAAAAGTGTTAAACAAATTAAAATATATTTTAGATTTTAGATTCTTCAAATAGCCACCCTTTGCCTTGATGACCGCTTTGCACACTCTTGGCATTCTCTCAACCAGCTTCATGAGGTGGTCACCTGCAATGCATTTCAATGAACAGGTGTGCCTTCTTAAAAGTTAATTTGTAGAATTTCTTTCCTTCATAATGCGTTTGAGCCAATCAGTTGTGTTGTGACAAGGTAGTGGGGGTATACAGAAGATAGCCCTATTTGGTAAAAGATCATGTCCATATTATGGCAAGAACAGCTCAAATAAGCAAAGAGAAACGACAGTCCATCATTACTTTAAGACATGAAGGTCAGTCAATACGGAACATTTCAAGAACTTTGAAAGTTTCTTCAAGTGCAGTCGCAAAAACCATAAAACGCTATGATGAAACTGGCTCTCACAAGGACTACCACAGGAATGGAAGAACCAGAGTTACCTCTGCTGCAGAGGATAAGTTCATTAGAGTTACCAGCCTCAGACATTGCAGCCCAAATAAATGCTTCACAGAGTTCAAGTCACAGACACATCTCAACATCAACTGTTCAGAGGGGACTGTGTGAATCAGGCCTTCATGGTCGAATTGCTGCAAAGAAACCACTACTAAAGGACACCAATAATAAGAAGAGACCTGCTTGGGCCAAGAAACACGAGCAATGGACATTAGACTGGTGGAAATTTGTCCTTTGGTCTGGAGTCCAAATTTGAGATTTTTGGGTCCAACCGCTGTGTCTTTGTGAGACGCGGTGTGGGTAAAACATGGAGGAGGAGGTGTTATGGTGTGGGGGTGCTTTGCTGGTGACACTGTCTGTGATTTATTTAGAATTCAAGGCACACTTAACCAGCATGGCTACCACAGCATTCTGCAGCGATACGCCATCCCATCTGGTCTGGACTTAGTGGGGCTATCATTTGTTTTTCAATAGGACAATGACCCAACACACCTCCAGGCTGTGTAAGGGCTATTTTACCAAGAAGGAGAGTGATGGAGTGCTGCATCAGATGACCTGGCCTCCACAATCCCCTGACCTCAACCAAATTGAGATGGTTTGTGATGAGTCGGACCGCAGAGTGAAGGAAAAGCAGCCAACAAGTGCTCAGCATATGTGGGAACTCCTTCAAGACTGTTGGAAAGGCATTCCAGGTGAAGCTGGTTGAGAGAATACCAAGAGTGTGCAAAGCTGTCATCAAGGCAGATGGTGGCTATTTGAAGAATCTCAAATATAAAATATATTTTGATTGTTTAACACTTTTTTGGTTGCTACATGATTCCATATGTGTTCTTTCATAGTTTTGATGTCTTCACTATTATTCTACAATGTAGAAAATAGTACAAATAAAGAAAAACCCTTGAATGAGTAGGTGTGTCCAAACTTTTGACTGGTACTGTATGCGTGTGAGTCATACAGTATATGTGTGTGAGGCATACAGTAAATGTGTGTGTGTGCACTTGCACGAGTGTGTGTGAGGCGAGGCGTCGTGTGGTTTCAGTGGTCTGGAAAAAGACGGGAGCCCTGGAGCCTCCTGTCTGGCATGCGGCTAGGCGGAAGCCCTGTCACCCTCTCCTTAAGACACTCACTCTCTTTCTCTCCCTCTCTTTTCCCCTCTTTTTATCCATTTAAGATGGATGGATGAGAGGATGGCACATCTCTAATTTGAGTCTCCTCTCCTTCCACTTCTCTGACCAGAAGCCATTTAAAGCCATGGGCCACCGAGGAGCTGGCATCCCCCTCTTTCTTCTCCTCCCTCTCCCTCTCCCTCTCTCCGCCAGGCCTCCCTACGTCTTCTCTCTGCCCTCTCATCTCACCCCTTTCTCTGTGATTGATGGTGACTGACTGACTGCTGCTCCCTGTCTCACACTCCCAGATACATATTTAGGCACACACACACACACACATATGGTCACTCTCACTTCCTCAGATGGCCTCATGCATTCATCTACATACTACTGTCAAGTGTTAAATACATGCTTATTACACACACGCACGCACACACTCACACACACACACACACACACACTCACACGCGCACACACACACAAACAAACAGGCTCGGAGTGACAACACACACTCATCAGTGCACCTCTTCTCACGCTCACAACACACCCAACTTCTGTCTTCCTCCTTTTTTGAAAGTTTCAAAGAAGTTCATCCTTCTATTTCTGTTACTTCCTTTCTTCTCACTTTTTCCCTCGGTCTCTCTTTTTCTTCGTCTTTTCTGCACGACTTGACTCCACATCCTTTTGTGTCTTGGTGCGCTGCTTTGCACAGCACCCTGAAGTCAGTCATATTGCCTGCCTGATTAATAATTACAGCGTACACAACGGCGTGGGGAAAAACAATTTCTGCCATCTTTGATGTCCAACATGAGAAAGACCAAAATGACAAAGAGACAGAGGAACGCTATAAAGAGGAGGAAACAACGTCTCATTTAGCCTCTTTTCAATCTTTTTTTGTTGCCTCCTTTTTCCCCTGCTGTTGTTGTTGTTTTTATCTGACTGTCTGGTGGTGTGTTAAATAAGGAAGGCAGTGGTGAGGGAAGAAATAATGTTTCTCTTTTTCTGTCTCTGTTCTTTTCCCAAAACATCACAAGACACATGTCTACACACATGTGGGTGTCTGGCTGGCAGTGACCAATGACTCGTCTTCACTCTGAGCATTAGACATAGGCCTCATCCCAAATGGCACCCTATTCCCTACAC
>NC_140015.1:29055158-29100158 GCF_964263955.1 Coregonus lavaretus | reverse complement strand
TTTATTGCTGTTCAATTTAGCCTCTTTGGAGCCGTGAAGTTAACTACCATGCCAAGGGGTGTCATTGGTTGAAACGACTAAACACACACAGACCATTACATGTTTACATAGCATGCTGTATATGCAGCCTATGTTTTAACTTTGTGTATGAGTTGAAAAACAGATGTTTTTTAAATCGCCTTTGTATCGGCTACTATATCCAATGAGTAATATTTGGTATTGTTGTGAGCCAACCTCATATCTGTGACACTAGAGACAGAGTCCACTCACTCTCACTGTATCCAGTCACTAACTAGGGTATCATCTGTGATTGCAGTGTGTGTCAAAGACATGATTGATTTTCCGAGCCCATTAAAAACACTTCTATCTCTCCACCTCCCGCCTAATAACCATTCTAACTCTCATTCCCCACACGCAGACAGACTAGCGGTGCGTGTTAATTGCTTGAGATGTTTTGGAGTGGAGGATATGAGAGCAATGTTTTGCTGGCAAATAGAGTAATGGTTTTCCATTTCCGATTTGGTCCGTTGTGGAATCGTCGGTTTGAGGTTGCGCCTTTCCGAATAATCTCTCGATACAGGGGTTATTGAGGTTTGAATATAATCGTATTGTGAATTCTCCTTTTATTTATTTAAATCCGCTTAAATGCCCATTAAATTGGAGTTAAAGTGAGGTGCAGAAGTGGAGCTCAATTGAAGGTCTGAAAGTGTTTTCACAGGACTCATTGTTGTAGTGACAATTACGTTTCAGTCCTAACATTAAATAGTGTGTGTTTGTAGTCAAAAGCAGGTTTTTATCCTTGTTGTAATATTGTTTGTGTGTCAGTGTTGCTGAATCTGAAACATCTGAAAATGTTTACCGGTATGTAAATCTCATAATCCCTTTTAAATGGAGAACAGCATATGACAGAAGGTATCAAAGACAATACCCGAGTTCTGAAAATATTCAAGTGAAGATAATCAACACTAACCAAGGGAAGGAAATGGAAAAAGACAGTTGCCAATGGAATTGGGATGCATCTATTTCATACTAAGGGCGCTTGGTATCATTTACTTCGGCGATAAACTGAGAGAAACATCTCTCTGTCCCAGTACATCATGTGCTAATGCCACATTCGGTGTCGCTTTTCGGTGACGTCCACCTAAGAGATAAAGAGAGCGGAAGAGCGGAGCGAGAGAGAGATACAGAGCGTATAGAAAGAGTCTGATGACTGTCTGATGTGTATTTTGCAACTGCGTGTTCCCTTGTAGTGAGATTGGTGTCTCAGGGTCACCAAGTCAAGTTTGCCCATTGAGCCAATCACAAAGGGACATTCCACTGAGGTCACTTCAGTGAGAGTTTTAAAAGAGGCTCCATGTATAGCGGAGTTGTTTCCCTCTGAGCTCCAGGTCATTAGGACGTCACGCCGGCCCTTCACAGCCCTGCTCCTTGACGTTGAACTGACGTAGGGAGGTCATAAGGCTGTTATAGATGGTGTCGTAACCCCCGGACCCCACGGAAACCACTAATCTGTCCCGCTCCTCAGATCTTTGGTCACAATGAACAACACAAAGTCTAGGTCTAGGATACACGCGTCCACACACCGAAACGCTCATAGACACAGAAACGTTGACACATACACACACACAGGGCACACTTCTACACTCCCCACTGTGAAGAATGGAGTTCTTCCCTCTCCCCTTCTCATCACCCTTACTGAGGCCAGAAAGTTATCCCTCTCTCCTTCCTCCCCTGCTGAGGCCAGACAGTTCTCCCTCTCTCCTTCCTCCCCTGCTGAGGCCAGACAGTTCTCCCTCTCTCCTTCCTCCCTTTTCTCCCTCTCCCCCTCCCTGAGGTTTGGGGTAACCCTCCTGGGGCAACAGTAGCAGTGGCTGGTTATCTCACTGTCTCTTTCCTAATTCTCACCCTGTCCCGTCCTGTCACACCCCCCCTAGTCCTCTCTCTATGTTAGTAGCCCTACAGTGCCACTACACCCAGGCCCATCTCAATGACAGGAGCTCCTCAGTGACAGGACGCACGCTGTGCTGTAACATTAGTCGCTCTCTGTCACAGGACGCACGCTGTGCTGTAACACCAGTCGCTCTCTGTCACAGGACGCACGCTGTGCTTTAACACCAGTCGCTCTCTGTCACAGGACGCACTCTGTGCTGTAACACCAGTCGCTCTCTGTCACAGGACGCACGCTGTGCTGTAACACCAGTCGCTCTCTGTCACAGGACGCACGCTGTGCTGTAACACCAGTCGCTCTCTGTCACAGGACGCACGCTGTGCTGTAACACCAGTCGCTCTCTGTCACAGGACGCACGCTGTGCTGTAACACCAGTCGCTCTCTGTCACAGGACGCACACTGTGTCGCTACACAGCGGCATCTGAATGACAGGACACACGCTGTGCTGTAACACCGTCCCGCTCTAGACTCACTCAGTGACAGGAGCCATGCTGTGTAGCTCTTCTCCCAGGCCCTCTCCTGCTGTGTCGTGGCCACACCGGCCCCTTTAAGAGCCCCAGCACCCAGAAGCCCTTTCTTCAGCGAGCCTGTGACGTAACAAGAATGTTTGTCTCTCCATCATCTCTCTCTCTCTCTCTCTCCTCTGCCTCCTTTTGTTATGTTACTTTTTTAACCCCCCCCTCTCTCTCTCAAAACCAAAACCCCGAAATGAAATCAGGATGGTCACACAAAACAGTAAGCCAACACTTCCCCACTTGTCTCTCCTGTTGTCGGGTGTCACGCTGTTGTTGTAGTTTTCTGTAGGAATTAGCCACCTATCAGTCAGCCCATCAGACTCTGACTTGCTGTGGAGATATGAATCATGATCTATGGCGTGATTCTGCATGACTGAAATCCAGTTGCTAGATATGATTGGGACTCTATTATATTACTGAATTAATTATATTATAGTGAATGGAATTGAATTACAGAGCAGATGTCATGTATTAACTCTGTGGGACCAGCGAAGCCAAACATCTCCAATGACAATAATACGGAAGATGGCCAGGCCAGTCTCACACAATGCTTTGTTTGTGTTTGTGGTACACTGTCTAAGAGGGTTTTGCCCTAGAAATAAGCTCTCTAGCTGTGTGATGTCTTTCTGAAAACTACTGTTTATGTCCCACTTGTGTGTGTGTGTGTTTTAGTAGTATGTGTGAGTGAGTGTTTTGGTAGTATGTGTGAGTGAGTGTTTTGGTAGTATGTGTGAGTGAGTGTTTTGGTAGTATGTGTGAGTGAGTGTTTTGGTAGTATGTGTGAGTGAGTGTTTTGGTAGTATGTGTGAGTGAGTGTTTTGGTAGTATGTGTGAGTGAGTGTTTTGGTAGTATGTGTGAGTGAGTGTTTTAGTAGTATGTGTGAGTGAGTGTTTTGGTAGTATGTATGAGTGAGTGTTTTGGTAGTATGTGAGTGATTGAGTGTTTTAGTAGTGTGTGTGTGTGTGTTTTGGTAGAATGTATCCATAGATGGTCAACACCAATAAAAGAAAGGCAGAGAAACTCCAGGTATAACATTTTATTCAGTCATCACTCCCTCCCTCCCTTTCCTTCCAGTTTGCAAATCTACCCAAACGCAAGTAGGAGGGAAACCCTGAAATCCTGCGTGGCTAATAGAAGTGTATTTTGTGGCCTTCTCTCTCTCCACCGAGTGAGGAATCCAGCTTCCTGTCGATAGACCCATTCATCCCCAGAATAGCATTAGCCTAAGCATAAGCAGTGTCTGGAGCTATGGGCTAAACCTATGGGCTGGGACTAGGGCTGTCTAACTGCCTAGTCTCTGGCTCTGTCTGTCTGTCTGTGGCAGGCCCAGGTAGGGTGCCGGGGGAGCACAATGTGTGGAGGATTAGCTTCAAAGCTGGAGCTGGAGCTGGGCCCCAGCCCAGGGCCCCTGCTGGCCTTTCTCAGCCCCGGCAGGGGAGCACACCGCAGGGACGGGACAGGGTCACGGGTACCCCGCCATGGGGGAGTGAGAGCAGAGTGAGCGGAGCCTGGGAAAAAGGCAGAGACTGGCGGTGCTTGGGCTTTAGCATTCTCAGCACTCCGCCACCAGGCTTTACCTCACAGCAGGTGACTCGTGTCAGATCCACAGCGCTAGGCTAACAGAGCTAACGCTGCAGAGTGGAGCTGTCTGTAGACACTGGGATAGCCTAGCTCAGCTGACTGACAGCATGGTATGTTTGTAAAAGGGTTCTTTCTTTTGGAGGATTCTTTTGTGTTTTTCCCCCGTCTTTTTTCTTTTAGGTTTTGTGTTAATTCTATCAGGCGATGACTCACTGTCTCAGTGTGTCGGTTAGAGTAGCATTTCTGTTGGTCAGCTTATCGGAAGCTTTTTGTTATTTTGTCTTCCAAATACTCGCTCATTGTCAGCGTAGACCCGTACAGCTACAATCATTTGGCGGCGATAGACAACCAGCCGAGTTGAATGTCCCAACATTTTAAAGCGAACACTGAGATTGTATGATTTGATTCTTCTGCGGCAGTCTGTCGGACTCTGAATAAATATGATGACAGGTAGAACTAACACGTTCGATCTCCCCTCCGAAGTTTGTGTTCCTTTCTTCCTTCTCCTCACGTCCTCTGAGTGGGGCGTAGTATAATGATGATAGGCATCGCCCTTACTAAGCCGATTTCCCCACGCTGTGAGACTCATAGCATGGGGCCAGGGTAGCTCCTCCAGTAGCCAGATGGCTAACCCCTCACAGCCTCCCTGCATAGACAGCCCAAGCTAACTGCTCTTTTATATGCCGATAGGAGAGGGGCGACAGAAGTCCGATTTGGAGAGAGAGCGAGAGATTGTGGGATTGAATTAGGGTGGGGACGGGGGGGAAGAGTGTGCGTGAGGTAATAATAATGTAAAAGAATTGCGTTATGTCGTGGAGTCATCAAGTCGTTTTTGTTTTGGTCCTGCCGTTTGTGCAACGGCGGGGCGCATTGGCGTGTGGGTAGGGATGGAAGGGATGCATGGGTGGATTGATGGACAAATTGTCATGACGACAGGGCTGGGGCTGATTGTAGTCTTCTTCCTCTCTCCTCCTGTTGTCCAATCAGATGTGCGAGCAGCGTGCAGGGCAGGAGCAGGAGAGGATGCGTCTACAGCAACAGTACAGCACGGAGAGGGACAATCTGGTCCAGCAGCGCCAGCAGGAGGTGGAGGCGCGGGCCGCCCTGCACCAGCACCAGCAGCAGACCCAGGAGTGGAGGCAACGCAACGCCCAGGTAGGGGGTCTCACTACTCTCCTCTGATCTGCACCGCCATTGACGTTCTGTGGTGCTGGGCTTTCAAAAACGCTGTGAGTAGTACTTTCTCACCTGCTGCTAGGTGCGATTTCTGTGCAGAATTTGTGTTTTTGCAGGCGGTTGTGTTGTAGGGGTGCGGGTGTGTGTGAGCGGAAAGGAAAGAATTCCGAATTCTTATTTAAATCAAAAAGTATTTTATTTGCGAAACCTTTTTTTTTTTAGGAAGGACCGCGAATTAATGGAAAAGTGAAATGCCGATTAAACCGCAAACATTTTTTATTATCACACAGTGCTAACTTCTAATGCGATTCTGTATTTTTTTCCTGGTTTCGCGGCAGGGTTCCATGCTAGAAGTGAAAGACTTGAAACGCCTGGAAACCACAGGTTGCCAGATAAAGGAAATATCTTGGTCGCTGTGCAGTAGCTCTGGCCTTTTATTCCCAAAACCCTGGGTTGTATTTCTCTCCTTTCTTTCCCCGGTTCACCGGGGTCGGTATCAGCCGTGTACCAGTAGCAGCAGCGCACGGTGAGTGCCCCGTAAGCCCCCTACGGAGGAACAGGCTGTACATGGCATTCTCCCCTCACCGCAGGTAGCCATCTCCCTCCCATAAGCACCAGTTACTTTCCCATTACAACAACACACTACCGCCACAATGGCTAAATGACATTTGGGGCTATATTGATGGAGTCCCCATCCCCAGGCCTATTTAAGGCTATTATGATTCCAGCAGGTTTCCTCTCCCTGTAGCCCTGCTCCACTCTTTTC
Organism: Coregonus lavaretus; assembly: GCF_964263955.1. Classification (NCBI taxonomy): domain Eukaryota; kingdom Metazoa; phylum Chordata; class Actinopteri; order Salmoniformes; family Salmonidae; genus Coregonus; species Coregonus lavaretus. The sequence continues at coordinate 29,094,171 of NC_140015.1, read as the reverse complement.
CCTCCATCGCCCCTCTCCTCGCCGCTTCTCCTGCCTGGCTAGCATGGAGACTCTGTGGGAAGCCATTTGACAGAGCAGCCCCCGTCTGGGGATGTATTTGACTCCTCAAGCCTCCAGATGAAATGTAGAATGTCAGCATGGCGAGGGCTTGTTTATTGGCTCCTGGCTGGAGACTAGGGGTCCAGCCGTGCACATTCAGTATTTATGGACATTTGGACAAACGGCGACTCTCAAATGTTTTTGCAGCGAACGGCGGGCACAGATGGTTCCCAGGTTACACAACTGCGTACGAACAACAGAAAGGAATGGAATTTCGCCGTTAAGAAACTTTATTTTCTATCATTAGGATTATTATAATTTTTAAGAAGTAGGCCTAGGATGAAATAGTATAGGCCAAGATTTAAAAGCATTTAGACTTAAATGGGGAATAAATAAATCAATAAAATGTCTTTACTATTTGACATTATTGGTCATAAATTAATTAATAGCAATATGATTAGAACTATAGAATGATGGCATTAAAACAGTAGCATTTCAAGGTCAAACAGTCAAATGTTTTAGAAACATTGTTATTTCATGTTCATCCTTTCCATACATTTGAAAGTACACACTGTTCTATATGGCAGAGGTGACAGCTTTCATTATGGCCTGCTGCTGTCAGTGGAAGAGAAGATATCATCTTCCTCCATACACATACACACACATACACACACATACACACACGCACACACACACATACACAGCTACACTGAACACACTCTCAACTATGATTTGAGCGTTCTGTTGGCAGCCACTCCACTATTCTGGTTAGTCTGTCTGCCATGGCCATCGCTCCACCATACGATTATGTGGAGCCACATCGAGCCACAACGCACCCCAAAATCTCCCCTCCCCCAATTAAAAATAAATTAAACAGAACTTCTCTCTGTGGTTATGGTTCTTGGAGAGCAGCAGTTGGGCTCCAGAATTTACATATGTTATTTGTATTTATTTATTTTACCCTTATTTTACCAGGTAAGTTGACTGAGAGCACATTCTCATTTATAGTAACGACCTGGGGAATAGTTACAGGGGACAGGAGGGGGGATGAATGAGCCAATTGGAAAGATTAGCTTTTTTAACATCACGTTAAGTCCCATATTATGAAGTAGTTTTGCGTTACCAAAGATGTTTACCCCTTTGAAACTCTGTCATACAGATGGAAATTAATGGGGAATTCAACCTCCACAGATTCTGAAAGTCCAGAGAGTTTTGAAAGAGGAATGTTGAAAAGCAGAGTATTTTGTTGACGCATCCAGAAAACATGAACGCTTTCTGAAACCGGCAAGCATAGCTTAAATGCACTTTAATTCCTACTACTTTGTACTTTTCACTATTGTGAGGCTTAAGTGGTATTCAACATTCCATCAAATGACTCACTCACACTATCTTGTGTGTGAGGAAGACAGACAATAGAATCTGTCCAGATGTGACTGCCAGGATTTGGGAATCAGCGACTCAAACTCCTGGCGAGGTGATTGGATCCAGGCCCTGCTTTCCAGCTCTTCCTTCTCTTCCTGGAATCTGTGGAAGGATTGTGTTGCTCACTTACTCTCTCTCTCCCTGACTATGGAAAGCTGGCACAGGGAGCGGATGTCAGTCACACGTCGTGAGGACTCATCCCCTTCACATGGTAGGATGAGTCTAATAAATAGGAGACTCCTGGCTGGCCTCCACCCCACCCAACCAGTTGGGAAGGACAACAAATGAGTCGTGGCCAACATGGAGGAGGATGAGACGCAGGAGGAGGTGGAGACATAGGAGGAGGAGATGCAGGAGGAGGAGGAGAAGACGCAAGAGGAAGAGGAGGAGAAGATGCAGGAGGAGGAGGAGGAGATGACGCAGGAGGAACAGGAGGAGACGCAGGAGGAGGAGGAGGAGAAGACGCAGCAGGAGGAGGTGGAGCACAGGGGTTCTCTGTCCTGGCCTCATCACTGTTTGTTATTATCCAGGATCCTCTGCTGATCAACTGTCTGTGTTACCCTGCTAAATAAAGGCCTGGAGTCTGGAAAGACAACGGTCTGTGTTACCCTGCTAAATAAAGGCCTGTAGTCTGGACAGAGACAACTGTCTGTGTTACCAAGCTAAATAAAGACCTGGAGTCTGGACAGGGACAGCTCAATTAAAGCGATCAATTAAATAAACATTGCAGAAAGGCAGAGCAGAAGTGGAGAAAGTCAAAGTTGCAGGTCCATTATGATAATCTGAGGGCAATTAGAAATGCCAGACGGGTTCATTTTTCTAACTTGATCACAATTAATCAGAATTAATCGAAAGTGCTCTTCTCGACCATTGATTGCCTGATACATCCTACCCCCTCAAACCTATGTGAACTTTCCTCCACATCTAAATGTGATAAGTTTGCAGAGATAAGATAATCAACATTAGGCTGGGTATCAGTCAAGCAAGACCTGATGAGAAGTTTTGTGCCCTAGCCTACCACGCAAAGGCACTATGGATTCATTTTCCCTGGTTGACACAGACATGCTCAGGAAAGTGATATCACAACTTAAACCTTCTACCTGCCTTCTCAATCCTATCCCCACCACCTTCTTCAAAACTGTTTTTAATTGCATATCTGAAGAAGTGCAAACTATTGTTAATCACTCCCTGTTCACAGGCAGTTTCCCCACTGCGCTAAAAACTGCTATGGTGAAACCCCTTCTGAAGAAAGGTAATCTAGATTCTTCAGCTCTTAGCAATTTTCGGCCAATCTCCAACCTTCCATTCTTAAGCAACATTCCGGACAAATTCGTTTTCAAACAGCTAAATGATTTTTTATGTGCCAACTGTATTTAAAAAAAAATCCAATCTGGTTTTTGTGTCCACCACAGCACAGAGACAGCCTTAGTTAAAGTGGTAAATGATCTTAGAGCCAACACAGATGCCAAACAGCTCTCTGTCCTTGTACTCTTGGATTTAAGTGCTACATTCAACACTGTTGACCATGATGTCCTTCTGGACAGACTGAAGAGTTGGGTTGGCCTCTCCGGTTCTAAATTGGTTTAGGACCTATTTAACCGGTCAAGAGTTTTTTTGTCACCCTTGGTGAACATAACTCAGAGAAAATACATATTACATATGGCGTTCCATAAGGTTGGATTTTGGGGCCGGTACTGTTCGGTTTATATATGTAAACCTTTGGCAGCGTTATCAGAAAGCACAGCATTGATTTTCACTGCTACGCAGACAATACACAACTTTACATTTTTGTGTCACCAGAGGATTTTAGCTCCACGGATAAATTACTAGACTATTAGTGATTTAAATACTTGGATGGCTCACAACTTCCTCCAGCTAAATCAAGACAAGACCATGGTACTTATTGTTGGAGCCAAAGTACAGAGAGCAAATCTGGTTTCACATTTTAATTCACAGGCAATAAAGATAAAACACGAGGTTAAAAATCTAGGTGTTATTTTAGATTCTGAACTAAATTTCGAATCACACATTAGGAATGTGACCAAAATAGCTTTTTACCACCTGAGGAACATTGCCAAGGTGCGGCCGTTTTTCTCTCTGATACAGAGAGACTCATCCATGCTTTTATGACAAGCAGGTTTGACTACTGTAATGCTCTCCTGTCTGGTCTACCCAAGAAAGCCATTGGTCAACTGCAAAACATACAGAATGCTGCAGCACGGGTACTGACAAAGACCAGACGGAGAGCACACATTACACCGGTTTTAAGGTCTCTGCACTAGGTACCTGTCAGTTTTAGAATTAATTTTGAGATTATTTTATTGGTTTTTATATCAATCCACGATTGTGCACCCCTATACATGTCAGACATGCTTTTAAGTTATATACCCAGTAGGTTCCTCAGGTCCTCTGACACTGGCCTTTTAACTACCCCAAAGCCTAGGACCAAGAGGCATGGAGAGGGAGCTTTAAGTTATTATACCAGCCTCTGTAATAGCCTGCCAGAGAACCTGAGGGGGGCCGAAACTGTGGACATATTTAAGAGATCTTAAAATGCATATTTTTAGCTCTGCTTTTCCTTGGGGTGCTTTTTAGTCATTCAGTTTTTGTCATTCTTTTGTTTTTTATCTCATTTATCAATCATGCTTAGGCACAAATCTGTGCGTAAACATGCATGGGATCATTTCCACACAAAGTGTGAGACTTATCAATATGAACGTTTGAGTGTACACACAGCCATGACCATGCATACGCACAGTTCCAAGTGGTGGAATATGGGAACTGCTTGTCATCCGTAGCCTAGTGAATGGGAAAAATATACAGTACCAGTCAAAGGTTTGGACACACCTACTCAGTCAAGGGTTTTTCTTTATTTGTACTATTTTCTACATTGTAGAATAATAGTGAAGACATCAGTGAAATAACACATATGGAATCATGTAGTAACCAAAAAAGTGTTAAACAAATCAAAATATATTTTATATTTGCAATTCTTCAAATAGCCACCCTTTGCCTTGATGACATCTTTGCACACTCTTGGCATTCTCTCAACCAGCTTCATGAGGAATGCTTTTCCAACAGTCTTGAAGGAGTTCCCACATATGCTGAGCACTTGTTGGCTGCTTTTCCTTCACTCTGCGGTCCAACTCATCCCAAACCATCTCAATTGGGTTGAGGTCGGGTGATTGTGGATTAGTCAAATTTGAACTAATCAGACCAAAGGACAGATTTCCACCGGTCTAATGTCCTCGTGTTTCTTGGCCCAAGCAAGTCTCTTCTTCTTATTGGTGTCCTTTAGTAGTGGTTTCTTTGCAACAATTCGACCATGAAGGCCTGATTCACGCGGTCTCCTCTGAACAGTTGATGTTGATGTGTCTGTTACTTGAACTCTGTGAAGCATTTATTTGGGCTGCAATTTCTGAGGCTGGTAACTCTAATGAACTTATCCTCTGCAGCAGAGGTAACTCTGGGTCTTCCTTTCCTGTGGTGGTCCTCATGAGAGCCAGTTTCATCATAACACTTGATGTTTTTTGCGACTGCACTTGAAGAAACTTCCAAAGTTCTTGAAATCTTCCGGATTGACTGACTTGTCAATCCTGTCTTAAAGTAATGATGGACTGTCGTATCTCTTTGCTTATTTGAGCTGTTCATAATATGGATTTGGTCCTTTACCAAATAGGACTGTCTTCTGTATCTACCTTGTCACAACACAACTGATTGGCTGAAACGCATTATGAAGGAAAGAAATTCCACAAATTAACTTTTAACAAGGCACACCTGTTAATTGAAATGCATTCCAGGTGACTACCTCATGAAGCTGATTGAGAAAATGCCAAGAGTGTGCAAAGCTGTCATCAAGGCAAAAGGTGGCTACATTGAAGAATCTCAAATATGAAATATATTTTGATTTAAAAAAAAAAAAAAATGGTTACTACATGATTCCGTATTTGTTATTTCATAGTTTTGATGTATTCACTATTATTCTACAATGTAGAAAATAGTAAAAATAAAGAAAAACCCTGGAATGAGTAGGTGTGTCCAAACTATTGACTGGTACTGTATGTTGAAATTGTGAGAAATATACTGTATATTTTTTACATAGATTTAATTGTATTTCCATTGTGAATTCATGCAACTTAGCTTGACAGACTATATCATAATTTGACCACATCAGTGTACATGCCATTCCGGTGCACATCCAAGTGCTATCTGTCCTCGTGTTTTTGGCAACGGGCACTTTTCAGAGTGAGTTTACCGATCTGTATCTCACAGTCCTCGATGAGCCAATGTTTTGGATGCAATCATCAGCAAAATGAATACATTTTCCATACACCATCGCACAACCAGTTGAAGTCAGGAGTTTTTTTTTTGCCATCAATGGGTTCCCAAATAGGAACGGAGCAATAGACGGCACCCACATTGCCATAAAAGCTCTATCCCAAAACGAATTCAACTATGTGGACAGAAGAGGCTTCCACTCATTTAATGTGGAGGTGATAGGTTATGTGATGCACAAAAGACGCTGCTGAATGTGGTGGCCAGGTGGAACGCACGACTCGTTCATTCTGCAGAACAGCAATGTTGGCCTATATGCCTACAGGAGGAAGCTGTTGAGGATGGATGGCTCATTGGTGAGTGTTGCCTACTCATTTGAAGTATATTTGCCATTGCTACAGCAACTTGAATTGTCCTGATGGTCCTCTCTTTGTAGCTATGTTTTTGTCTTTACTGGTCAAGCCACAACTGACCGAGCCAAATACAGTGAACAGTTGGTATATGGTGATCTCCTACCGGTGTGCGTATGACGCTCGTAGGATTGTTTGATGAATCACACTTTTTCTATGCGTACAAACATTTTAAATTCTGTTACGTAAGTAGTATTTTAGAATAGTTTCTACGCAATATTGATAAATGAGGCCCCTGGAGTCTGGATGCAGAGGCCTAGACACCCATCTGTGGATAGAGGGTCCCATTGTTCTGAGGGAACGTTGAGAGAAGAGAAGCTGTCTCCATCACTGTCACTTTGTTCGTTGATGTAGTGCAGTGACAGTGCTGTTTAAATTAGCTTTGTGCAGTGACATTGTTGTTTAAATGAGCTTTGTGCAGTGACATTGCTGTTTAAATGAGCTTTGTGCAGTGACATTGCTGTTTAAATGAGCTTTGTGCAGTGACATTGCTGTTTAAATGAGCTTTGTGCAGTGACATTGCTGTTTAAATGAGCTTTGTGCAGTGACATTGCTGTTTAAATGAGCTTTGTGCAGTGACATTGCTGTTTAAATGAGCTTTGTGCAGTGACATTGCTGTTTAAATTAGCTTTGTGCAGTGACATTGCTGTTTAAATTAGGTTTGTGCAGTGACAGTGCTGTTTTAAATTAGCTTTGTGCAGTGACAGTGCTGTTTAAATGAGCTTTGTGCAGTGACAGTGCTGTTTAAATTAGCTTTGTGCAGTGACAGTGCTGTTTAAATTAGCTTTGTTCAGTGACAGTGCTGTTTAAATTAGCTGTTTCGTTTCCAGTTAAGGGCCCTTCTCTTGTGCCTTTTTGCGGCTGCAGTGGCGTTTGCTGAATCATCAACTAATGAGGAAATAGTTATTTTGAGATTGGTGTAATGCTGGGTTGGGAGTTTGGAGTTGGCGTCCAACACACAGAGGGAATTAGCCCAAATCCTCCTCCTCAGCCTTGGGACCATCATTGTGATGCTTTTACCATCCAAAACCGTGAACTGGGCTTTTGCCACGCTCAAAGTCCTCTATTTCAACCATTATCTTTGAAGATGAAAGGATGAGCTGAGAAAAGCAGCGTCCGTTGCCAGTCCGTGCAGCCAGGACAGCAGCTCACAGTAAATGTGTGTTAGCCTACAGCCAGCTCTGTTCTGTTAGCCGATCAATGGCACAGGAGGATGGAAGAGAGCCCCATTAGAGAGACCGAGAGAGAGCTACAGAGAGAGGGAGACGCGCACACACACAAGAACACACACACACACACTCCCTCATCAAACACACTCTCAAGAGACATGCTGTCCTCTCTGTCCACAAACACAGTCCATATTCTGGTGCCATAATCATCATGTTTTCCCTCGTTTTTAGCTTGAAACCCAATCAATTGTTTTGTCAGTGTTATGATCGTCAACTACTGCACAGTGGATCTGTTATCTCCCCAAGCAGCTGGATATGTAAAGGGATGAGCTGTTGTTGTTTAGTGGTCATATCTATTTCACTTAGTTAGTGCTATAGTTTCTCATGCTTTGAGGACCTAGGATTCTGTTTCCTTATTGGTCCGTCCAAAGAATTCCACTTCAGAAACTACACCAACATTACAAATGAATTTAAGCCTTGTTGTCCTGAACAACAGAAACATTTGATCATTCTATTGGCTCGTCCAAAGCCATTCTTTTGTTTTCTTACCGCAACTTCACTCAAAACTCATTTTTATGGCTAATTCAGATTATTATTTTTTTACGCGTCCTGACAATGTATTTTCTGAGAAACATATGGACTTCAAACAGCATGGGAGAGAGTCAGATCCTCAGAGGGATCTCTCCTTAACACTGTGATGGGCTAAATAACAACTCTGTCAAAACTTTTAAATAACTTTTTCCCCTGATGAAAGAGAAGATGGTACAACAGACAGCTGGACATGGGGGGGGGGGGGGGGGGGGGGGGGTTGTCTCTCTCTCTCTCTCTCTCTCTGCCTTGTAATTTAACAATTGATCAGTCCCTATAGGTGGTTTGTCAGGCCAGCCCTGTCTTCCCTTCCTCCCAGACATCCTATAGCCATTGGGCTCTTTCAAACATCAATGTGTTGGTTAGAGTTATGTTTGTGATTTTGCATGTTCATAGGACTGGTTGATGTTTCACTTTCACATGTTTCGTGCTGACACAGAGAGATCAATGGCTGATGTTTGTTGTGTGTTGTAGTATCTAAGTCATTAGATTACAGATTAAATTCAGCTCCACATTTTGATTTCTAATAAGCATTGCTATTAGAAATGCTTTTCTGTGAGTGTGTGGGAATTTGGAGTAGGAGTACCTATTGTTTTTAAATCTTGTCCACAAATTAGCTTGTTTCCAACTGCAGCTGTCCCTTAAATTCCCTGTCTCCCTCCCTCCATTTCTCCCTATTGATGTTCAGTCCAAGCTCAGACAGATGTGGTCTCCACTCCAGATTGGCTCTTTCTCTCTCTCTCTCTCTGTCTTTCGTTCTCTCTATCCCCTATCCATTCATATATTTGAATATGGGATTTCATCTATTTAATCTCAATTTCTTCAATTTCCTCACCTCTCATATCTATTGTTGCCTCCTCAGGTGATTCAGTATAACCTCATACAACAATTGACTTAACGTTCATACTAGTCAACATGTATTTAATCATGCCTTTTATGTCAGCATGGCATGAAAAAGCCGTTATGAAGAGTAGGACTGTTGGACTAAACTGACACCCTTCAGTTCAGCATACAATTATGCACCTGCTGCAACAATACTTGGCAGTCCTTTTATTTCCAACTTTTGTTGCAGTAGCCTATATGTTATTAGCCTATATGTTATTAGCCTATATGTTATTAGCCTATATGTTATTAGCCTATATGTTATTTTCCAAACATATTAAAGTTGTAGGGAAGAGGGATCAGCCAGACGAGTTAAAGAGGGAATTCTACATTAAAGGCTGTTCTGGGACCAGGTCTAATAGCTGCCTGCCCTTGAAGTCAAGTCATGTGGACCATCACGCCTGGCACTGTTTATGTCTCTCTCTCTGTGTGTGTGTCTGTTCGTGTGTGAGTTTGTGCGTGCGTATCCTCCTATTTTTCTGTGTTGTTTGTCTCTGGGTATGTGTGTGTGTGTGTGTGTGTGTGTGAGACACAGGCATGGCATCTGGGTGTTGTGGCGACACAGCCTTTGATGTCTCTGTGAGATTTTCCGGCAAAAAAAAAGACTTCAGACGCTTTCTGCTCTAATTGCCATGTGACTGACTGAAGCCATAACGAGAGAGAACCTCACTGTCCTGGGATGCCCGGGTGTCTGTGGAGAGGGAGGGGAAGGGACAGTAGAGGGTGTCTGTGGAGAGAGAGGGGAAGGGACAGTAGAGGGTGTCTGTGGAGAGGGAGGGGAAGGGACAGTAGAGGGTGTCTGTGGAGAGAGAGGGGAAGGGACAGTAGAGGGTGTCTGTGGAGAGAGAGGGGAAGGGACAGTAGAGGGTGTCTGTGGAGAGAGAGGGGAAGGGACAGTAGAGGGTGTCTGTGGAGAGAGAGGGGAAGGGACAGTAGAGGGTGTCTGTGGAGAGAGAGGGGAAGGGACAGTAGAGGGTGTCTGTGGAGAGAGAGGGGAAGGGACAGTAGAGGGTGTCTGTGGAGAGAGAGGGGAAGGGACAGTAGAGGGTGTCTGTGGAGAGAGGAAGAAAAGTGATTTATTTGCAACAAAGTGTTTCCTTTCCTATTCACATGATGCTACATACAGTTTAAAACTAGAATCCTTAATTGAAACAATAACAAAGCGTCCTCCACGCCCCTGTGGCGCTAAAAACCTAAGGGATGGGGCTAGAGAAATATACCCACTCTCAAATTCATAGACAGAGCTATGGATGCGAGGATTGACCATCCATGATATCAAATGTATCATTTTAACCATGTTTTGAGGCAATACAGTGTTTGTTTACATTGGAGTGAAACAAGCTTATGTTTTGGTTTCTTATGGGGTACGACACTTAAACTAAGCACGAGGCATTTCTAAGTTATATTCCTCAAGAATCAATGGGTATAATTTAAGTCCAAAAATGGATGAAGCAACTAAGGATTCTAGCTTTAAGCATTTTGTATGACTGTAACAAAGTCTTGAGCGTAACTTCAGTTAACGACACATTATCATACCGTCCTCAGATTTCCCCCTCTCACACTATACAACCCTCTCTCTCTCTCTCTCTCTCTCTGTCTCTCTCTCTCTCTCTCTCTCTCTCTCTCTCTCTCTCTCTCTCTCTCTCTCTCTCTCTCTCGCTCTCGCTCTCGCTCTCTCTCGCTCTCTCTCTCTCTCGCTCACTGCCTCCCCCCTCTCTCTCTCTCGCTCACTGCCTCCCCCCTCGCTCTCGCTCTCGCTCTCGCTCTCGCTCTCGCTCTCTCTCGCTCTCTCTCTCTCTCGCTCACTGCCTCCCCCCTCTCTCACGTTCCTCCATAATATCTATCTCTATTCACATACATACTACAGTGCAATAATTCCATGCCAGTCCAGAAGCTGCCTAACTGCCTGTTAGTTAATGTCTGTTTAAATGCGGTTGGCTTGGTCATTAGCATTCCTCTAATGTAATGTGGCTGTAATGCTGCTCTCTCTGGCAGCAGCCTGAATCAAAGAGCTCTGCTGGGGCAAAGTCAAAGCTGTAGATCAGTTCAAAGGAAGAGGGGTCAGGAGAGGGGTCAGTCCATCTCTGCACTGCAGCCCCTACATAAGCCAGCACACACATCTGCGGGCGAACACACACACACACATGAAAGCATGCACACACACTCGTACACACACATAAGCACACACACACATCTGCAGGCGTGCACACTCGGTAGAACACACAATCCCCATTGCACACGCACAAACCACAGATTGACTTCCAAATGGAGGTCCCTGTCAAAACTACACCCCTAAACGTTTCCCTGAGACCGGGTTGATTTACACACCCACACACACACACACACACTCCTGCTCTAGTTCTCTGACTAGTCTCTTCTCTGTACTTCCTGAAATGAGACATGGCAGCGGTGCCCATTTTCCTCCTGACTGAGTGACCTTTGATTTACACTAATTTCTCTCATTAAATCAGACCGCTGACCTTAGTGGAATGCCCCCGCTTTGATGTGGGCCCTGCCTAGCCTGTGTGACTCACAGATCAGAGGGCCTTGTGTGTGTGTGTTTTCCCTTCCTGCCGAGCTGGCTAAGCGGGCAGACACTCTGGCATTCCTTGTGCTTGTTGTTGCTCCTCTCTTCTCTATTCCCAGCCCAAACGGGGATTCCCCCGGCCTCTCTGTTCCATTCCAAGTCATCCTGGAATACTCCCTCACTGTTTTAGTTCTGATCAGAGCTTTGAATGTTGAAAGAGTGGGCCAGATGAGACAGGTGTCATTGACTGACCCTGAGATTGTCATACCCACTTGTGTGTGTCGGTGTTTTTTTTGTGTACATGAGTGTGTGGATATGTGTGTGCTGCACATGCATTATTAAAGTTGCACTAAAAAGTTACTATTTGAATACCCTGTACCACGGATCAGTTTTTTGTGACAAACAGTCGCTAGGAGAGGAAAAAGTACAGTGTTGCATTTGCATTGTGGCAGTTGTTCTGGACATAACTTACTAGTGTCTCCAAACAGTAGTGTCTTAGTGTGCTACCTCTGTTTTGACATGTGTGTATCTGTGTGTATCTCCCTGACCCCAGGTCATCTCAGACCTGGAGGAGCGGGTGTCCTCTCTGAGGGATGAGCTGCAGCAGGCCCACAGCCAGAGGAAGCAACAGCTGCTGGAGCTGGGGGTGCTCAGGGAGGAGGAGAGGCAGCGTGCTGCCCAGGACCAGGAGGCCTCCCTGGGCAGGCTGAGAGCCGAGATGGACCGCATCCGCCTGGAGCTGGAGAGGAGCCACAAGGCCGAGAGACAACTGGCCCAGGAGAAGGTGGGTGAGGTGGTCGGGGGAGAGAGAGAGTGTGGCGGGGTTGGGACATGGCACTGCCAGGGGAGAAGGGAAGAGAGAGATGGCACAGGATAAGGTGGGTGATGGGATGGGATGGGGGGTGAGGGATGGGTGGGCTAGGGACAAAGCACCGCCACAAGAGAAGGAGAGAGAGTGGGTGGTAGGGGTGGTAGAGGGACGTCCTCCCTCCCTCTTATCCTCTTATCCTCCATTTCCACCCTCTGTCCTCTTTTCATGATCTTCCACCCCTACATGGCACTCCCAGTAGAGAAGAACAGGGTACAGAGGTAGGGTAGTATACATATGGAGAATCAGTCATGACCAGTATACCAGATTTTTCCTGTTATTGGTATGTAGGACATAACGGACTGCTTATCAGATTGGAAGCTTTTAACACTAGAACCGCTGGGCGTCGATGCTAATAGCTAATAGCAAAATGAATCATTTGGTTGTGTTTATGAAAGCCTTGGGTAACATTAGAATACGATTTGTATTTTATTTAAAATAACACAATAGCATTTTCGTTAGTTTATGTTACTGTAGGCTGCTATATGTAAAAAAAACGATTTATAATAAAAACGCCCAAATTCAAGTGTTCAACCAATTTTATTTGTGGATGCCTTTGTTACCACTATGAAACAGAAAGCATATGCGTTGGAACATGGTAACAGCTTATTTTTATAACGACTCCCCAAAAAATATATACCCCAATCACCTTGAAGCACGGTCAAAAAACGCACGGTCCAAGGACACAATTTTCGTAACTTTAATAGTATCCGGTTTTCTCTTGATTGTTTTCCGTTGTCTAGTTATTCTTCAGCACCGTTGTAACGGCTGCGCAGAGGGAGGGAGCTCCCGCCTCACTTTGTTCATGGTGCCAGCCAGACTTGTAAGCAACTTGTTCGCCATTGACAGTGGAGTGAAGAAATTGTCCATGGTGACATTGCTCCCCTTGCTAACATAAGGTTCCACAAGCCTCATCACCACATTCTCCTATGCTCGCGTCTGCTGCCCGATGTGGATATTTTCCCAGAGATTGAAAGTCGTTCAGCATGTACAATTACGCACGCTCTCGCTGTGTAGCCTACTCATAGTAGGCCAGAGTACTGATCAGACTGCTTTGATTGGGTGAACTGATATAGGGTACATACCATTTGAAGATTAGAATGGATCAATACAGTAGAATGGTCCGCCCTGTTGGTGAATGCATAATTATGCTTCCCCTCGCTCATCAATTCACCCATTCTCCGCATCATACTTTACTTAATTTATTTCATCTGTTATATGTGTGATATTAGTTTCGGTATAGTTTAGGTTCAGTTTCGAGGCAATTGTCGGGGTGATTATCAGCTGGGTGATTATCAGCTGGGCACTGCAGTTTCAACTGTCGGAAGGAGTGAAGCAGGCCCTACTGTTGGGAGAAGGAGTAGAGCAGGCCCTACTGTTGGGAGAAGGAGTAGAGCAGGCCCTACTGTTGGGAGAAGGAGTAGAGCAGGCCCTACTGTTGGGAGAAGGAGTAGAGCAGGCCCTACTGTTGGGAGAAGGAGTAGAGCAGGCCCTACTGTTGGGAGAAAGAATAGAGCAGGCCCTACTGTTGGGAGAAGGAGTGGAGGTGGCCCTACTGTTGGGAGAAGGAGCGAAGCGGGCCCTACTGTTGGGAGAAAGAATAGAGCAGGCCCTACTGTTGGGAGAAGGAGTGGAGGTGGCCCTACTGTTGGGAGAAGGAGCGAAGCAGGCCCTACTGTTGGGAGAAAGAATAGAGCAGGCCCTACTGTTGGGAGAAAGAATAGAGCAGGCCCTACTGTTGGGAGAAGGAGTGGAGGTGGCCCTACTGTTGGGAGAAGGAGCAAAGCAGGCCCTACTGTTGGGAGAAGGAGTAGAGCAGGCCCTACTGTTGGGAGAAGGAGCGAAGCAGGCCCTACTGTTGGGAGAAAGAATAGAGCAGGCCCTACTGTTGGGAGAAGGAGTGGAGGTGGCCCTACTGTTGGGAGAAGGAGTGAAGCAGGCCCTACTGTTGGGAGAAAGAATAGAGCAGGCCCTACTGTTGGGAGAAGGAGTAGAGCAGGCCCTACTGTTGGGAGAAGGAGTGGAGGTGGCCCTACTGTTGGGAGAAGGAGCGAAGCAGGCCCTACTGTTGGGAGAAGGAGTAGAGCAGGCCCTACTGTTGGGAGAAGGAGTGGAGGTGGCGCTACTGTTGGGAGAAGGAGTAGAGCAGGCCCTACTGTTGGGAGAAGGAGCGGAGCAGGCCCTACTGTTGGGAGAAGGAGCGAAGCAGGCCCTACTGTTGGGAGAAGGAGCGAAGCAGGCCCTAATGTTGGGAGAAGGAGTGGAGCTTGTTGGGAGAAGGAGCGAAGCAGGCCCTACTGTTGGGAGAAGGAGTGGAGGTGGCCCTACTGTTGGGAGAAGGAAGGAAGCAGGCCCTACTGTTGGGAGAAGGAGTGAAGCAGGCCCTACTGTTGGGAGAAGGAGCGAAGCAGGCCCTACTGTTGGGAGAAGGAGTAGAGCAGGCTCTACTGTTGGGAGAAGGAAGGAAGCAGGCCCTACTGTTGGGAGAAGGAAGGAAGCAGGCCCTACTGTTGGGAGAAGGAGTAGAGCAGGCCCTACTGTTGGGAGAAGGAGCGAAGCAGGCCCTACTGTTGGGAGAAGGAGTGGAGCAGGCCCTACTGTTGGGAGAAGGAGTAGAGCAGGCCCTACTGTTGGGAGAAAGAGTGGAGGTGGCCCTACTGTTGGGAGAAGGAAGGAAGCAGGCCCTACTGTTGGGAGAAGGAGTGAAGCAGGCCCTACTGTTGGGAGAAGGAGCGAAGCAGGCCCTACTGTTGGGAGAAGGAGTAGAGCAGGCTCTACTGTTGGGAGAAGGAAGGAAGCAGGCCCTACTGTTGTGAGAAGGAAGGAAGCAGGCCCTACTGTTGGGAGAAGGAGTAGAGCAGGCCCTACTGTTGGGAGAAGGAGCGAAGCAGGCCCTACTGTTGGGAGAAGGAGTGGAGCAGGCCCTACTGTTGGGAGAAGGAGTAGAGCAGGCCCTACTGTTGGGAGAAGGAGTGGAGGTGGCCCTACTGTTGGGAGAAGGAACGAAGCAGGCCCTACTGTTGGGAGAAGGAGTAGAGCAGGCCTTACTGTTGGGAGAAGGAGCGAAGCAGGCCCTACTGTTGGGAGAAGGAGTGGAGCAGGCCCTACTGTTGGGAGAAGGAGTAGAGCAGGCCCTACTGTTGGGAGAAAGAGTAGGGCAGGCCCTACTGTTGGGAGAAGGAGCGAAGCAGGCCCTACTGTTGGGAGAAGGAGCGAAGCAGGCCCTACTGTTGGGAGAAGGATTAGAGCAGGCCCTACTGTTGGGAGAAGGAGCGAAGCAGGCCCTACTGTTGGGAGAAGGAGCGAAGCAGGCCCTACTGTTCGGGGGAAGGAGCTAAGCAGGCCCTACTGTTGGGAGAAGGAGTAGAGCAGGCCCTACTGTTGGGAGAAGGAGCGAAGCAGGCCCTACTGTTGGGAGAAGGAGCGGAGCAGGCCCTACTGTTGGAAGAAGGAGCGGAGAAGCCCCTACTGTTGGGAGAAGGAGCCGAGCATGCCCTACTGTTGGGAGAAGGAGCGGAGCAGGCCCTACTGTTGGGAGAAGGAGCGGAGCAGGCCCTACTGTTGGGAGAAGGAGCGGAGCAGGCCCTACTGTTGGGTGAAGGAGCGGGGCAGGCCTTACTGTTGGGTGAAGGAGCGGAGCAGGCCCTACTGTTGGGTAAAGGAGCGGGGCAGGCCCTACTGTTGGGTAAAGGAGCGGGGCAGGCCTTACTGTTGGGAGAAGGAGCGGAGCAGGCCCTACTGTTGGGAGAAGGAGCGGAGCAGGCCCTACTGTTGGGAGAAGGAGCGGAGCAGGCCCTACTGTTGGGAGAAGGAGCGGGGCAGGCCTTACTGTTGGGAGAAGGAGCGGAGCAGGCCCTACTGTTGGGAGAAGGAGCGGAGCAGGCCCTACTGTTGGGTAAAGGAGTGGGTCAGGCCTTACTGTTGGGAGAAGGAGCGGGGCAGGCCCTACTGTTGGGAGAAGGAGCGGAGCAGGCCCTACTGTTGGGAGAAGGAGCGGAGCAGGCCCTACTGTTGGGTAAAGGAGTGGGGCAGGCCTTACTGTTGGGAGAAGGAGCGGGGCAGGCCCTACTGTTGGGAGAAGGAGCGGAGCAGGCCCTACTGTTGGGTAAAGGAGTGGGGCAGGCCTTACTGTTGGGAGAAGGAGCGGAGCAGGCCCTACTGTTGGGAGAAGGAGCGGAGCAGGCCCTACTGTTGGGAGAAGGAGTGGAGCAGGCCCTACTGTTGGGAGAAGGAGCGGAGCAGGCCCTACTGTTGGGTAAAGGAGTGGGGCAGGCCTTACTGTTGGGAGAAGGAGCGGAGCAGGCCCTACTGTTGGGAGAAGGAGCGGAGCAGGCCCTACTGTTGGGAGAAGGAGTGGAGCAGGCCCTACTGTTGGGAGAAGGAGCGGAGCAGGCCCTACTGTTGGGAGAAGGAGCGGAGCAGGCCCTACTGTTGGGTGAAGGAGCGGAGCAGGCCCTACTGTTGGGAGAAGGAGCGGAGCAGGCCCTACTGTTGGGTAAAGGAGCGGGGCAGGCCTTACTGTTGGGAGAAGGAGCGGAGCAGGCCCTACTGTTGGGAGAAGGAGCGGAGCAGGCCCTACTGTTGGGAGAAGGAGCGGAGCAGGCCCTACTGTTGGCTAAAGGAGCGGGGCAGGCCTTACTGTTGGGAGAAGGAGCGGAGCAGGCCCTACTGTTGGGAGAAGGAGCGGAGCAGGCCCTACTGTTGGGTAAAGGAGTGGGGCAGGCCTTACAGTTGGGAAAAGGAGCGGGGCAGGCCCTACTGTTGGGAGAAGGAGCGGAGCAAGCCCTACTGTTGGGTAAAGGAGTGGGGCAGGCCTTACTGTTGGGAGAAGGAGCGGAGCAGGCCCTACTGTTGGGTAAAGGAGTGGGGCAGGCCCTACTGTTGGGAGAAATAACATGCCCTCCTAAAACTGGTTATAACTCCAATTATGTTTGTGATATTAAGATTCTAACAGTGTCAGTGTGGTATATAGACTTATTTAGGAAAAGTCAAGGACAGGGGGGCATGAGTAAAAAAAATCACAAGCAGTCAAAATGACTGCTTTAGCGGTTCTAGTGTGAAAAGGTGTAACAGATGAATCTTCCTTTTAAAAGCTGTAACAGATTAATGATTATTCCACTATCAGTCACATTGACACTGCTCTAGTTTTACTCTCTCTGACTCTGTCTGACTCTCTCTTTATCAAGCAATCGTTTTTCATGAGTGGTTACGGTATGAACTAGGCTTTTGCAGGGGGAGTCAAAGTGTGTGTGTGTGTGTGTTTGTGTGTGAGAGTAGAGCGGAGGGCCTGGGTTTGGCAGTGCTACATATTGTGGTTTGGCTACAGTGTGTCGCCGATGTCTGAGTTTGTCGCTCCATATCTCACCCCTCAGTGACAGACTGACATCATGTAACTGACTGAGTAACTTACATCATCTGACTGACTGACTGACTTCATCTAACTGAGTAACTGACATCATCTGACTGACTGACTGACTGACTTCATCTAACTGAGTAACTGACATCATCTGACTGACTGACTGACTGACTGACCGACTGACATCATCTAACTGAGTAACTGACATCATCTGACTGACTGACTATTAACTAAGGAGACCTTTCAGAACCTGTCTGACAGGCAGGGTTTAATAATGCTACACATTTAACCAGCCACCCCAACAGGTTAGCCTTCCATTTGTATTCTAGTCAAGAATTAACTTTGTAGCTTCAGGGGTATATGGAGAGTAGGGGGTTAGGGGACTACAAGTAAAAGAAGAGGTAGTAATAATGGACTGGATGTCTAATAGCCCCTCCCAGCCCCTGTTCATTATGTCTAATAGCCCCTCCCAGCCCCTGTTCATTATGTCTAATAGCCCCTCCCAGCCCCTGTTCATTATGTCTAATAGCCCCTCCCAGCCCCTGTTCATTATGTCTAATAGCCCCTCCCAGACCCTGTTCATTATGTCTAATAGCCCCTCCCAGCCCCTGTTCATTATGTCTAATAGCCCCTCCCAGCCCCTGTTCATTATGTCTAATAGCCCCTCCCAGCCCCTGTTCATTATGTCTAATAGCCCCTCCCAGCCCCTGTTCATTATGTCTAATAGCCCCTCCCAGCCCCTGTTCATTATGTCTAATAGCCCCTCCCAGCCCCTGTTCATTATGTCTAATAGCCCCTCCCAGCCCCTGTTCATTATGTCCAATAGCCCCTCCCAGCCCCTGTTCATTATGTCTAATAGCCCCTCCCAGCCCCTGTTCATTATGTCTAATAGCCCCTCCCAGCCCCTGTTCATTATGTCTAATAGCCCCTCCCAGCCCCTGTTCATTATGTCCAATAGCCCCTCCCAGCCCCTGTTCATTATGTCTAATAGCCCCTCCCAGCCGCTGTTCATTATGTCCAATAGCCCCTCCCAGCCCCTGTTCATTATGTCTAATAGCCCCTCCCAGCCCCTGTTCATTATGTCCAATAGACCCTCCATTGCACGTAATACAGCCCAGGGCTGGGAAATCACCCATAATCCCGTGCAGGTTGAGCAGGAAGCCCAGGGAAGGTGGTGTTGATCAGAGCCTAATCCTGAGCAGGGCCCATCAAAGAGCCTCTCTTTCATTAGGCCCCAGCCCAGCTGCACTGCATTAGGACCGGAATGCAGGGACCGCCAGGGCACCCAGCTCCATTTTGGATCCATATAGAAGAGTTAGTATGGGAGAGAATGACAGTTGGTGAGATAGTGCATGACTGTATAGTATATGAAGTATGAAGGAACGCCTCTTTTCCTGTCTGTTTCTCTTCCTCTCACATAAAACCAATCACACCAGACACTTAAGAGTTGTTTACCAGCCGTAACTCATTTAGTCGTTTCTTCTTCCCTCCTATTTTCCATCTGAGACGGCAGGGTAATATTATGATGACCTGCAGATGTCAGAGGGTCTGATGTCCAACTGAAATTCTGAGCGGAGTTGAACTAGGTTTATACACCCTCTGCAATGTGATAGATATGTGGCATACTTTTCTTTAAAAGAGAACTGATGAGTTTCAGCCCAAAATCCAGTTGGTCCTTTTTAGCTGGAAATGCACACACCGGGTCAGAAGCGAGCTCAAACGTTAGGCGAAAGTTACGTAGGAAACTTTTTCCCCCCCTCTTTTTATCTGTGATTTAAAAAAGTTTGACATAGGAATGATGGGCGAAAAAAGTTCCAAGTTCCAGCGCAGTTTCATGGCAGTTATTTCATGTGCGATTGACGTTGGCCAGTTTCAGCTCCATATTGACTGGGCCGGCTGTTTTCTGAGCTGAAATGTCTTATTCTTTTGATGCTGAGGTAGAAAAATGCTGTCCTTTGCAATCCGCCCCAGCCCGGTCGGTCTTGAAGCTTGAAGCCTGGGCCGGCCGGAATGTTTGAAGGCATCTCCTAGATCCCGGAGTAAAGGCAGGAGAAATCCATTAAATCCATGAATGGATTCTCATCAAAGAAGTGTGTGTTTGAGAGAGACAGAAAGCAGGGGGAATGAAATAATGAGAAACCGTATTTTAAAGGAGATAAGATCACGCATTAAGATTGTTCTAACGCCCGAGAAAGAAAAGGAGAGAGAGAAATTGGGAGATATAGGAGAACGAGAGAGAAAGTAGGTGGGGGTATTTCACTGTTTGCCTGCTATTGAGGTTTATCTGCCTGTGTGTGTGTGTGTGTGTCCATAACGTCTCTTCTACCCCCCCCCCACACACACACACACACACACACGTGCAGCCCCGGCCTCCCAATCTCCATCCTCCACAGAGGGGCCTGTGAAGCTTCTGTGTGCCCGATAACGTTGCCTCTGCTCTAGGCTGCTCAGAGGAGACCTCCTGCCTCTCACTTAACCTTATCTGGTTCTCTTATTTACCTACCTCACTCTTTTCCACTTCCTCCCTTCAAGTCATGGCAAAGCAAAGAGTATCAGGGCTTCCTAGAAAGAGCTTGTCTTACCAGAATTAGGGGCTATGCCGATTTTTTTGAAAAAGCGAAAGGTGTTTCCGAGAACACACACACACACACACACAGACAGAGACCCTCTCAGGATACACACACACACAAACACACTCTCTCTCTCTCCTGCTCTCTCTCTCTCTCTCTCTCTCTCAATTCAATTCAATTTCAATTTAAAGGCTTTATTGGCATGGGAAACGTATGTTAACATTGCCAAAGCAAGTGAAGTAGATAGTAAACAAAAGTGAAATAAACAATAAATATTAACAGTAAACATTACACTCAGAAGTTTCCCAAAGAATAAAGACATTTCAAATGTCATATTATGTATATATACAGTGTTGTAACAATGTGCAAATAGTTAAAGTACAAATAGGAAAATATATAAACATAAATATGGGTTTTATTTACAATGGTGTTTGTTCTTCACTGGTTGCCCTTTTCTTGTGGCAACAGGTCACAAATCTTGCAGCTGTGATTGTCACACCCTGACTCAGGGGACGCTTAAATGTTGAGTCAGGGTGTGTATGTTCTATGTTGGGTATTTCTATGTTGGTGTTCTATTATGTGTATTTCTATGTTGGCCGGTGTGGTTCCCAATCAGAGGCAGCTGTAGCTCGTTGTCTCTGATTGGGGACCATACTTAGGCAGCCTATTGGCACTAGTGGGTTGTGGGATCTTGTTCCAGTTAAGGTATGTTGTGTTGTGCTGCCTTGGACTTCACGTTTCGTTTCGTTTTGTTTATTGTTTTGTCGTTGTGTTTAATATTTAATAAACATGTACGCATATCACGCTGCGCCTTGGTCTGACCCGTCGATGAACTAACGTGACAGTGATGGCACACTGTGGTTTTTCACCCAGTAGATAAAGGAGTTTATCAAAATTCGGTTTGTTTTTGAATTCTTTGTGGATCGCTGTAATCTGAGGGAAATATGTGTCTCTAATATGGTCATACATTTTACAGGAGGTTTGGAAGTGCAGCTCAGTTTCCACCTCATTTTGTGGGCAGTGTGCACATAGCCTGTCTTCTCTTGAGAGCCAGGTCTGCCTACGGCAGCCTTTCTCAATAGCAAGGCTATGCTCACTGAGTCTGTACATAGTCACAGTGGTCAGGTATTCTGCCACTGTGTATTCTCTGTTCAGGGCCAAATAGCATTCTAGTTTGCTCTGTTTTTTTGTTCTTTCCAATGTGTCAAGTAATTCTCTTTTTGTTTTCTCATGATTTGGTTGGGTCTAATTGTGTTGTTGTTGTCCTGGGGCTCTCTCTCTCTCTCTCTCTCTCTCACTCACTTACTCACTCTCACACACACACACACACACACACACACACTGGCTGTCTCATCCACTCTGTTGTTTCCTCACTAACTATGGTGCTGTATTTAGACAGGTAAAGACATACACAGTCCTCAATGGACAAGCTTCACATTGTAGTATTATGTGTCTCAGTTAAAGCTTCCAATGCATGTTGAGAAGAGAAGAGGTTTACAATACAGAAGTTAATGTTGTGAATCAGTGTTTTACACCGAAGTGTTTTACTCTGAGCTCTAAGGCCTAGTAAACTGCTCTCTGTTGTCTCCTTCCACCTCCCTCCCTAATGACCACACACACTGTCTCACATACACACACTGTGTCTCACACACACTAGCACCCATACACATAAACACATACACCCACACAAACACACACACCCGAACACTCACCCCACCTATCAACATTAGAAATGTATCTGGCACACCCCATAACAAAAGATTGTAGAGCTCAGGTCTGATATGAGGTGAGTGCTGTTAGGCTTCTTCTTGTGTGTGTGTGAGAGAGAGAGATTATTTGAACTGATCTGTGTTTGGTTTGGGGCTACAACTGGCACAGTCGTGTTTTAGTGGACGTGAATGGATGGTTAGTTTGCTATGTTCAGTGTATACTCTGGCTAGCCTGGTCCCAAATCTGTTCGTGCTGTCTTGCCAGTGACCATAGTAGGTGGGAAAGACTGCACAAACAGATGACGTGGTGAGGAAAAGCGACTTGTAAGGTAGGCTACTCTAGCGTATAATGGATTTGACCTCATTCCCTTCTACAGCTGATAGAGGGTTGAACATGACGGGAACTAACTCTTGATCATGGAATATTACCAGTGATGGGTGGTTAGTGGTTACCCAGTGATGGGTGGTTAGTGGTTACTCAGGCCTTGAGCAGGGAACTGATGACTGTTATGTAGGTGATGCATCTTCAGAGGGCTGTGTGTGTGTGTGTGTGTGTGTGTGTGTGTGTGTGTGTGTGTGTGTGTGTGTGTATGTGTATCCTTTCCTCAGACTCCTCCAATTCCACCCCTCACTCCTCTTCTCCCCACACTCCTCCACTGCTCTCTCGTTCATCCAGACCAGCCGTGATAAAACCCAGACAGAGAGAGGAGATAATCAGAGTCTTCCTATGTGTCAGTCTGTGTGTTGGTTAACCCTGTGTAGCTAGCTGGCATAGCTCTCCTCTGTACTCTCATCTGGCTAACGGTAATGACACCTGGCCTCCACCGTACAGCACCCGCATCGCAATGGTAACGAGGTGTGTGGTACACAAACGGCATGGTAATTTTAGGTTTCTTCGGCTATGACAACGGGAAGGAAGGAGAGATGAAAGAAAGGAGAGAAGAATTAAAGCAGGCACAGGAGAAGATCGAGCTGCCAGGCCTTTAAGTGTGAGCAGATGGAGTTTCTCTCCTCTCTCTCTCTCTCTCAATCACTCAGTTCTTCAGAAGGTATAGCCTCAGGCCTCCAGCAGATTTAACTTCAGCCACATCTTTCTCTCTCGCTCTTCCTCACTCTCTTCCTCTCTCTCTGTCTCTGTCTCACGTGTAGGCCTAGATGTAGAGAAACAGAAAGCAGACTGTCTGACTGGTAATGTGGTTACACAGTTATTGATGTTTAGACAATGTATTTTTCCATCAGGGTTAATGCAGAATCTAAATACTAACGTTGTAGCATATTGGCCATGACTAGAGATCAGAGTATGTTCCTGGTCAGTCACGTTGCTGATGGACAACTAAAAAGCAACGTCAATACACTGTCAGATGTGACATTATGTGATATTTATTTATTATTTCATTTTTATTTTTTATCTTTTGCAGAAATGTCTATAAACCGTTTTTTGCTTTGTCATTATGGGGTATTGCGTGTAGATTGATGAGGGGAAAAAAATGTTTTTTAATCCATTTTAGAATAAGGCTGAATACTTTCCGAATGCACTGTACCCACTGGGGTATGTAATCACCACAGTGTTAGTGTTTTAGCGTGTGTATCACTCAGTCTTGAAGGGTTTGAAGTAGCTAGTGTGTGAATCCTGTTCTTCCGTCAGCCAGGAGATGGTGGTGCTGTTTGTTTGTTTGTCATCCTTGTTGTTCTGCCTCAACCAACAGCCTCGCTCCACTAACTGGTTCTCTGCCATTTGGAGATACACCAAATCCCATTATTCCTGGTCATGGATTATATAGCAAAACAGAGGAGGGAATGATCAAAGAAGACGTCCTGCAATCACCTCAGAGTGACAGACAGGGATGAGGATCACCTCAGAGTGACAGACAGGGATGAGGATCACCTCAGAGTGACAGACAGGGATGAGGATCACCTCAGAGTGACAGACAGAGATGAGGATCACCTCAGAGTGACAGACAGAGATGAGGATCACCTCAGAGTGACAGACAGAGATGAGGATCACCTCAGAGTGACAGACAGAGATGAGGATCACCTCAGGGTGACAGACAGGGATGAGGATCACCTCAGAGTGACAGACAGGGATGAGGATCACCTCAGAGTGACAGACAGGGATGAGGATCACCTCAGAGTGACAGACAGAGATGAGGATCACATCAGAGTGACAGACAGGGATGAGGATCACCCCAGAGTAACAGACAGGGATGGAGGCTTAACAGCGAACATCTGATTTAGAGGGGGGTGTGTGTGTGTGTGTGTGTGTGTGTGTAAATGAAGATGAAAGTCAGAGCTGTTGTGTTGTTTATGGGTGAGGGGGGGTATAACATGTTGTGTGTGACATGTGTGTGCCACGGGTGCGTGCGTTCATGCATACATACGGTACATGTATGTGTATACATTTACATTTACGTCATTTAGCAGACGCTCTTATCCAGAGCGACTTACAGTTAGTGAGTGCATACATTATTTTTTTATACTGGTCCCCCGTGGGAATCAAACCCACAACCCTGGCATTGCAAACGCCATGCTCTACCAACTGAGCTACACCCCTGCCGGCCATTCCCTCCCCTACCCTGGACGATGCTGGGCCAATTGTGCGCCGCCCCATTGGTCTCCCGGTCGCGGCCGGTTACGACAGAGCCTGGATTCGAACCAGGATCTCTAGTGACACAGCGCTGCAGTGCCTTAGACCACTGCGCCACTCGGGGACATGTATATGTGTGTGTGCATCTCGTAGGCCCGGTCTTTGCCGTGGGCCCCAGCAGCAGCAGCAGAGATAATGACTCAAACAGATGAAAGAGACAGAGCAAAGAATTTTGCCAGTCCACCAAAAACATATTACAGCTCTCTGTCTCAGACATGGCAGGACGTTTTTGAAGTCGTTGGAGAGGAGCGGCACGGTCTCTCAATCACATTAATCAAGGCAGACAGCTCCTATCCTGTAGAGAATGTTGTAGATTACAGTCAGTTTGCTTTCGAACACAACTCTGGAGGGATATTTAGAGAGGTGGAGGAAGATGAGATGGAGAAAGAAGAACAGAAAAGACAGGGGAAGGTAGAAGAGCATCTTGTACCGCAGCCCTCTGCTCAGCCAAACACCCCCAGGGTCATCTAATGGAACAACCTGCAGGTGGTCCGACCCCCGGGGTCATCTAATGGAACAACCCGCAGGTGGTCCGACCCCCGGGGTCATCTAATGGAACAACCCGCAGGTGGTCCGACTGCTTTAAGACGTCAGTGGCCGTCACAGAGAAGCTACACAGATGCATCCATGGACCCCTGTCTAAGCCCCTCTCTGGCCCCCTCTGTCTGCCCCACTAATCCACCTTAATAGAGGTGAGACAGACCTCCCCCTCCCCTCCCAACTCTAGACAGCCTCAAAGAAGAGAGAGAGTTAAAAAGAGAGGGATTTAAAAGGAGAGAGTTAAAAGGAGAGCCCAATATGAAAATCAAACAGTGCAGTCCAGCCCTTCCTCTATAGCTAAGTGGTTCCAACTGATGTAAACATGACAGGAATTGAGTTGGAGAGACTAAGAGATAGCTAGGTAGAAAGAAAAAGAGAGAGATAGAAAGAGAGATGTTGCTGTCTGAAGGCAGGTAGCCTAGCGTTAAGAGCGTTGGGCTAGTAACCAAAAGGTTGCTGCTTCGAATCTGTCTATGTGCCCTTGAGCAAGGCACTTAACCCTAATTGCTCTGGATAAGAGCATCTGCTAAATGACTAAAATGTAAACGTAAAGACTGACATTAGCATACGGTCACCCTTACCAAACACAGGACTGAGAAAAGTGAAAAGTGTTTGAACACCTAGCTATATCTTGACCATGCATGTACGAAGACACACACACACCAGACCAGTGTGTGTACTATCCAGGGTCTCTCTCTCGAGCACTCAATGTCAAACTTTGTTTGTACTACTACCACCATACCTCACGTGTCTGACCCTATTTACCTAGTAGGCCTTTGGTGATGAACACACTGTATGAAGTTAGGCATCACATTACGAGACTCTGCTATGTTATAATGCCTGTAACGGCTTCTCTAATACCAAGCAGACACACCCTCCAAGTCTAAGACAGGCAGATGTGTTCAGGCAATGACTCATCCATGTGTAGACTTGTGTGCGTTCGTGCGATATGTATTAAGTGGGTGCAGCAGTGCCTGTTAGGAGGAACAGTGATGTTGCGGAGAATTTGAAGTGACAGAGCCAATGATGGGAGGCTGTGAAATGGAAAATAAAAACTCTTATTACTGCCGTGACACTTCAAGAGGCGCTTACACACACACACACACACACACACACACACACACACACACACACACACACACACACACACACACACACACACACACTTGTACACAGTGATTACAGACAAACAAGCAAATAACATCTCCCGGAGTCCTCTCCCTCGTAAATGTAACCCAAATTGCTGCCAGAGACGTGTGTTAGGTAGATACAGAGGTGTCTGTACCAGTCAGTCACTGTAGTGCACCTAGTGTTGAAAGGCCTATAGATCACTGAGACATCTCATACCTGGGACACCGCTAGTCGTTGTTCTCTCTGTAATGTTTACAAATCAGACTTTCAGTATATGTTTATGTTCTTGTTTATAAGGTCTTTATAATGATCATACCAGTTTGTGACTTCTGTTATAACATGTTATGTAGTATTCATAAAGGCTTTATTAATACTGTATGTATGTACATAAGGTCAGCTGAAGTATAGTGTTAGCAGGTTTTATTTTGGGTTGTTTCATCAGTTTATTAAGTCACCTTGGAGATAACAGTCATATAGAAAGTACCTAGCCCCGACCCTTTATCCGCGCACCTGTCAATCATCACATATTTTCCACCCACTCTTACTGCAATGACATCACCTGAATGCTAGCCGGCCTCTCGTGAATCTCGTAGTATCATGTCATTTTGTTGTGTTGTCAAAGATTAGCTAAGCCCAGATCTCTCTGTCCTGATATCGTTGATTTAAAACATTCCTGAAAAAAAGGTCCATATGGAAGAAATATCCTCCCGTACAGAAAAAAGCACATGAATTTCACATGACCTTATGTGAAGTTAATGTGATAACATGAGACAACATGTAAAAGCAACATGTGATAACATGGAACTACACATGTGAAAGCATGATCTCATGTGAAATAAATGTGACAACATGGGGATGCAAAATTTAAGTTTTTCACATGTGAAAATGCAATTCCACATGTGAGAGTTAGATTTTCGCATGTGAATGCTTTTTTACATGTGAAACTGCAGATTTCAACTGTGAATATGCAATTCACATGTGAGGTGAAAACATGTTATTGTCCTCACATGTGAAAAGGTGGTGTTAACATGATAACTCTAAATGTAATACATGTGAACAGATTTCACATGTGAACAACTGACCTCACATGTCTCTTTTTTATTTTTGTTATTTTTATTGTGAAAATGTGATTTCACATGTGTGTTTTTTTTGTAAGGGGATGAAATTGTATGGGGTTTTTGAAGTAAGTGGTACGCTGTTCAGCTAAAATAGTGTACAAAAGTCTTGAATCACTGACGATTACATTTGACATGATTACTTAGTAATTACTTTTCAATATGACCCCACCTGGGATACAAACTCAAAATCTCTGGGTTTGGGGTACGCTGATCTTTCTGCTGTGCCGCAAAGTCTGTAGCATTCCTCTACACATTCATTGCCTATAATCTCTGAATTTAGCAAAACAGTGCCATCTGCACTGCTATTTTAGGTATCAGTTAATCTGACTATTCTCTCATCATTGATTTTATTGACTTATTTCAGCAATTTGAGGGGTTTTCTGTGTAGTCTAATGTTGATGGGGCATATTATTCTGTTTTAATGTTACTCCTGAATCTTTGTGTATTTTTACCAAAGCTGAGATTTACAGTGGATTCGGGAAGTATTCAGACCCCTTGACTTTTTCCACATTTTTGTTACATTACAGCCTTATTCTAAAATGGATTAAATTGTTTTTTCCCCCCGCTTCAATCTACAAACAATACCCCATGATGACAAATCAAAAACAGGTTTTTAGAAATGTTTGCAAATGTATACAAAATAAACAACTGAAATATGACATTTACATAAGTATTCAGACCCTTTACTCAGTACTTTGTTGAAGCACCTTTGGCAGCGATTACAGCCTAGAGTCTTCTTGGGTATGACGCTACAAGCTTGGCAAACCTGTATTTGGGGAGTTTGTCCCATTCTTCTCTGCAGATCCTCTCAAGCTCTGTCAGGTTGGATGGGGAGCGTCGCTGCACAGCTATTTTCAGGTCTCTCCAGAGATGTTCGATTGGGTTCAAGTCCGGGCTCTGGCTGGGCCACTCAAGGACATTCAGAGACTTGTCCCGAAGCCACTCCTATGTTTTCTTGGCTGTGTGCTTAGGGTCGTTGTCCTGTTGGAAGGTGAACCTTCACCCAAGTCTGATGTCCTGAGCCCTCTAGAGTTGGTTTTCATCAAGGATCTCTCTGTACTTTGCTCCGTTCATCTTTCCCTCGATCCTGACTAGTCTCCCAGTCCCTGCCGCTGAAAAACATCCCAGCCACATGATGCGGCCACCACCATGCTTCACCGTAGGGATGGTGCCAAGTTTCCTCTAGACGTGACGATTGGCATTCAGGCCAAAGAGTTCAATCTTGGTTTCATCAGACCAGAGAATCTTGTTTCTCATGGTCTGAGAGTCCTTTAGGTGCCTTTTGGCAAACTCCAAGCGGGCTGTCATGTACCTTTTACTGAGGAGTGGCTTCCGTCTGGCCACTCTACCATAAAGGACTGATTGGTGGAGTGCTGCAGAGATGGTTGTCCTTCTGGAAGATTCTCCCATCTCCACAGAGGAACTCTGGAGCTCTGTCAGAGTGACTATCACCTCCCTGACCAAGGCCCTTCTCCCCAGATTGCTCAGTTTAGCCAAGTGGCCAGCTCTATGAAGAGTCTTGGTGGTTCCAAACTTCTTCCATTTAAGAGTGATGGAGGCCACTGTATTCTTGGGGACCTTCAATGCTGCATACATTTTCTGTTACCCTTCCCCAGATCTGTGCCTCAACACAATCCTGTCTCGGAGCTCTACAGACAATTCCTTCGACCTCATGGCTTGTTTTTTGCTCTGACATGCACTGTCAACTGTGGGACCTTATATAGACAGGTGTGTGCCTTTCCAAATCATGTCCAATCAATTGAATTTACTACAGGTGAACTCCAATCAAGTTTTAGAAACATCTCAAGGATGATCAATGGAAACAGGATGCACCTGAGTTCAATTTCGAGTCTCATAGCAAAGGGTCTGAATACTTATGTAAATAAGGTATTTCTGTTCTTTATCTTTATTAAATTTGCAAAAATGTATACAACTGTTTTTGCTTTGTCATTATGGGGTATTGTGTGTAGATTGATGAGGGAAAAAAATAATTTAATCAATTTTAGAATAAGGCTGTAACGTAACAAAATGTGGAAAAAGTCAATGCACTGTACTTTACTTAAGTCCAACGTGTAGGAATGCGTGAAATCAGTCATTAAAACAGACATGGTGGCGTAGCAGGGAGATCGGAATGCCACGAACTAAGAGATTGTGAGTTCAAATCCCAGGTGAGGACATGTTGAATAATAATTACTGTATAATTAAACATTCATCATGTAATCATGTATGTCAAAGTGTGTCAAATATGTTAAAAGCACTGTTTGTGTGTGTATCCTAACAACACATTTTTGTTCGCAGGGCATCTCCTGTGAAATCTCATGTAAAATATTCACGTGAAAATTTGAATCCACATGTGAAAGGTAATGTGATCACGTGAAATATCATCACTTGAAGTAGGTCTGGGAATTACCAGGGACCTCACGATACGATATTATCACGATACTTAGGTGCAATACTTGGAGTCAAAGTGTCGATATAATATCGCCAAAATAATATCGCGATATGTAACTGTATCAAATGTTTGTTTTCCAAAAACACATGGTTTCACATGTGAAATAAAATGTAACATGTGAAATCATGTGGTTTCTCCATATAGGCTGTCTCTAGGATGCGTGATGTATACAATGCAATAAACGGTATGTGTTTTGTGACTTAGCTAAGGAAACACAAGGAAATGATAAACCTCTGGCAAACCATGATGTGTAGATATTTTTCTAAAGCCGCCTCCTCCTTCTCCTGCAACAATACAACGCCCTATTCCAAGGAAAGAGAAAGAGCAGTACAGCTTGAGCCAGGGTCGGAGCCAAACAACCATAGCTATGTCTATGTTCCAGTTTGTTTGTCTTTGTCAGGTTGACATTGACTTCCTGTCTGTACCTTGTTGTGTGTGTGCGTTGTGTCTATTTCTGTGTGTGTATGCATTGTGAATATTTCTTTGTGTGTGTCCGTGCGTATAATGTGTGTATGTGCATGTCCGTGTGTGTTGTCCTTCTTCTTGCCTTGTGTGTGTGTGTGAGAGAGAGAGAGAGAGAGAGAGACTGGCCCAGTTCCAGCCGCAGATTGTTAATTAAGTTCTGGTAAGCGGTGCATGCTCCTGCCTTCAGATCCACTTCCACTGTTCCTCACACACACACTTCAAAGGCAACCTCAGCCGCTCACCGCTCCACACCAGCCAGGATTATTAAGCGATTGAAGAGTCTGATACGGCCTCAAAGAGCCTTCAGCGCTAAGACGCTTTTGGCAGGCTGCGCAGGTAGTCCGCTTTAAAATACACACACATGCACACACTCTCTCCATACTGTTTCACACAAAAACACACACACAATGACAGACACACACTCCACATACTCACACACACACCACACACTGCACTCACTCACACATCGTTAGTCTACTTTAGACCTGAGGGTCTTTCTGTGTGCTTACTTTGTTGTCTCAGAACAGAAACACTATTAATGTCTACTGTATATAAAGTAGATACCTTTAATGCATCAGTATACTGTTTTCCTGTGGTTTTAGATATATATAGTGTTCGCCTATATTCCCATGAGTATGTGTGTCTGTATGGGGGGGGGGGGGGGGGGGGGATCATAAAGAGTTGATGTTTTTCATTAGACATCTAAAACCGTATGTGTGAAAGCAAACACACACACGTACACACTTAGCCCAACAGTGGACTTTAATCAGGCTGGAGTCAAAGCAGGAACAGTCTCTATAGCAACAAAGGCAGGCTGGGGGAATGGATGGACGTGTCAGTCTGCCTGTCTGTCAGGTACAGGAGGAACATTTAAAGGGCCGGCATAGTGTTTTTGTTTTCCTGTCTTTTCTTCTCCTTTATTTCTCTTCTGTCGTTCACGCCTTGCTTTGTTTTCTCTCATCAGCCGGTAAAGCCCCTAGAGAGACAGAGCGAGACAGACGAGAGACGTTCAAAGCCAAACAGACAGACAGGAAGAAATACAAGAGCCGTATCCGTGGTGACGGCTACCTGTATCCGTGGTGACAGGTGTGTCCGTTCGACAGCAGGCTGCTGTTCCTTTGCCGTTTGTCAGGAAGTGTTGGGAGCAGGGCCAGGCCCACCGGTGTTGATTCGTTTTTAGGGGTGCATTTGCTAGTACAGAGCATTACGGGGCCGTCTGTCTGTTAGTATGTCTGTTTGTCTGTCAGTGCCACCAGGAGAGAGCTGATCTGAAAGGGTGTTGTTTAGACTATACTAATCTGTTGTCAGGACTGACCTGTGGAATCTCCCCGGCCTTCTGTGTTTGAGTCATCCTGTATTTGTACAGTGTTTCAACTTTCAGAGAGAAAGAGAAAGAGAGAGGGGGAGAGAGAGAGAGAGAGAGAGAGAGATAGGGAGTGTTAAAACAGAACCAGTCACAGTGGAGGTGTAGAAAGACCAGACTGACACTGAACCTGCACAGGCATGTCTGTGACATCAGAGCTATATAAAGTTGATATTGAGGGGATATCTACATATTCATCTCACAGTGCTCTGTACCCTCTCAGTGACAAGTCATAATGTAGAGATAGTAACTGGTTGCTTATTGTGAAATCTCTATGTATGGTTCTAGCTGGCTGTTAATGCCTTTTCCAAGTGGACGAAGAATAAAACCCAGAAAGCACAACTCAAAAATACTCCCGTCTGTCTGCCTTTATCACATTTTGCATGTCTGTCAATCTGTCCTTCTGTCCGTCTGTCCGTGTGTCTGTTTCCATCTGTCTGTCTGTCTGCCTTTAACACATCGTGTCTGTTTGTCTGTATGTTCCTCCTCCATGTTGTGTCTCCCCTGCCCCAGT
This sequence comes from Coregonus lavaretus, assembly GCF_964263955.1. Taxonomy (NCBI): domain Eukaryota; kingdom Metazoa; phylum Chordata; class Actinopteri; order Salmoniformes; family Salmonidae; genus Coregonus; species Coregonus lavaretus. The sequence goes on along the minus strand of NC_140015.1, from coordinate 29,062,129 downwards.
TTCCTTCTGTTTTTCCCTGATAATTGGCAGCCGTGGCTGATTTCTCCCTCTCTTCCTGTTAAGTGATGAATAGTTGGCAGGGCATCAGAGGGAGCGGTGTGCCCGCCGGGCCACTCACTGGCTGCTGCTGCCACAGGGGCGTCGAGCCTGGCACCGTTCCCAGAGTAATGCCAGCCCAGCGACAGGCAGGCAGGGGGACACACAGCCAAGAGACAGGGGTCAACGGCTGTGTACGTGTGTGCGTTTGTGTGTGTGTGTGTGTGCCCTTCCTACAAACAGGTCCAATTTTACAACTCTCACTGTCTTTCAATCTCTTTCTCTCTCTCTCTTTCCCTCTCTATCTCTCGTGTGTGTCTGTATGCATATCTCTTTGTCACGCTCTCCCTCTCTCCACTTTCTGTTGCAGACGACCAGCAGACTGAAGCATATTGAGAAGGAATACGGTCAGAAGCTTGCCAAGTCTGCTCAGGTAAACACTTCTCTTCCTCTTTTTGGCCTTTTTTTGGGGAAGATTTGTTTGTAAAGAGCAAACAAACGTTCAGCGGGAAGCTATGAGAAAACAATATACACTCCTCCCTTCCCTCCCTGCTTAAACACACACACACTTTTACAACAGACACATACACATATACCACAAGTTTAACATAATGCTGCAGACAAATGAATCTACCTCCTAGGTTTTTGTCTTCTTCTTCTGTTCCTCTCTTTCATGTCTTTGTGTAACATCCATAGGCGTCGGAGGCAAGGGTTAGCCAGGCTTTGGTCCAGGCACTTCACAGGTGGTGTGGAAACCTGGCCCAGTTAGTTAGCCAGGTTTTATAACCAAGAGGTAGACTTTACTGTTTGATTCTAGTTGTTTCACAATGTTCATATTTGCCTTTAAGCCATATGTAGAATCCTATTTATGTAGATGCAACGCCTCGCATACAGCAATACGGAACCCAGGTGGGATTGGCTGGAAGATATGAGGGTTTTAGGTAACTTTTAGGTGCCTCACACACACACACACACACACACACACATGCACACACACACACATAAACACACACATGCTCACGCACACACTTGTTCTTTCTCCCCCCCTCTCTGCCCCTCCCCTCCCCTGGCCATGACGTCAGGAGGAGTTTTGTTTGAAGGTTCTCCTCTCCTCTTGCTGGGACCATATGTTTAACATTAAACCTAATCTCCTCAGACTGAGAGCAGTTAAAGCCAGAGGAACTCTCCTCTCTGCTCATGAATCAAAACCACCAGACCATTCCTCCTCTCCTCCATTCTTCCCCCCATTCTACCCTTTCTTTCTCTCTCTCTCTCTCTCTCTCTCTCGCTCTCGTCTCGCTCTGTTTGGACATGTGGGATGCTTTAAAGCTACAGTCTGAGATTAGTTTTTTAAGCAAAAATATAAAGAATTGAAATGAAACAGATTCCCAGATTCCAGACTGTGGCTTCAAACGCCTTTAGCTGTGCAGTATAAAAGACCCCAAAACACAAATCACTGTTTATGTTTGAAAACAAAGAAGATTAGATCTATCCCAATCTGAAAAAATAGGGGGGTAAAATATCACATTCTACCACAGGCTGTAATTGCTACATCATTACCTTAGAAGAAACGATTCAAAGAGGGACCATTTTTTGTCTTTCTCTCTCTCTCTCTCTCTCTCTCTCTCTCGCTCTCTCTCTCTCTTTTTCAATCCCCCTGTTTTGGGTCCACTTTCGACGGCGGCAGCGTTGAGTTGAAAGCGAGGTTGACAAGCAGATGTTGTAAGAAAACAGGAGCTTATGAAGTTGCACAATGCCCCCGACATCAAACGTGTCTCGGGTGGTAGTTGAAAGTTCACCCTGTGTTTACTCGTCTTTGCTATGTGGCGAGGTAAAGTTTCCGTCAACAGAGGCTGCAAAAGATGAATCCTCTGTTTTGAACGGGCGAGTTCAACTTAACACCCTTCCTCTGCATTCTGTTGCTGAAAACCCCAGTTCCATGTGTTCGACATTGACAAAACACAACGCTCTAAGGACATTATACATGCATGTGTTTTTTTCTATGTTAAGACCATATTAATGCATGCTATTTGTTGGTATTTGTAGCGTGTGTTAGCGTGTGTTAGCGTGTGTTAGGGGCTTGACTTTCAAAGGCGTTTTGGAGGGACTAAAGAGGTTTTAATTCATAGGAGCCCTGGGGGCAACTGGAACTAATGTAAACAGAGGGCCTTTGAACCTTGGAGGCTGCCCTCACTGTGTAACCCCTAAGTGTTTCTGTCAGAGGTCATCGCTCTCTCTCGCAGGGAGAGCACTGCAGCATGGGTTGTAGTATCCCAATTCAAACATACCAAGCCGCCATACATTATCCTGAGGGGACTAGGGTAGACACATGCAGTGTGAATGCACGCACACACAACACACACACAGGGTCTTTTGAGCTTCGTTAATTAGCGTCTCTGAAATCCGGGCCGCTTAATTGTCTTGCTGAGCGTGGCCTTCCTGAGCGACCTCTGAACCCAGCCCGGTTTGTTTCTCTTCTCTAGCTAATGATGAGGCAACAGTGGGGGTCCCCGGAACTCCCCCAGCCCTTTATCTCAACACTGCTGCTGGTTGAACATGGGAAAGGCTTGTAATATCAACTTAAATACAGTTAGTAGCTGGAAACACACATCTTTACTACTATTATTATTATTTCATGCATAGAAGTACTTAACATCCTAGTAGAATCAGGCAATAACTGAAAGAGAAATGGTTTAAATGACAATCATGCCCTTCGGGGTATTATTTAACTATTTGTTGTTTCTGATCTGGGAGTGCGTCAGTTTACGTGTTTTTTTAATCATTCTTGTTAACGCCCTAGTGAGTTAATTGTGTTGCACTATGCAGTTTGCCTGTCATAGAGGACCGATAAATGGCCAGCTGGCCTCTGAGAGGCCCTACAACTGCCTTTCATTCTGTAAGTTCACTTTGAGGTGATGCAAACCCAGCCTAAACAGAGCTACCAACCAGCCTGTGAAATTAAAGACGGCCTGTTCAGGCCAATTACAGTAGAGTACAGTCAGATGAAGCCCTCGATATGAGACTAGGTATAGAGGTACAGAAATAACGAGAAAGACATGGTTAGTGAGTCATTATATCACTCCAGGCTACAGACGAGATGCTAGAGAATCTATATGGCAAAATAATTATTACGCCCAGAACTGATGTTCCTATAATAATGGGCCATTTGTTGCTTTCATGTGGCTGGCCCCGCTGACTAAATAAGCCTAATCTCTCCCTCTGCGGTCGGCTAAGGCGCTCATTCCCATAACTCCCACTCAATGAGAGGATTCCAGTAAGACTGTTGAACGAAGTGTTGAGTTGAACTAATGCACAGTAAACAATTATCTGTCTGTCTGTATAGCCCAGCGCGAGCGGTTCAACTGGCCTGAGAGAGCATTTTTCTCTTTTTCTCTTTTTTCTCTCTCTTTCTCTCTACCTTCTCTCTTCTCTCTCTCCTCTCTTCTCCCTCCTCTTCTCTCTCCCGGCTGTGGTATTTCAAAGCTACTGCTGCTCCTTTTCACCTTGGTGTGTACCAGTTCACCAACACAACCTCACTCTGCTCTTCACAAAGATAGGAGCTTTCTTCCTCCTCTCTCCATCTCTGCCTCTCTCTCTCTGTCTGTCTGCCTTTCTCTCGCTCTCTTTCTTTCTCTCGATTTCTCTCTTTTTCTCAGGACAGACAGAGAACTGTGAGAACATTAATAATGGCTGAGACTATTGTTGCTGAGACACACCATTGACAGACACTAAACTAATGGTGTCTGTTCCTTAGGGTACAGTATATACTGTACCTATAGTAGCTAAACAAGAGATACATTTCGGTCTCCCACAGTGTTCTACTCAGTAAAACCTTAACAGATAATGACATCATGTTGTTAGGGAATATGTTAAGCATTTCGTATCCGGCTCCAACAAGTTGTGTGTTTTGATGTTAATGCATTTGTCTGCTGCCCACACTCTCTATTTCATTAGCATCAAAACTCCTGTTCCATTTAGACTCAACTAAACACTTCCTGAAATGGAAATCGTTTCAAAACAACAGCAACAAACAGGTTATGTCACTGAAGGAAAAACACCAAGGACTGAACTGTACTGTACAGAGCACTAGAGACCTGGACCTAGGACTGAACTGTACTGTACAGAGCACTAGGGACCTGGACCTAGGACTGAACTGTACTGTACAGAGCACTAGAGACCTGGACCTAGGACTGAACTGTACTGTACAGAGCACTAGGGACCTGGACTGAACTGTACTGTACAGAGCACTAAGGACCTTGACCTAGGACTAAACTGTACTGTACAGAGCACTAGGGACCTGGACCTAGGACTGAACTGAACTGTACTGTACAGAGCACTAGAGACCTGGACCTAGGACTTGGCTAATCAATTCCAATTTAGTATTCAATGACAAATAAAATTATCTTGAGGTCCGGTCAGGGGTCACCAACCATGACCCCCAGAGTCAGTTGTTAGAGTGTGTTTATACTGTCTGTGTCATATGGGGATGTATCAATATCAACCCTCTTGGAATGGTGTTCCTCAGGGTTCACTGTTGTCCCCTCTCAATGTGTCTCTCCCTCTCTCATCCCAACCCATCTCTCACACCCTTCTCTCTCTCCCTCTGCCTCTCCCAACTAATATTTTTCTCTCCTCCCTCTCTCCATAGTTGATAGCAGAGCTGCAGACGTCAGTGTGTGATGCTAAGGAGGAGGCGTTGCGGCAGCAGCAGGAGAAGGAGCGACAGCTGGAGGAGGCTACAGCTCACTGGGATGATGAGAGGAGGCAGATGAGCCGCCATGCAGACACTAAGAGCAAGGTAAAGTTTCATGGACAGTCTGCAAAGGACACTACTATATAGGACCCATGAATGGTGCACGCCACAAAGTATATTCTCACACTTTTCTCAAAACTTTTGCTGAAAAACAGCAAGTGAGAGTACATGGGTAAGTTGACATATAAATACATCCCAAGATTTACGCACATTGGTTGAGAGAGTGGAAGGGGATAATTGCAAGAGTGAGCCCATAGAATGAACAGCCAGCGTGAGGAATGTGCATTACTGTGCCGTGCTTATAGGCTAGAGGTAAATAGGTGAATGACATTCCACACATGGCTAACAGGACAGAGGAGGAGAAACAAGACGCTATGCTGATGATACGTTTGTATTCATTCCCACAATGCCCCTAGAATATGAAACAAAGTGAATTATGTTCTGCTTACTGGATGAAGTGAAACAAGCATTCAGGCCAGCCTTCCTGATTCAGGCCAGCCTTCCTTTCATAAACTACATTATGTTAATAAACACACTACTTCATAAACACACTGTGTTGGTGGTTGCTGAAGCCCTCAGTCCTCCTGGCCCCCCTCAGTGGCTGAGTCCCAGGGAGGGGCCGACTGGCTGGTAAACCAGACACACTCAGTGCCCCGGTCTGGCCAGGAGACTTTTATAGACTAGACACTCTCCTTTGTGAGAGGGCTTTAAACCTGGGGTCACAGTTGAAATGTATGTGCTTTGTCATTTTTTATGATGGGTTTAATCTCTAACCCCCATACTCTGACACACACACACATACACACACACACGCACACGCTAACCCCCATAGTCTCTCTCACACACACAGATGCACACACACACTCCTGGGTTTGGTGGTTGGGAGGCTCTTTAAGTGGCTCGTATGTTCTCTGTCTGGGGTGAGGCAGACCTTTAAATCAGCCTGCTACTGCTGCAGCACTCTTTATTTAGCTCGCTGAGCAACCCCTCTCTTTATCCCTTCTTTTTCCCTTCTTCCTTTGAAGTTATTTCCATTCCTTCTCTCTCCTTCCTCATTCCTTCCTAGTCTCTGTACTCCTTGCACATTTTACAAATTCCATCCATCTGCCGTGGATGTCAGGGGTTTGTTCAATAGGGGTTACAGATAGATACGTAGAATGCTTGTTTTTTATGTGGACTTGAGAACAGTGGGTCCATTCTGTACAGAGCATTTCTGTATTCTACACCTTATCGGATAAACCTCTGCACCGTTCGAATAAAAGGCATGAAGCATTCAAATAACGTTCCTGCAACGTTCTGCCCAGCTGAACTAGCCCCTATACAGGATCAGTTATTTGAACTGTGACTTGAAACTCCAGTAGCCAAACAGTGACACTGTGGTAGTTGTCTGGGTGTGTCTCTCTCTAGTTTAATTGACTGTTGTGTCTGGGACGGAGGTTTGTTTTTAAAGGGTGACCCTCTCTGCACTGTTTGTGGGAGCAGACTTCCATATAAATCCTCTTTCCTCCAGACACTCAGTCCCTACTCTGCCCTGTAGCCAAGTGAGGGGCACTCATTCCTGGGTAGGATCCGCGGGAGGCCGGCCTGCCCCGGGTTAAATAAGCCACCCCGGCGGCTCCGCACCACCACACCTAGAATGTGAGAAATGCCACGTCTTCTGTTGCAATCCAAACACCTCTGTGACTGACTCACTCACTCACTCACTCACTCACACACACACACACACACACACACACACACACACACACACACACACACACACATCTCCCACAATCTCCCTGTGTGTGTATGAGGCAGCAGCCCGGCTGTGTGTGTGTGTCTCCTATCTCCAGTGTTAGCAGGAGACAAAGCTCTGTCTATTATCTATCTCCTCATTATTACCATCCCCCAGTTCTTAACCACCCACTAATGAGCCTCCAATTAACCAATGACTTGTTGATTAAAGTCCAGACGCCACAGAGAATGAGAGGAGGGAGGGGGAGAGAGAGGGGTGAAACAGCGAGCAGTAGAGAGAGAGGGGACAGAGAGAGAGAGTGTGTGTGTGTGTGTGTGTGTGTGTGTGTGTGTGTGTGTGTGTGTGTTTGTGTGTGGAGCGCGGAGTTCGTCTTTGGCCCGTTTGGTGGCGGTGGAACTATCGCGTCGCCCGCTGCTCACTTCAAAGGCTGGATTATGAAAGCTGATG